>NW_006408569.1:15283205-15300592 GCF_000296735.1 Chrysochloris asiatica | reverse complement strand
AATTCCTCAGTCTTACCAGTCATTGAAACTTATTGCAGCATGGCAATGGCTCTGTCTTAAGTTGCCGAGGTTCCACGTGATCCTTACCCGTCTTTGGCCACACGTCCAGTATATATAATAATTTACACCTCCAAAAGGCACATTCTGAAAGTTTGCCTCCTGGCCACCAGTTCTTAGTCCCTCTCTTCCCATGAATCTAGAGTCCTCAGCGGCTCCCCCTCTCCATGACCCCATCTCTGTCACTGTCTCTGGAGTTGCCGCTTCTCTGGATAAGGTCCTGCATTCTGCTTGTGCTCTTCTCCCCTGATGAACCTAGGGTCCTCTGTTTCTGGACTGTAAGATTAACCATTCCCGTCTTTTTGTTACAAAACTTCTACCTGTATAATTGTGACAATCGCAATTAGTCATGATAACAGTTATTCACTATTGAATCTTATGAATCTTATCCACATCTCTTTTCACTAGACCTATCTAGACAAGATGAAAATTTTTCAGTGGGGACTCTTTCTTTGCCCCCATACTCTTAAGCTTAAAACTCCCTCTTGAAATCTTGTAAGCCAGTCACTTCATGCCTTTATCGCCCCCTCATTTTAGGTAGCCAATGTCTAAGTTGCCCATCCCTATCTACCCTGTGTACAGAGGGGATAGCATTGATACTTGATATGAAGACACCTTCCCTCTCTGTTGGTATTTGGAGTTATTACCCCCATGAGTATAGGTCAGGTTCATCAAATTGTAACAAATTACCCTTGTCTCCTTTTTCCAAAAAATATATATTTTTTAAATCTTCCTCTAGTCAAGTTCTGATTATCAAGGCTAGGTCAAATGGGTACTGTCGGCACGTTTGGGTGTTCTTGTGCATCTCCCCTCACTTCATATCAGCTGGATGCTTCACTCTCAGCTTTAGCCCTCTGTGGCTGTGTCCTTGTCCATGGGCTCAAGTGTCCTCAGGTCTCATCACACTTTGGACCAACCAGCTCTTCCTCTTCTCTCTCTCATCTCCAATGAACTGTGCTTGAACTCAGCCCATTTCTTCATTGCTGCCTTTCCTCCTCTTCACTCACCAGTAGACCATTGTGGTCACCAGCAAGCTTACATGCCTGTTTGTATATTCCCTTTGAGTTTCAGTCTTAGAATGGAGTTTGTCCTGAAGGAACTTGATTGCTTGCTTTGATGGCTTCCTGGCAAACAGCTTACTTATTCTTGTAATAGCCAGTCATGCTGACATTTTTGTTTTGGGTTTTTCCTGATGATCTTTCTTTGAAGATGTATCTTCTGTTGCTGTAGCTGTTCCAGGCTGGTCTGCTTGTCCTTTCTAGTGGGAATGTCCCACCTCATAAGGTTCTGGATGGGACTCAGGATTCCACCTAAGGTCCTATACTCTGCAAAGGCTCTGCAAGAGACTTATTTCACTGGGCAAGTTCTAGAACCTCTTTCACAAGTTTTCTGTAATCATGTTTCCCAACAGTCCTTTCTATCCCACTTAAGTGTCTATTTTACAAGAGTAGGCAAGGGAAACCAGTATTCATAAGACAGTCAAGCATTTTAGTATTATTTCCCCTCTTGAAGTTATGCCTAGCTCCCTGTATTGTCCATTTCTGATATTCTATTATTGATCATTTGGACCTCTTTCTGTAGGTTGTGAATTGTTTCCAATGTAGTATCTATCTTATTTGCTCCTTCCTGTAATGTTTTCCTGACTTCTTCCTTAGTTTACTCAACTCCGTTGTATAGTGTTTTGATCAATTTTTTAATCATTTTTCTGAATTCCTTCTCAGGCATTTCCAAAGCCTGCCCATCTTACAATATGGAGTATAGGTCTACTTCCAGCTCGTTTGCCTCAGTCACTTTATCTTGTTTCATTACATGTGCTGTTATGGTCTTCTGCTTCTGTTTTGGGTGAATATTCAGGAGTTTTCTGTGGCCTTAATACTTAGATGGGTGTGTATTTTGGTATTTTTTATGCTTTCTAATTGCCTTGGGGTCGATGTGATCAGGAGATGGGCTTCCCTTTTCACTCTTCTTCTTGCGAAATTTCAAGCTGCCACTGTTAGTTGTTGTGATGTGACTCAGTATTTAATTTTTGGCCTATTTCCTTTTTAGTCTGCCTGTCCCACTCCACAATCCCTGTTCAGGCCTTTTTCCTAATGATAAACAGTTCAGGGTTGGCTGTGGCTGTGCGCTGCCATTTGGGTTTAGTGGAAACTGTCACTTTAAATTTCGAGGAGATCTGTATGTAAGTGTAGTAAAACCCTCTGGGGGTGGGGGTAGGATGTCCACTCGCTCAGGCACCCTCTCTAGTCACAAGAATGGAGGTATGCAGACAGTGAGAGACCAATGAGCAAATACAAAAGTAGAAAAACAATGTCCACACCTTTATGTCCGTGGTTCTGTCAGGTGGCCATGGCTGCTCTGATCCTTCCCCAGCTTGGTCTCACCCAAGATGGCGGCTCCAGGAGCAGCTGAGTGTCTTGAATTAGAAAGCAATGGATTTCTTGCTTCTGCTACAAATTCTCCTTGCTATAAACCTTCCAACGTCCTTTATATGTGGTTCAGAGTTCTGGCACCATCCTCTGAGCCTGCTTGGTCCAGTATTCTGTGTTGTTGCTGATGGAGCTCCTCACTGCATGTCTACCCTATCTGCCATCTTGTTTGTTCTCTTGCAGTACTAACTTTAGAGATTTTAAGTGAAAATATTATTAAAGACCTTTTAGAAACCTTCTCGGTTTCGTCCGCGAGTATGTTTTACACAGAGACAGTCTAGTGCCTGCCCTACTTTATATCCTTTTCTCCCCTTTGACATAACTTTTATTCTATATATGTGAAAACTTTAATACTAAAAAGCTGGGGAAAAGAAGCTTTTGTATTGTGTGCAGATACCAGATAGGTGAGTTGTCTGTGTGTGTTTGTCTCCCCTCTTGCAATTCTCACATTATAGCTAGATTAGTAATCAATCTCTTTGGCATGTCTATCTTTAATCCTTACAACATCTTGAAATCTTCACATATAAACATGCACCAGTTGCTTTCTGGGGTTTTTGTTTGTTTGTTTTTAACAAGTTGACTTCCATAGTACTTCAGTAGTACTTCCATAGTACTCAAAGAGCCCTGGTGGCGTAATGGGATAGTAATGGAGCTGCTAACTGCACAGCCAGCATTTCAAATCCAACAGTTCCCGGAAAGATTTTGTTTTTTTGTTTTTTTTGCTTTTCCAAAAATAAGGTTTATTCACTGCAGTGTATCTGAACCATTTTAAGCACATATACACACAAACATAGGCATTTATTGTCACCATCTGCTTGGAAAAGAATAAAGAAAAATCTAGAAGTATAAATATTGGTTGATTACCTTTTTGGCACTGTGGGATAAAGTACTAGACAGTGAGGTTGGCTTGAGCCACAAGGTTGGCGGTTCAAACTCACTAGCTGCTGCTTGGAATCCCTATACAGGGTCGCTATGAGTTGGAACAGACGTGTCCCGTAGAGATTTACAGCCTTGGAAGCCCTATACGGGGTCGCTATGAGTTGGAACCGACTTGATGGCACACTACCACCACCACCACCACCATTCACCTAAAGATTCCTAACTACTTGGTCCCATTATACCAAAACTTTCTTTAATATCTTTCTCTGTCTTCCTTACCTACTGCTTGCCTAGTATAAAGACTGAATATACTTTCAAAAAGAAACCTTAAATGATCTCTGCATGCTTTATTGAGTTTTTCACATCCAGTGCTTTATATCACCTTTCCTCAATGTTCGTACCCCATGTTCTTTTACATTCACAGTTCTTGTGGTCCATACTTAATCTTCACAGTATCTTTCCACCTTCA
Organism: Chrysochloris asiatica; assembly: GCF_000296735.1. Classification (NCBI taxonomy): domain Eukaryota; kingdom Metazoa; phylum Chordata; class Mammalia; order Afrosoricida; family Chrysochloridae; genus Chrysochloris; species Chrysochloris asiatica. Next base: position 15,296,761 of record NW_006408569.1, on the reverse strand, counting down.
TTTCACTTAGATTTTTTTTTCCTCACTTCTCCCATCCCTTTCTTTTGGTGCTGTCTTCCAGCTGTAAGGTTTCTGCCTCTTGGCAGTCATCTTTCTCCCTTTCACTCTTCATCTCTGGTAATTCTGTTTTCTCACCCTTCTCCAAAAGCTAACACCTGATAATGTGTATGTAGTGTTGAGTTCAGTGCTTCTGAATAAATATCTACTTTTCAAACATTGAAACCAAAACTATTAATATGGAAATAAACCCTGAGAAAATGAGATCTCCACTTGAAAGCTTCAAATAGAGATTTTCCCACTAGGGATAAATGATGGGGTTTTATCTAATATTATCTGAAATGGGGTGTCTACTTGAACCACACAAATACCCATTATTGTAAAATGAGAATAGATGTTTGATCTTATACTTCTATTTTAACTGGCCTGAGAAGTAAAGTGATCGCTTCAAGGAAGGTCATTTTCATATGTTTTGGATTATATTGACCAATCATTCTTAGGGTTGTTATAGACTTAGAAATGTTTAATCAATTACAGTCACACCTACAGAAGTCCCTTCCAGTGATGTGATGTTACCTTGTAGCTTATGAGTATATCACACCATTGGATTGTTGTAAAATTATTGATTGTTATAAATTTCATCTTAGTATTGAGTTTAAATCTACTAATTAGGAGGATTATATTCATTGTCTCCAATTTTATCTTCAAGCTATGCAGAAATATAATCTTTTTACTAAATGATAGTTTTTTGAATATCTAAAGAGGACATTGTTGTTGTTGTTTTTAAGTGCCCTCAAGTCAGTTCCAACCCATAGCAACTCTGTGTAGGGTTTCCAAGGAGCATCTAGTGAGCTTGAACTGCCGACCTTGCAGTTCAAACTGACTGCAGTCCAGCGCATTAACCCACAGGGCCACACCAGGACTCCAAAGAGGACATGACACCCCTTAATTTTTTTTCACTTTGAGATAAGCATCTTTAGCTCTTCCAGCTATTCTTTATATGATATAATTTTATAAGACATAATTTTTTTTTAATATTTTCATTTAATAAAAGTTTCTATGATTTTGTGGCAAAACTTTATGGATTATTCTCATGTATAATTAAAATGAGAGTCCTGGTGTGGTGCTATAGGAAAAGCACTGAACTGCTAACCTCAAGGTTTAGGTCATAATTTTTATCACCTGATTGCTCTCTGAGGCCATTACACTTTGGTAATGCCCCTTCTAAAATGTGTTTGGAATGGAAAATAATATTTATTGTGTAGGTGAATTGAATCTACATATTGCACATTTGGACATTAATGCAGCCTGAAATTACTGTAAGGTTTTTAACTGCCATGTAGTGTTGGTTCATAATGAATTTGTAATTAACTGAAACCCTAAGGTTTTAATCTGGAGGTTTGCCTTCACATGACTTCTTTCTAAACTAAGTCTCCATCTCCCTTTAGTTGTACACGTTTTTTTAACCAGACTGTAAGATTTTACATGTACCCCTATTAAATTTTATCTTTTAAATTTTAATCATCTTTTGAATCTTGATATTGTCATCCTTACTCATAAAAAAGGGTCTTGAAGTTAATGTCAGAAGTTTTAGACACCTTGAGAACTACATGAGTATATATTAATTAAAAATCAGGGAGAAGATCTTAACAAAAATTGCTGTCTACTGATGTAACTCAACTCTTGAGGTATACATGAATTATTGTTGAGTTGGGTCTGCTTTATATCAACCCTGTGTCCAACAGAACAAAACACTGTCCAATCCTGCACCATCTTCACAGTCATTGCTGTATTTTAGCCCATTTTTGGAGCCACTTTGTCAATCCATCTCTTTGAGGGTCTTCCTCTTTTTTAACCTACTCTTTGTGTATGTGTATGTGTGTGTGAATTGTTTACATGGGAGAGCATCAGCTTTACATTCATCTTACCTTATTTCGTTTCATTCAATGATTACAATCCCCTCCATGCATCATCATTCAACAGCATTTGATTTGCTTCCAATCCCTCTGTTTTGTTGTTGTTGGATGTACACTAAAGCACTCAGAAATATATAACCATTCAAACAACCAAAGGGTATACCCTGCACCCCAGCCCCCTGGCCACCAGCACACAGCCCCTCTCCCTCCTTGAGTCTAGAGTCCCCAGCCACTCTTCCTCTCACGTCACTGTCTCAGCCTACATCTCTGGCATCCCTGCTTCTCTAGATAGGGTTCCGCACTCCGCTCTTCTCCCTTGATGGTCCCAGGGTTCTCTGCTGTTGGACTGCAAGATTAACCACTTCCCTCCTTTTGTTACAAAATGTCTACCTTTACATTTGCAACATTCACAAACAGTCCTGATAGCAATTATTCACTATTGAACCACAAGAGTCTTATCTCCCTCTCCTTTCACCAGTCCCATCTAGACAGGTTGGAAACTACTTAGTAGAGATTCTACCTTCCCCTGCACCCTCTGGAACTAGGCTCCCTCTTGAAAGCTTGTAAGTTAGTCACTTTGTGCCTTTGTAGCGCCCCACCCCCCATTTTGAGTAGCCAATGTTTAGGTTGCCCATCCCTATCAATCCTGTGTGCAGAGGGAATGGGAATGATCCTTGCTGTAAAGACTCATTACCTTTTTTAAGCGACTACATCCATAAGTATAGGTCAAGTTCATCAAATTGTAGCGGATTGCACTCCCCCCCCCCCTTCTTTCTTCCTCTAGTCGAGTTCTGATCATCTAGCCATTGAAGCTAGGTCAAGTGGGTACTATCTGCAAGTATGGGTGTTCGTGTGCATCTCCCCTCACCTCGTATCAGCTAGAAACTTCATTCTCCGCTCTAGTCCTCTGTGACTGTGTCCCTGTCCATGGGCTCAGGAGTCCCCAGGCCTTACAATACTGCTGGCCAACCAGTTTCCGATCCGGGTTGACAGGAGTCTATTGAACGAGGTTGGACTTAGCTCACAGCTTCATTGCTGTTTTCCCCCCACTTCCCCTTATCAGTTGACCAACGTGGTCACCAGCAAGATTACATGCCTGCTGGTGTAGTCCCTTTGAGTTTCAGTCTTGGAAGGGGATTTGCCCTGAGGGGACTTAATTGCTTGCCTTGTTGGCTCCCCCATTTTTTCACCTACTCCTTCTCCAGGGGCTGCTTCCTCCTGATAACATGTCCAAAGTATATGAAACAAATTCTCACCAGCTTCACTTCTAAGGAGAATTTTGACTGTTCTTCCTGGACAGATTTGTTTGTTCTTCTAGCAGTCCATGACATATTTAATATTCTTTGTCAACACCATAATTCACAGGTCATCATTTTTCTTTGGTCTTCCGTACTCAAATTGACCAGTTTTCACAGGAGGTGTCTGAAAATACGCTGTCTTGGGTCAGGTCAGGTGCACCTTAGTCTTCAAAGTGATATCTTTGCTTTTTAACGCTTTAAAGCAGTCTTGTGCAGATTTGGCCATTGTAATACATCATTTGATTTCCTGACTGCTGCATCCATTGATTGTGGATCCAAGTAAAGTTAAATCCTTGGCAACCTTTGTTTATTGTGAAGTTGCTAATTGGTCCAGTTATGAGGCTGTTTGCCTTCTTTATGTTAGGATGTGATCCATATTGGAGACTTTGAACATACATAAATTAATACCACTATTATTGATGTAGCCAGCAAACACAATTTCAAAGCCAACCAGCAGGAGATAAGCCTTGTGTTGAGCATTACTACAAGCAGATAATGTTCCAAAACATATTTTGCCAACATAATTCCAAAAGAGCTGGCTAGTTCTTCCCAAGAAATCTGTTATTGCACATATGAAGAAGAAACAGAGTCTTCGTGACCATTCTTTGATTTTGCATTTAATAAACATATATTGGGCCCAGTGTTAGGCACTGTGCAAAATTCTTAGAACCATATTAGCATCATAGCTAGGGTGACCGTATGCTCTGGTTTGCGTGGATAAACCCTGATTTATGCCTGTGTTCCCAGTATAATTATTAATAACAGCATTTTTTCACTTTCCAAAGTGTCGTAATTTGAAGGATAAGGTTACTAACTCCATAACCCTGCCAATTCCTTTTATTATTTTAACTGAGTTAGATTTTGTTATTGTTGTTAAGAGCCTTTGAGTCAGTTCCAACTCATAGTGACCCTTTAGAGGGTTTCCAAGGCTATGCATCTTTGCAAGTGCAGAAAGCCACATATTTCTCCTGTAGAGCAGTTGGTGGGCTGGATCTTCTGTTGACCATGTGGTTCGCAGTACAGTGATTATTGTATAAAGCCACTGCATCCTGTAAAAGTGTTACTACTCTATTTGGACAAATTGTTCCTTAACCTTAGGAAATTGATAGAAAAAGTAACTGCAATTAAGGTCTATACATAACTTAGGATTTTTATTGAGCCACCTCTAGTGGGCAGTATTATTATGAGTATGTGTGTGTTATGTGTGTAGATATGTATGTTGTTGTAGTTAAGTGCTTTCGAGTTGATTCTGACCCATAGCGACCCTGTATAGGGTTTCTAAGGAGTAGCTGGTGAGCTTGAACCACTGACCTTGCAGTTCAAATGACTTTGCAGTCTGACACATTAGCCCACAGCGCCACGCCAGGACTCCATAGATAATGTATACATACATAAATATACATATGAGGGAACTTCAAAAAGTTCGTGGAAAAATGGAATTATAAGATAATAGAATTTCCCCACAAACTTTCTGAAGCCCTCTCATGTATCTTAAATGATCCAATTTCCAACAGCAATAAAAAAATGGACTCTGGTTTATGCATGAAATAACAAAAACATTTGATGGTTTTTAAAAACACATTGGAACCAATATTGTAATAACACACATTTGCTAAGAAACAGGTAAAGAAATATTAAAAATTAAGTCATTAACATTCTAAACATTTGGATTTTAATTTTAAAAACTGAACCTGGATACTTTGAATGTACAATGATCCATTATAAAAATTATGTATATACTCTATGACTGCCAATTTTATGCTTTCATATTTTTCCTAATGTTTTTCATGGCTAATAAGTATAATACATTCTGTATCACATAGTTTCCATATTTATGTAAAATAAGCTCTTAAAAATGGATAGTCTCCTATTCTACTTTAGATACTACTTATCTTTAAAAAGTGGGAATAGATGTAGTTTCTACTTTATAACTTGTATCACATACTAATGTAGAACTTTAATTTTTAGAGTCGGGATGTTTCTTAGAGATTGTATCATTATTTTTATGCCATCAGTGAATCATTTGCTAGCTCTGAATTTTAAGCATATTGTTTATGTTTCACACTTTGTGATTCCTAATGTGATATTCTCTTTTTAGAAAAGTGGACAAGTCATAATTTCAAGAGAAGATGACTTTTAACAATTTTGAAGGATGTAAAACTTTTGTGCCTGCAGACATCAATAAAGATGAAGAATTTGTAGAAGAATTCGATAGATTAAAAACTTTTGCTAATTTTCCAAGTAGTAGTCCTGTTTCAGCATCAACACTGGCACGAGCTGGTTTTCTCTATACGGGTGAAAGAGACATTGTGCGGTGCTTTAGTTGTAATGCAACAGTTGATAGATGGCAATATGGAGACTCAGCAATTGGAAGACATGGGAAGGCATCCCCAAGTTGCAAATTTATCAGTGGCTTTTATTTGGAAAACAATGCTGCACAACCTGTAAATCCTGGTGTCCAAAATGGTCAGTACAAAGCTGAAAACTATCCAGGAAACCGAAATCGTTTTGTTGTAGACAGGCCATCTGAGACTCAGGCAGACTATCTTTTGAGAACTGGGCAAGTTGTAGATTTATCAGACACCATATACCCACGTAATCCTGAAATGGGTAGTGAAGAAGCTAGGTTGAAGTCATTTCAGAACTGGCCAGACTATGCTCACTTAACCCCAAGAGAGTTAGCTAGGGCTGGACTCTACTACACAGGTATCGGTGATCAAGTACAGTGCTTTTGCTGTGGTGGAAAACTGAAAAATTGGGAACCTTGTGATCGTGCATGGTCAGAACACAGGCGACACTTTCCCAATTGCTTCTTTGTTTTGGGCCGGAATGTTAATGCGCGAAGTGAATTTGATGTCTTGAGTTCTGATAGGAATTTTTCAAATTCAACAAATCCTCCAAGATATCCAGCCATGGCAGATTATGAAGCACGGATCATGACTTTTGGGACGTGGATATACTCCGTTAACAAGGAGCAGCTGGCAAGAGCTGGATTTTATGCTTTAGGTAAACTTTATTTTAAAACTAGGCTAATAACTTTCCAACTAGCACAAAGCTCCTAAAAACTACATAGATGTCTTTAGTCCCCTGAGCTGGTCAATTTTTTTAAGTATGATCTGGCATCCTAACTTATACCAGTTTTATTCTGTGAATCCTTATGGTGGGTCTTTTATGTATCCACTGAATTTCTATGAGAAGAGCTGCCATATTGAGAGTCACATTGATCTTCATGTAATTTTTTGATATGCCAGATGGAAGAATGGGTCTAATAGTAATTGTTGTTGTTAAGTGCCATGGAGTCGGTTCCAACTCATAACAACCCTGTATAGGGTTTCTGACGCTGTAAATCTTTGCAGGAGCAGAAACCTTAATCTTTCTCCCACAGAGTGGCTGGTAGACTCAAACCACTGACCTTTTGGTTTACAGTCCAGTGCTTATTGTGTGGAGCCATGGTGTTCCGAAAAATAGTAACACTAGCTATCATTTATTGAGCACCTACTCTGTATATTCAGTACATACATTTTCCTTATGAGAAGAGTTAACAGTAGAGAGTTTAATTGGCTAATATTAAAATTGATATCTTCCTTGAGTACATAGGATTTTATATTTAAAACTAGCCCTGTGTTTTGTTGTATTGCTTCAAATATATGCATTTCACATTGTTGTTGTTGTGTGCTGTGGAGTTGGATCCGACTCATAGCAACCCTGTACAGGGTTTCTGAGGCTTTAAATCTTTACGGGAGCAGAAAGCCTCATCTTTCTCCTACAGAACAGCTGATAGTTTTGAACTGCTGATCTTGTGGTTCGCAGCCCGATTCGTAGCCACTACACTACCAGAGCTCCTTATGCATTTCAAATAGACTACTGTAAATATGTCAAGAAAGGACTGATGGCTTCCAAGAGAATTTTAATAAATTATGCCATAATATACCAGGGGATTCCAATAAGTTCATGAGAAATTTCCATTCTCTTTAACTCCATTTTCCCCAAACTTTTTGAAGTCTTCTTGTATCTGATCAGTCTATTTTGAGGATAAAGCAATACCAAAACACAAACTAGCAGTTACTTCAGCATTTTATCTGTATAGCATCATATAGTAACTTGAAGCTTTGTTTAATATCGTATAGCTATAATCTTGGAAACACATGTCTTATAATTTTATTATGCTGAACTTTATTGTTAGCAATATTTGCAACATACATGTTTGAAAGTTCAAAAACAAGCTGCATTAGTAATTGCACAAATGACTTATTAAAACATGTAACAATAATAATTTTCAGCATAAATATTGGACAGTTTGATTTATATTTGTTTTCCTTTATATACGTCACAAGAAGTCTGTGAATTTAGTTACCATTTCTGCTCAAGTGATAAAGATTATATGTGTTCTTTATATATAAATTTGAATGTTGTCTCAAGCTATGAGATTGTCATGTAATTTAGATGTTTTAACATTTTAGCTGTTAAGACACATATATTTGTGTCAGCTTTTATTATACCAGCACATGAATTTGCACTTATTTTCTTAGGTGACGGAGATAAAGTAATGTGCTTTCACTGTGGAGGAGGGCTAACTGATTGGAAGCACAATGAAGATCCTTGGGAACAACATGCTAAGTGGCATCCAGGGTAAGGTATTTAAGTGTTTATTCAATAAGCAGGCAAATTGGACAGTATGCAGTGAGAAAACTTGAATTACTTTTCACTTCAACTATTTTTGCCTTCACTATAGCTTGAAATTCACACCAGTTTATAAAAATGGGATCACCTACTTTATAGGGGGAAAAAACAACAAAAAGAACACCTAAGCCAGCACTGGTGACCAAGACATTCATTGCTTGTGTATCATAGCTATGCCATTTAGATTTATTCCATTTCTAAACACAAAGTTAAGAAATGTATACCTCTTTTGTTGTTAGAATTAAACTCTTTCGTGATAGACACAAAAGAACCCATGCTGTCAAGGGAAGTATTACTGTATCGCATTGATTCTAAGACACACAACTGTTCACATTTTTAAATCTCTGGCATCAGAACACGTCCTACACTTGATGGTGTGCCATAATGCAGTGATTTCAGGTGATACATAAAATAATCATGCTTCTTAAGTGGCATCTTAGAATGAGGACATACCCTAAATGTCTCTTTTCCCTCAAGTTTCTTTTAAAACAAAATACAACTGAAAGCTTCAGGGTGATCATTTGAAAATAAACCTGTGCCTTAAACAGTCTTTAAAAGGAAGGTTGAAAAACTTAAAGAATTCTTTTTAAATATATAGTTGGTTAGTCCTCTGAAATAAAATCTGTTACGATTAACTACAACTATTTTATAATGCCAAGGTGCTGATTTAATAGCATTTGCTCAAAAATTGGGAGGATCTCAAGTTGATGTTTCTTGCGCTACTAACAATGTAAATAGAGTAACAAAGGGAACATATCTTTCTAACCTTAAAGGGACATTTGGATGGGAATTGTTGTTTTGTACCGTGGAGTCGGGTCTGACTCATAGCGATCCTGTACGGGAGTTTCCGAGGCTGTAAATCTTTACAGGAGCAGAATGCCTCATCTTTCTCCCACAGAACTAGGTAACATTTTATTTTGTGCTTCCTTAGAAATACCAAAAGCAAATTAATGGAATTAAGATGATGGAAATGATATCTTTACTTGGGTTTTACTAATTTACCAACTACTAAAGTTTGGCCTCCTTTTAATTGTTTAGGTGTAAATATCTGTTAGAAGAGAAGGGGCATGAATATGTAAACAATATTCATTTAACCCGTTCACTTGAGGAGCCTCTGGTAAGTCATTATTGTAAAATATATGCTTTCAAATATTATATAATTTGTTAGAATGATTTCTTCATGTAAAGATCACAATCTAGTAATTTAAATTAACATGCAGTGAGCTGTTAGGGGAAAACTTGAAGAGTGCTTGTTATTTTTCTCCTGCCTGAAGCATATTTATGCAAAGGGAATCAGGATAAGCTGATTGAAGTATCACTGTAGGCAAAAATAGAGGCGTCAACATTTGTACCTATTGGATGAAAGGCAAAGCCTATCTGAATAATTTGTTTAAAATATTATTGCAATTAAAATTGTTACTATTGTTCACCTTGTGTTTTAAGTAGTTATTTGTATTGTAAAAACAGTATTGCACATTTCCTTTTGCAATTAATGTGCTGCTGTTGTTAAGTGCTGATAGTCAGCTCTGACTATAGTTGCTGACTATATAGTCAGCACTTGCATGGAGTCTCCAAGGAGCAGCTGATGGGTTTGACCCACCAACCTTGTGGTTAGCAGTTACAGGCTTATCCTACAATACCACACCAGGACTCCTTGAAATGAATGAAAAGATTATCACATGAAAAGGTCCCTAGAAATGTGGTATTTCAGGAAAGAGTTTTTTCGTTAATATTATTTGAAACTAAATTTAAAAGTGAGAAAAGTATGGGCTTGCAGAACTAAAATATGTAGTACTTTCTTGTTGTGTGCCATGTGATCTATCCCAACCCTATATGACAGAGTAGAACTACCCCATAGGGCTTCCTAGGCTGTAATCTTTGTGGGAGGGAGGGAGATCACCAGGTCTTTTCTTCCCTGGAGCTGTTGTTAGTGGGTTCAAACTCCAGACCTTTTGGTTAGCAGCCAAATTAACCATTGCACCTCCAGGACTCCTTTCTTAGTCCCTTAGCTTCTGAAGTTAGACTTTTGCATAAAGTGTTGTATACTCATTAGTAGTTATAAATGTTTTACAGACATTATTTAAAATCTCAAAAATGCATCTAAATTGATAATACGAACTGGAGAGACCAAGACATCAGTACTATGTAGAAAAAGCCCCAGGCTAGAAATGGGAATCCAAAGCTGTCATTATGGCTCTGCAGGTTAACTGTATCAGCTTGATCAAGTCATTTAATCTCACTGGGCCTCAGCTTTTTGTCTTGTAAAGTAAAAGGAATTGGATCAGGTGATATATTAATGTCTTCCTTGCTCCATCAGGCTGTAGGCCTCTTGTGAATATTAATATGTTGAATATGTGAATGTTAATATGTTGAATTGGAATAAAGCTGATTTATAATTTGCAATTAATGTAATTTCTAAATGGAAGTAATTGCATTCTGTGAAAAAGAATTCTAACTCATAATTCATATTTCTGTTTTAGGCAAAAGCTGCTGAAAAAATACCATCATTAACTAAAAGAATTGGTAAATACCCTTATTAAAATAAATACACGTTTTATTTTGCTACAAATTTATGATAGTTGTTTTTTATGAAGTGGAAAGATGCTTATGGTTTTTCAAAGTACCCTAGTATATGTGGGATCACTGTAAATGTAAGTCAGATATTTCTGTATTAAGATTATTAGCACAAACATTTAACCAACTGTTGACACAGGAGTATGCAAACTAGTGCCTGGTGGCCACATCTGTAACACTGCCTGTTATAAAAATTTTCTTAAATACAGTTTCATTGGATCATGAAAAACAAAGAATATTAGCACAGCCATTGGACAGTTGATTTTTCTAGGTTCAGAAGAAATGCCTGCCTATAGGCTGCCCATCACCATTTCTGTTAAAATCACAAAAGAAAAGGTTAAGTGTATTTTTGTCCCTTGAGCTCCTTAAATAAGCCAGGATTATGAATCCAGTGCTCTACTAATGTGTCATCATTGTAATCAGCCCTAGCCAACCTGCTTCCTTATCTCATAACATCTTTTGCCTCCCCCAGCATCTTCACAGAGGATAAGGTTTGATTTGTTTACCTCCTACTACCTCATGGAAGGTAGAGGCTTTTATCGCAAAGAACTGTACACTCATTATAGATGTACTATGCTCTGGTACTGTAATGGTTATGAATCGGGCTGCGAACCGCAAGGTCAGCACTTCGAAACTACCAGCTGTTCTGCAGGAGAAAGATGAGGCGCTCTGCTCCCGTAAAGATTTACAGCCTTGGAAACCCTGTACAGGGTCGCTATGAGTCGGAAACGACTCCACGGCTCATAACAACTACAGCAATGCATATATGGACAGAGAAAGATAGGTTAAACAAAGAAGATATTGTTATCCTCACTCTTTAGATAAAGAAACAGAGTCAGAGAGTTTAATGACTTGTCCACAGTCACATTACAAATAATTAGTGGAACTAAGATTATAAATGAGGCCTTCTGGCTCTACTTTATACTGCAGATCTCAGTTTCATGTTTCAAAAATAATAGAAAGTTTAATTTAGAATATGTGTGGTGATTCCCTACTCTTTATACTTATGATACCATTTATTTAGTATCTTAAAGATTACAAGGCAAGAGAGTACTCTATCAGTTAATAAATTTGCTTGAGCAGAGCTGCTTTGATATTATTTGATGTAGGTTAATAATGGAATTACACAGTACAATTTAAGGAATCATGTAGTCCAGCCTATATTTTATAAAGCAGAGATGTCACTTTGAGGACTAAGGTGCACCTGATCCAACCCGTGGTATTTTCACTTGCCTCATATGCATGAGAAATGTGGACAGTGAATAATAGGAAGACAGAAGAAGAATCGATGCATTTGGATTTTGGCGTTGGTGAAGAATATTGAATATGCCATTGACTGCCAGAAGAACAAACAAATATGTATTAGAAGAAATACAACCCCCTTACAAGCAAGGATGGTGGGACTTTGTCTCACACACTTTGGACATAAGGATGTAAGGAGGGACTAGTCCCTGGAGAAGGATATCATGCTTAGAAAAGTAGAGGGTCAGTGAAAAGAGGAAAACCCTCAACTAAATAGATTGACATAGTGGCAGCAACAATGGGCTCAAACATAACAAATATGAGGATGGTGCAGGGGCGTTTCATTCTGTTGTACATAGGGTCGCTGTGTGAGTCACAGCCCACTCGATGACACTTAACAACAGTATTCTAAGTAGTTACAAAACAAAAGATTTTAAACAGTGATACCATTTTTAAATATTTAGTCATCTTTACAATGCATACTACTATTCTTTGTATGACTAATGAGACTCTTTCTGTGGCTGAAGACAGTTTTTAAATTGAGATATAATTTACATAGCATAAATTCCACCCTGTTAAAGTAGATTTTAGTATATTACAAGTTTGTGCAACTATCACTACTATTTAATTGCAGAACATTCTCATCATCTCAGAAAGAATCCCTGTATCTATTAGAAGTCCTCCCCCATCACCCTCCTCCATTGAAAAACCTGCGTAGATCATTTGATTGGATGGGAACCTAACCTGCTATGTAAACTTTCACTAACGACATGATGAAATATTATTTAAACTAACAAAAGCACACCCAGACTGAGTCCAGTCCTGTTCTTTTTTTACTCTGTTAGCTAATGTTGTTGTTGTTAAGTGCATTTGAGTTGGTTCCTACTCATAGTGACCCTGTAAAGGGTTTCCAAGGAGTGACTGGTGAGTTTGAACTGCCAACCTTATAGTTCAAACCGACCTTGTGATTGAGTACTTATCCTATAATGCCATACCGCAATTAACAAAGTTTCTAAGTTGTGAGCCTTTCTTTGCTTTTTACTCTCTTTAATCTCTTCATTTACTTATTTCACCTCCTTAATATTGTCCCTTCTCCACTGATTTTGCCCTAGTTTGGACCCTTATTTCTTACCTGGACTATTGTTATAGTCTCCTAACTGGCCTTTTATCTGCATTCTAACCTCCCAGAGGCGGGAGTCCCGGTGTGGCACTGTGGGCTAATTCATCAGACTGCAAAGTTGTTTGAACTGCAAAGTTGGTGGTTCAAGCTAAGCAGCTGCTCTTTGGAAACCCTATACAGGGTTGCTATGGGTCGGAATTTACTTGATGGCACTTAACAACAACCTCCCAAGTTTTTTTTATCAAACACAAATCTTAAATGACTTTTCTCCTTAAATAATACCTTTGGTTTACTACTATATACTGCTCCTTACAGTCAGTGCCCTTCCTCGCTCTCGTTCTAGCCTCTTTGTGTATTGAGGTATTGCATACATAAAGTACCTAAAGTGCACTAATATTACGTATAGGAGCCCTGCAAGTGTAGTGGCTTAAGAATTGGGCTTTTAACTGCAAGGATTAGCAGTTTGCATACATCAGCCGATCCATGACAGAAAGATATATACAACTTTTATTAATGAGTTTTAACACACTCATACACACAACACCAGTGAAACTATCACCCAGACCAAGATATAGAACATTGTCACCCCCTTAGGACGCTTCCTTCCAAATTATATTCTGACATCTATTATCATAGACTAATTTTGCTTATAAGGAGCTCTGGTAGCGTAGTGGTTACGGATTGGGCTGCGAACCTTAAGGTCAGCGGTTCGAAACTACCAGCCGCTCC
>NW_006408569.1:15234294-15283105 GCF_000296735.1 Chrysochloris asiatica | reverse complement strand
TTCTACTCCCGTAAAGATTTACACCCTCGGAAACCCTGTACAGGGTCGCTATGGGTCGGAACCGACTCGATGGCACTTAACAACAACAACAATTTTGCTTATTATCAGAGATGTTTTGAACTTCTTATAAAAGGAATTGTGCAGTGATGAGATTTGTGCATGTTTGACATGTTTTTATTGTTGTGTTTGAATATACCACAGTTTGCTTATCCATCTATTCACCTGAGGATGGACATTCAAGTTGTTTCCAATTTGGATCTATTAAAAATAACACTATTGCGAATATTCCTGTGTATGTCTTTGGTGGACATGTGCACACTCAGTTTTCATACGTAAGAGTAGAATTGATGAATCAGAATGATGTACCAACCCCCTCTCTTAGCTCTTCCTTATATACCCAGTGTTCCTACTTTGAGTTTCATAAAAGTGAGTTTTTAGTTACGTTCTTGCTTAAATATAGACCACCCCCTTCAGCTGCAGAAACTAAGTCTGAGGAAAAAGAAATATATATTCAACAGCATGGACTGAGCCTGTCTTCTCTTTATTGTGATTGTTTCAAAATAATTTGTAGTGACATTCACTCCTTAAATACTTTAGATTAGTTGTTAATGAGTTCAGCTGGTTTGAAAAAGTTCAGATGTTATGACACATTTAACAAATTTTCTTACCTGTCTTGCACTGTTCCATCACAATTTTTTTTAACTTTTTATTGTGAATTAGGTGAAGGTTTACATCTCAATGGTTGGTTATTTTAATGTCTTTAAAGTACATTATCTCAAATAATTCAAAGTGTTACAATACACGTTGTGTGCCTTCAAGTCAATTCTGACTCATAGTGTTTCTATAGGATAGAGTACAACTGCCCCATAGTTCTCAATGTGGCAGACTGCCACATTGTCTCCATCGGAGAGACTAGTGGGTTAGAACCACGACCCTTTTGGTAAGCCACCAAGCGCTTAACCACTGTGCAACCAAGGTTTCTTACAAAATACTTAGCAACTGCATTTGAAATTGTGGAGTCCTGGTGTAGCGCTGTGGGATGATGCAATGGACAACAAGGTTGCTTTGAACCACAAGGTCAGTGGTTCAAATTCACCAGCCGCTCCTGGGAAATCCTATACAGGGTCGCTAGGAGTAGGAACCAGCTTGACAGCACTTAGCAGCAACAACACATTTAAAATAGGAAGATTTTGAAAATGATCCTTTAGTACCTATATAGTTCAAATACTTTTCAAAGCAGCTTTGGTTTGCTGGGTTTGTTTTTAGTTTTATTTTTTTTTTGCTTGCTCCCTCAACTTTTCTGTTTAGGTTCATTTTGCTATTGAGTTGTATTAATGAAAATAATTTTATATTCATTTTCTCACTGATTTTCATTTCAGATGATACCATCTTTCAAAATTCTATGGTACAAGAAGCTACACAAATGGGATTCAGTTTCAAGGACATTAAGAAAATAATGGAGGAAAAAATTCAGACATCTGGGAGCAACTATAAATCACTTGATGTTTTGGTTGCAGATCTAGTGAGTGCTCAGAAAGACAGTACACAAGATGAAACAAGTCAGACTTCATTGCAGAAAGGTATGCTTGGCTCTTTTTTAAAAGTCAAGTAAAACATAATCATAACTCATTATGGGTAGTATCTTACATGGCTTTGTGGCCTTTTTGTTCCCTCCTTTTACCTCCCCTTTAGGATAAACAATTTTTTTTAAACTTATTGTTATGAGACACTTCAAACATACACAAAAGTAGAGAGAACAGTATAATGAGCCCTCATATACCCATCACCCAGTTTCAATTATTAACACTCATCCAGTCTTGTTTCATTATTTCCCCCATTTGTGCTATAGTATTTTAAAGTTAATGCTAGATGTCACAGATAATCATTTACCTATATATATTTCTATGTATAAGAGAGAAGGACTTTTGTTCACATGATCATAATATTGTTATAGCACTTAACAAAATTAACAGTCATTCCTTAACATCATCTGAAACCCAGTTGGTCATAGATTTCCCCAAATTGCCTTAAATATTTTTAAGGTTGATTTGTTCTAATACTGTGTTCCGAGTATAATCCATGGGTCCACTCACTTTTTTTTTTTTTTTTTTAAGTTTTTATTGTGAATTGTGTGATAGTTTACATGGGAGAGCATCAGCTTTACATTCATCCTATCGTATTTCATTTCATTGTAATGATTACAATCCCCTTGATGCATCATCATTCAACAACCTTTGCTTCCAAACCAGAGGGTTTTTTTTTTTGTTTTTTTTTTGTGTACACCAAAGCACTCAGGAATATATAACCAAAGGGTATATCCTGCACGCCAGCTCCCTGGCCGCCAGCACACAGCCCCTCTCCCTCCTTGAGTCTAGAGTCCCCAGCCACTCTGTCTTTCCACGTCATCATCTCTGCCTCTTGGTGTCACTGCTTCTCTGGATAGGGTCCTGCACTCCACTCTTCTCCCTTGATGGTCCCAGGGTCCTCTGCTCCTAGACTGCAAGATCAACCTCTCCCCTCCTTTTGTTACAGAACGTCTATCTTTATATTTGCAACATTCACAATCAGTTCTGATAGCAGTTACTTACTATTGAACCACAAGAACCTTATCTCCCTCTCCTTTTACCATTACCATCTAGACAGGTTGGAAACCACTCAGTGGAGATTCTGCCTTCCCTCGTACTCTCTGAAACTAGGCTCCCTCTTGAAAGTTTGTAAGCCAATCATTTCATGCCTTTGTAGCTGCCCTCCCCCCCATTTTGGGTAGCCAATGTCTAGGTTGCCCATCCCGGTCAAACCTGTGGGAATGATCCTTGCTGTAAAGATTCGTTCTCTCTTTTAAGCAACTACATCCATAAGTATAGGTCAAGTTCATCAAATTGTAGCAGATTATATTTTTTTTCCTCCTTTCTTCCTCTAGTCTAGTTCTGATTATCTACCCATTGAAGCTAGGTCAGATGGGTACTATCTGCAATCATAGGTGTTCTTGTGCATCTCCCATCACTTCATATCAGCTGAACACTTCACTCTCCGCTCTAGTCCTCTGTGACTATTTCCCTGTCCATGGGCTCAGGAGTCCCCAGGTCTCGCTATACTGCTAGCCAACCACGTCTCAATCCAGGTTGACAGGAGTCTATTGAATGTGGTTGGACTTAGCTCACAGCTTCATTGCTGTTTTTCCACCACTTCCCCTTATCGGTAGACCAGCATGGTTGCCAGCAAGATTACATGCCTGCTTGTGTTATTCCCTTTGAGTTTCAGTCTTGGGAGGGGGTTTGCCTTGAGGGGACTTGATTTCTTGCCTTCATGGCTCCCAGTTGAACAACTTGCTTGTTCTTGTAGTAGTCAATCTGGACTGCCGTTATTGTTTTTTTATTTTTCATGCTGGTCTTTCTTTCAAAAAGTATCTTCTGTTCCTCTAGCTGCTCCAGGCTGGTCTGCTTGTCCTTTCAAGTGGAAATTTCCCACCTCAGAAGATTCTGGATGGGGATCAGGATTCCACCTAGGGCCTTATGCAATGCAAAGGCTCCGCAGGAATCCTCTTTCATTGGGCAAGTTCTAGCCTCATTTTAGGTATTCCAATCAGTTATAGGCTGAAGATGGGCTTATAAGCTTTCTATGGTGATGTTTCTGGCTATTTCTTTCTCACCCCCTCAAGTGTCCATTTTACAATAATAGGCAAGGGAAAACATGATCCACAAGACAGTCAAGCATCTTAACATTATTTCCCCTCTGTTACCCATTCAAACCATGACTCAATCCCTGTATCACAGAGTCCTGTTGTTACAAGGGTGAGCATTACATCACTATTTACCTCTGTCCCAGTTAGCCCTGCAAACCTGCCTAAATGTTCTCCCATCCACCTTTTTCTTCCATTCCCTCCCCCTTCTTGTGTATTGCCCCACAAGACCCAAAATACCATGTGTCTATTCTCTACCCTGTGCTCCACCTTCCCCTCCCTCCCCTCACCCCACCCCCTATACCCTTGTAACCAACAAAAATTTGTTTCTTTCTTTTTTTTCTCCCTTTTAGTGTGGGTATTTTTCTTAAGCTTTTACAATAATGGTCCTATGCAGTATTTCTCCTTTGTGACTGACTGATTTCACCAGCATAGTGTCCTCAAGGTTCATCCATGTTATGTGGTGGCTTGCAGCTTCCTTGTTATTCTTCAAGGTAGCATAATATTCCACTGTGTATATGCACCAGTTTGTTTATCCATTCTTCCATTGATGGGCACTTACGCTGTCTCCATCTTTTTGCTATTGTAAATAGTGCTGCTATGAACATTGGTGTGCATATATCTACTCGTGTTATGGCTCGTATTTCTTGTGGATAAATACCAAGTAGAGGGATTGCTAGATCATAAGGTATTTCTATTTCCAGCTTTCTGAGGAAGCGTCATATTGTTTTCCAGAGTGGTTGGACCATTTTGCAATCCCACCAGCAATGTAGGAGGGTCCCAGTCTCTCCACATCCTCGCCAGCATTTTTTGTCCTCTGCTTTTTGGAACTTCGCTGTTCTGGCTGGTGTGAGATGATATCTCATTGTTGTTTTGATTTGCATCTCTCTAATGGCTAGTGATCATGAACAGTTCTTCATACGTTTGTTGGCTGCTTAAATCTCTTCCTTGGTGAAGTATCTGTTCATGTCCTGTGCCCATTTTTAAATTGGGTTATTTGTCTTTTTCTTGTAGAGGTGGTGTAGTTTCCCATGTATTTTAGAAATTAGTTCCTTGTCTGATGTATCATTGTAAAAGATTTTTTCCCATTTTGTGGGCTCCCTTTTTACTCTTTGGGTGAAGTCTTTTGATACACATAAGTTTTTAGTTTTTAGTATGTCCCAATCATCTATTTTGTCTTCTTTTGTTTTTGCAATTTTCAAAATGTTTGGTAGTCTGTGTGTGCTCTGCATTAGAGCCCTCACATTTGTCCCTGTTTTTTCATTGATGGCTTTTATAATTCTGGGACTCACATTTAGGTCTTTAATCCATGCTGAGTTGATTTTTGTTTATGGTGTGAGGTAAAGGTCTTGTTTCAATCTTTTGCATATCACTTTCCACTTCTGCCAGCACCATCTGTTGAAGAAACTATCTCCTTCCCCATGCAATATACTTAGGCCCTTTGTCGAAAATCAGCTGGCTGTATGTGGATGGGTTAATTTCTAGATTCTCGATTCTGTGTCATTGATCTATTTATCTTTCATTGTACTAGTACCAAGCTGTTTTGACCACTGTTGTTGTTGTTAAGTACTGTGGAGTCGGTTCCGACTCATAGTGACCCTGCACAGGGTTTCCGAGGCTGTAAATCTTATACGGAGCAGAAAGCCTCATCTTTCTCTCGTGGAACAGCTGGTAGTTTCGAACTGCCGACCTTGAGGTTAGCAGCCTAATTCGTAACCACTACACTACCAGAGCTCCTTGTAGCCATGTAATAAATTTTGAAATCAGGGAATGAGAGGTTTCCAACTTTATTCTTCTTTTTAAGCAGTGCTTTGCTTATCCTGGGTGTCTTTCCTTTCCATATAAAGTTTGTAATTGCTTTTTTCCATCTCTTTGAAGAGTGCCATTGGAATCTGGATTCAGATTGCATTATATGTATAGATTGCTTTGGACAGTATTGACATTTTTATAATGTTAAGACTTCCTATCCAGGAGCATGGTATATTCTTCTGGGTCCACTCACTTTAAAAGTGTGAATTTATGCTCTATTTCTTAGACAAAAAATACAATAAAGGGCAACATAGTGTAACCACAAATTGTATGCAGAATCTATGTTTTGTAGTTGAAACTTTTTTGGCTTTAAGAACGTTCTGCTACCTTTTATACAATGTGAACATAAGGGATCATTTTACTAAATAGGGCTTGAATGTAATACAGAAAGTGTATTAAATAATGTGAATGAGAAGCATATAAACTCCTTTTAGGAAAAAAAACCCTCCAAAACGTTAAATGTGAGTTCCTCAAGTATGGATGATGGCTATTATATAGAATTTGCCCAGAGCACTGAAGATTTAAGAAAAGGTTTCAAAAGAAATACATTTTTAGGTACTTTACCTGTAATCATTATTCTTTAAACTTTTGTCCCCTCCCCCAAAAATGAGAAATCTGCTAGTGCTAATCAACCTAATAGTGTATTTCTTTTTTTTCACATTACAGATCCTTTTGATCTTTCTTTATTTCAAATACTTTTGAAGCATTATTCAAATAATTATGTTGTTGTTGTTAAGTGCTGTCGAGTCAATTCTGACCCATAGCAATCCTGTATAGAGTTTACGAGGAGCAGCTGGTGAGCTTGAACCACCAACCTTGCAGTTCAAATTGCTTTGCAGTCTGGCGCATTAACCCACTGTGCCACACTAAGACTCCCCAAAAATTATAGAAGTCATAAAACAGTATACTATTGATGATTTTTAAAACTACATCAATTGTTACAAAAGATTCAGCAAAAAACTTACTTCTTTTATCTTAAAGATGCACTTAACTAAGCACTTAAATTTTTTTAAGCTTTTATTGTGAATTGAGTGATAGTTTACATGGGAGAACATTGGTTTTACACTCATGGTTTCATTGCAATGATTACAGTCTCCTCCATGCATTGTCATTCAATAGTATTTACTTCTATTCCCTCTTAAAATGTTTATCTTAGTAATGATAAACCATTTACTTGCTCATCTTTCTACTGCATCTTATCTATGTTGATCAAAATAGAAATATGAGCTATTGTGGCATTTTCCCTAACATCTTAAACACAATTCAAACTTAATTAAATTTGACAGTAAGGTGTAAGTTTTTATACCTGAAGGTGTTGTCTGCCACAAAAGAATTCAGTGAGCTACAACCAAAGGGCAGAATATATTAGGAAGGTGCCTTGTCCTTGTCCAACAGAAGTGAATGGACTGTCATTATCACTGAAACTACAGTAGTATGAGAAGGAGAGCAAATGGCAACTCTCAGGGTTGGGGGATTGAAATTCATCAGCTGAACTTTCCTTAAAACCAAAAACCAAACCCATTGCCTTAGAGTCAATTCTGACCCAGCGTACCCCTATAGGACAAAGTAGAAATGCCCAAAGGGTTTCCTGGGCTGTAAATCTTAAAGGAAACAGACTTTCTCCAACAAATCAACTGTGTGTTCAGGCTGATGACCTTTTAGTTAGCAGCCAAGCACTTTAACCACTGTACCATTAGGGCTTCTAACCTCTCTTTATTGTTGTTGTTAAGTACCATCAGTGTGTTCTGACTCATAGTGACCTTGTATAGGGTTTCCGAGGAGCAGCTGGTGGGTTTAAACCACAGACCCGTGGTTAGTGATTGAATGCTTATCCTACAGGGCCACACCAGGACTCCAAACTCTCCTTAGTCTTACTAAATTAAGAGGCAGATATTTGATACAGATTACTGGTGTGGTGCTGTAGGGTAAGCACTGGATTGATAACCACAAAGCCAGCGTTTCAAACCCACCAGTCATTCTTAGAAACCCTATACGAGGTCATTATGAGCCAGAAGTGACTTGACAGCGCTTAACACCAATTTCTAATGCTAGGGCTGCTACTGGTTTCTCTTCTCAAAGGCTAACAAAGAATCTTTTAATGCTATATAAAATAGTGGGTGAGCCTAAACTAAGTGAAGCAGGGAGAAATAGTTAAAACAAAACAAAGCATCACATTATTGTTGTTTACTAAGAAATCCTAGATTCAATGTTATAGCTTTTTTCTCCCAGTGGTTATGTGACACAGAATGCTCCACGAAACTGCCGTCTAAACTAGGGCCAGGTAATTTTCTTTTTCTTTCTTTTTTGTTAAATTACATTGTGTGAGAAGAAGCCCTTTATTTGGTATATGTGCTGAAGTACTTTTTTAAATCCTTGCATGTATACTACTGTATATAACATTTAAACTTCAAATAATGCACAGGCATCTGCTCAGGTAGTAAAAATGAATAACATCAGTTTATTCTAGAAGTGGTTTTAAATCATGTAAAAATATTAGCCATTAACATCAAAGCTGATCTAGCTATTGCCTTTTTTCTCCTGTGCCAGGAACCTCCTGACCTAGAAGAGGGCCTTGTAGAAGGTAGAAGGGGAAGTTGACGTAGGGAAGGACGTAGAATCCAGCAGTTGCCCTTAAGGCTAAACCTAAAACCAAACCAGACCTATTGCCATGGAGTCAGTTGCAGCTGTGCCCCATAGGGTTTCCAAGACTGTAATCTTTATGGAAGCAGATTGCTTTCTTCTTTCTCCTGTGAGGCAGCTGGTGAGTTGTAAGCACAGACCTTTCAGTTAGCAGTCCAACACTTACCCACTGTGCTACCAGAGTTCCTCTAGTAAGGCTTTGTTGTTGGGTGCCATTGAGTTGGTTCCAACTCAGAGCGACCCTGTATAGGGTTTCTGAGGAGCGCCTGGGTAAATTGAACTGCCAACCTTGCAGTTCATACCAACCTTGTAGTCAAATGCTTATCCCACAGCGTCACACGTAGAGTGAATTAATTGCCAGACGTGAACTATTAGTCTGGAAAAAAAAAAAATTATGCACAGCACATCACTGTTCTCAAGTAAGTGGCTTTGTACAAGGTTGGAATAAGGTAGAAAAAACAGAGTTGATGGTATCAGTGTTTGCTGCCCATGGCATCTCATTCCATCGTGGCCTATAAAATAGAACAATAAACACTGAGAAACAAAAGGAACCTCAGTGATCATATAATATAACAACTTTCATTACTTCAATGAGAAAACTGAAGTGCAGTTGAGCTATTGCTATCTATTCCTAGCTGTCACTCTGATCAGTTAGAAATAGAATTCAGGTTTCTTGACTTCTGGCTCAGTATTTTTTTAAAAATTCATTACTTAGTTATATGATTAGGAGTGGGGGTAAGCATAAATGCATACTTCATTTTGAATTTTTTTGGTATCGATCCTTTCATATAATAGAAGTCAGTTTATCATGTCAATTTTGGGTTTACAGACTTTATTTCCTCTTCTCTGAATGCCTTTTCCCTGTCTGTATACTTAGTCCCATTCTCTTCTTCCACCCCTAGTCCCTTAAGTCCACTTTGTGAACTTACCGTTTAAGGTTCAGATCAGAATTCACTTGTTACAAGTTTCCCCCAGTGCCCAGAGCATGCTTTTGAAATTGTTTTCTGCCCTGCCTGTTAGACCAAACATCTTGTGCTTTGTATTCTTATTTCTGATGTGTTTTCCACATCAATGAGTCTTTGAGCTTATAATTTCGATTATGACCAATTAGTTGCTTTATAAGAAGAAAAGGCTTAAATAAACCTTTTTCCTCTACCCTCTAGCTTAAGAAACCTTTCTGAAGCACAATTATGATCATATCTCCACTTTAAAATTCTTCACTGGCTTCCAGGGCCCTCAGGAGCAAGGGCAAACTACTTCACATGACTTGCCAAGTCTTTCATGTGTCAGGCTTCTGCTACCTTTCTATAGTTCCGTGTCATGCTATTTTTTTCCTTAAACTCTGTGCCCAAGCCTTACCAGTGCACTAAGAGACCATGTTCTCTCTTCCCTTGGAGTCGTCTTATGCTCCTTCCTCTGCCTGGAACACACTTCTCTCGCTGCCCCAAGTCCCTCTCCTCCTTGTTGTTAAGTGCCATCAAATCAGTTCCAACTCATAGCAGCCCCGCATAGGGTTTCCAGGGAGCAGTTGGTGAGTTTGAACTGGCGACTTTGTGGTTAAAACCAACTTTGGTTTTATCCTACAGTGCCACGCCAGGCCTTTCCTTCTCCTAGTTACCTCCTATTCATCTTTAGGACTCAGTTTAGGTGTCATTTCCTCCAGGGCCCCTCCCCCCCTTTATGCATGTGTGCATGCACACACATGTATACATTCACACTTTTCCTGTATTCTTCATTGTTGTTGTTGTTGTTAGTGCCGTCAAGTACGTTCAGACTCATAGCAACCCTGTATAGTGTTTCCAAGGAGCGGCTGGTAAGCTTAAACCACCAACCTTGCAGTTCAAACGACCTTGCAGTTCAGCACGTTAGCCCACAGCACCATAACTTGTTATCACACTGAATTATAATTTCCTGTTTACTTGTGTTCCCTAATTATCTATTAATGCCTGGGGCCTGGGGTCTATGTGAGGGGCCTTCCGAAAGTTCATTGAAAAATTCCATTATCTTCTAATTCCATTCTTATATGAACTTTTTGAACCCCCCTTGTTTATTGTTTGTGATTGTTTTCCTAGTGCCTACTATGGTGCTGTGGGTTAATGTGATGGACTGCAAAGTCAGTTTGAACCACAAAGTCAGAGGTTCAAGCTCCTCAGTCCCTAGTTGGAAACCCTATATAGGGTTGCTATGGGTTGAAATCAACTTGATGGTTCTTAACAACAAGACCTGGTTACCAAGCACCTGTGATGCTGTAGGATAAGAATTACATTGCTAACCACACGGTCAGCAATTTGAGCCCACCAACTGCTCCTCAGGAGAAAGATGAGGCTCTCTGCTTCCGTAAAGATTTACTGCCTCAGAAACCCTATACAGGGTTGCTATCAGTTGGAACTGATTTGAAGGCACCCAACAACAACAATAACAATAAGGGAGCTTATAAAGGGAAACCCTGGTGTCATTGTTGGATAAGCACTGAACTGCTATTCACTTTCTGCTGCTGTAATGATTTACAGCCTCTGAAATCCTATATAGGTTTGCTATTACTTGGAATTGACTCAGTGGCAGTGGGTTTTAAGTATTCAGTAAAAATGTGCAGAATAAAATTGAAGTGTTGTTTCCTAATCTAGTTTTCAGAATCTTGTTCCCCAGGATGGTGAAAGGAATGCCATGGGAAAAAACAGAGCCCCCATATTAAATAGGAAAATACACTGAATTTTCAAGGAAGAACATATACTGTACTTCACTGTACTTGATAGCAGTGGTTACCAAATGCCATTGTGGTTAACCCCAGAAGTTTCAGATTGAGTGAATGGGGCCCAGAAATCTGTCGTTTACAGTTGCCCAAGTCATTCTAATGTAGGGCCAGATTTAGAAACCACTGGCGTTCAATGATTGCAAAGATAATGGAGTGAAAATATGTGATGTGTTTAGAATCGTGCCTGGTACTGCCCCTATTATTGTTGTTGTCATTATAGTTGCATTTACCCATGAAATACCTTTGTGGTATATTTATTAACTTTTCTCAAAATCTAATTTGAAAAAGGTTGAATTAAACCTCAGGATATGCTGATGACAAGGAGCTCTGATAGTGTAGTGGTTACGAGTTGGACTGCTAACCTCAAGGTCAGCAGTTCGAAACTACCAGCCATTCCGCGGGAGAAAAAGATGAGGCTTTCTGTTCCCGTAAGGCTTTACAGCCTCGGAAACCCTGTGCAGGGTCACTATGATGACACCCTGTGCAGGGTGCTGATGACACACAGATCTCTAGCTCTAGCTCTGACTTCTTCTGACTTCAAGACTTGGCTGCTGAATTGCCTACTGGACGTTTTTATCTGGATGCCTTGCAGGCACTTAAAAGATATTCTAAATCAAATTTCACCCTAAACCTGTCCTTTTGTAATATTTCGTATTCGTGTGTTTGACAGAGCAGTGGGTTAAACATTGAGCTGCTAACTAAAAGGTCAAGTGGTTTCAACCCACCAGCCTCTCAGTGGGAAAAAGATGAGGCAGTCTGCTTCCATAGAGATTACAGCCTCGGAAACTACATGAAGAAGTTCAACTCTGTCCTATAGTGTCACAATGACTAAGAATCTTCTCAGTCAGAAATCTTTGGGGTTTTTTTTTTCTTTTTGTCTTACGTCGTTACCTCCTGTCCCAGTAAATTCTGAGCCCTCCACACCTTTTTTAATTAGCCTTTTTAGTCTGAGGTAATTTTAAATTTACATGCAGTCGTAAGAAATAATTTAGAGATACAGAGAGATCTCGTGTACCCTTTACCTTGAATAACTTAATTTCTTTACTTTTTGCACATGTGTGAATACCCCCATTTTTCATCTGTTGTTTTGTTTTTTATTCTTTTGGTTTTTGCCTTCCCCTTCACCCAAGTTAATATGTGTTTAACTTCTAGTTAGTGATTTGCCCTCTTTTCCTCTTCCTCCCTGGTAACCATCGAATAATGTTTCTGTTAGTATGAAAACCTTTCTTGACTCTTTATAATAGGGTCTCTTACCATATTTGTCCTTTTTGTGGTTGACTTCTTTCACTCAGCATAGTGCCCTCCAGGTCCATCCATGTTATCTGGTGTTTCACAGATTCATTGCTATTCTTTAATGTTGTGTAGTGTTCCTTTCTATAATGTACCATAGTTTGTTTATCTACTTTTCCATTGATAGGCATTTAGATTGTTTCCATATTTGTGCTATTGTGAATAGTACTATGAGTGTGCAATAGAACAAGAGTGTGCAATCTATCTATTCTTGTCAATACTATTTCTCTAGGATATATACCTAGTGGAAGGATTGCTGGATATATGGTATTTCTATTTCTAGCTTAAAAGGAAGGCCATACCATTTTTCACAGTGACTGTACCATTTTACAGTCCCACCAGCAATGTATGAGGGTTCCAGTCTTTCCACACACTTTCAAGCATTTATGGGTTCTTTGAACTTTGCTATTAATGCTGGCGTAAGAGAATTTCACAGATTAATTCTGTGTCTGATATGTAATTGCCAAGATTTTTTTCCCAGTATGTGGATTCTCTTTTTACTCTTTTGATGAACAAGCTAGAAATCTTGACGTCAACTTTCGTGTGTGTTTCTTCCTCTTTTATTATGTCCAGTCAACCACAAATCCTACTTGTGCTGCTTTAGAAGTGTCTCTCAAATCCATCCCTCCATTTCCATTTTTATATTACCATGCCATTTCTAAGTGCTACTTCCTTTTCCTAACCTTTGCCCCTCTGCCTGGCAAACTGCTGTTCGTGCTTAAATGACAGTGCCTGCCACCCCCCTACTACTGACCAGTAAAGCCTTCCTCAACTAAAACAGAAGAGCATGTTCTCTCATCTTGTCCCAGAGCACTGTGCACACAGCTTTATTATAGCACTTAATCACTTTCTATTTATTTACCTTTGTTGCCTCATCTGATGTCCTTCTCTCCCACTAGTGTGAGAGGCACTTACAGTCAGGCACCATGTGTGAGTTATTCTGTTACCTCCCAGCACTAGCTTAATGCCTGGCACATAGTTGTTGTTAAGTACTGTAGAGTCACTTCTGAGTCATAGTGACAGTGACCCCTTATAGGGTTTCCAAGGAGTACCTGGTGGGTTTGAACAAACAACCTTGCAGTGTTTGTCCTACCGCACCACACCAGGACTCCTAGCATGTAGAAGGAGTTCAGTAAACATTTGCTGTAATTTAAAGAGCTGAAAAAAAAAGGCTAAAACTAGCACCTTTCTTTTCTCTTTCAACAGAGATTAGTGCTGAGGAGCAACTAAGACTCCTGCAAGAGGAGAAGCTTTGCAAAATCTGTATGGATAGAAATACTGCTGTCGTTTTTATTCCTTGTGGGCATCTGGTCACTTGTAAGCAATGTGCTGAAGCAGTTGACAGATGTCCCATGTGCTACACGGTCATTACTTTCAAACAAAAAATTTTTATGTCTTAATCTAACACCACAGTAGGCATGTTTGAATTTGTAATGTGAACTGACTTTAAGTTATCAATATTGAATTCCGTTAACATTTGCTACCCAAGAAGAAAACAGAGTGTAAACAGTAATGTTTTAGTTAGTATTCTAAAATTTCAATTTATGGAGTTTTCAGGAAATTGGCTATATTAGTTATCTCTTTGTTTTCCTTACTGTTATTCCATTGAAATCCTAAATTAAGAAGCATCATATTCTATATGATCACTATGTGTATTTGCAGTGCACTTACTTGATTTGTAAGTATAAGTGAATTAGAATAGAATCAAGTGAAGTCTTTATTCAGAGAGGCTTAACAAACGGAGCATTCTGTGTAAACATGGTGATTTAGATTTTATCTCACAAAACACATAGTTTGTTACTTGTGAAAAAGGAATGGATTGTTCCACACTGGCAGAAAGATGGAGATTAGCTTTAGATTTTTGTCTTTATGTTTTAAGGTTGTGTTCATTTTGTTTCAAAATTATACACATGTATTTGTGTGAATCATTTAAAGGTGATTTTGCCATTTTTAAAAGATCATTTAAATGATAGACTACCATCTAGCCTACCTGTACTGACATGGAAGATGTCAAAGAGATATGTTAAGTGTAAAGTGCAAGTGGCAAACACTCTGTCTAGTATGAGCCAAACTAAGGTGTGTATGTTTTGAATATGTATAGACCAAAAGGTTTGGAAAGATCCGCACCAAACTGGTAAGTGTTTCTCTTGAGGGGGTGGGAGGTGGGTTCCAGAGGGGCTTTACCAGGGCCTTTCACTTTCTACTTTTTTCATTTTTTTCTGTTTAAATATTTTATAAGTATGTATTAATTTTGTAATCAGAATTTTTAGAAAATATTTTACTGATTTAAAGGCTTAGGCATGTTCAAACGCCTGCAAAACTACTTATCGCTCAGCTTTATTTTTTCTAATCCAAGAAGGCAGAGCAGCTAACCTTTTTGGTACCAATGTGAAATTTAAATTTAAATACTCTTGTTTCTCCTGCTTTATGGATGAAAAATATTGCTGAGTGGTAGTTTTCTGACAGGTAAGACCATGTCTTCTTCTCTTGTTTCAAAATAAATATTTCTGATTTTGTAAAATGAAATATAAAATATGTCTCAGATCTTCCAATTAATTAGTAAGGATTCATCCTTAATCCTTGCTAGTTTAAGCCTGCCTAAGTCACTTTACTAAAAGCTCTTTGTTAACCCAGTATTTTAACCCTCTGTCAGCTGCTATAGGGAAAAGTAGAAGCATGTGTGTACACTGCTCGTAGTTATAGTCCAGCTTTCCATGTTGAGATTCTCCTATCATCTCGTATCTTAAAGTTTTATGTGAATTTTTACCATTAAGAGGATTGTTTAAAGTGTATATAGGACACAGTGTCATCTTTCCTCTACCTAAAAATTTTTGTTGCTGTTTCCTTGGCTAGTAATAGTAGTAGATACTTCTGAAATACTCTATCGAGATCCTTAGAACCTCTTGGAAATTACAAAATACAAGAAAAGAAAAATCACTGTTTAAATATTTTTAAAAAACATTTTAACCACTTGAATAAGAGTTCAAATGGGTAAAAACAGAGGTTTAAAAATGCTTCATAGACCACCCAGGGTATATATTACAAGATTCTCACAGTGACCTGTTGTAGAGGTAAAGTGAGGCATTTTACTGCAGAGATAAGTTTAAGAATGAAACTGTTCAAAATTATATTTTCATTGTATTTTCTAAAAGAAAGAATATTGTCATGTTCTAACCTGTTGATTACTACTTTAAGTGATATATATTTAAAGTGTTTCAAATTTAAATGAGAATTCTTAAAAGTTAAATAATGACTGTCCTGTTTTTATTTCTCATGTAAGTCCTCAGTTCTTTACCTTTACACTGTCTTCTAACAAACTTTAGTGATGCAAGTATATTCATTAAGTTAAATTTGACAGGTACCACCTAAGCTTTAAGTTTAAATTTAGAGTTATCTACAAGGGGAAAAAAGTGTTCAAGCTTATGAAGTGTGTTTTTTCAAGATACTTCATTCAACTCCAGGTCAACTAGTTAGTTCAGTGTAGTTGCTTGCCAAGGACTGAATTGTTTTATTTTAACATAAGGCTTTTCCTGTTCTGAAAGCCTCAGTTCATGACAACTCTTCTTTAAAAACTTTTATGTTTAGAGTTAAGTAAGATCTTCCCCCACCCCCAATGAGTTATGAAATTTAATACATGAAGTCGATGAAGCTAACAGGTTTATTTTAAGAATTGTTTTAAAATGCTGTTGCTTCAGTTTCTTAAATCACTCAGCACTCCAACTACTTAATCAAATGTTTGTGATTTACCAGTCTTTGTTCGATGTTTTTATTATGGATCCTTCCCATTAATTGTATAAAATTGATCATTTTCAAAGCCAAAAATATAACCAATTCCAACTCCCTCCCCTAAAAAAAAAATTAGTTCTCGATATCTACATGTGGACATGTGGACGTTCCTTTTCTGTATAAAGTTCATTCTAGGATTTCGAAGTCACTACCTATTTTACTCTATATTAGTCTTGTGAAGAATCAATTTGTTTAGTTATGAATAATTATAATAATGCTGATCAAAATGTCTTGACTTGATTTTGGAAAAATTAATGTTTATAAAGTGAATTCCACTTTATTTAATGGCTTTGTATTGTCTTTCCTGCTAGAGTTTTGTCTTCCCCACTCCCCTTTTGGTTAGGAGCTAAAATGGGGTTGGGTAGGTGTATATAATGTAACTGTGCCCTGTATATTATGACTTTGAGTTGTTTTGTTGTTGTATGATTTAAACCTTGAAAGTTGTTTTTTCCTTTTGAACTCTGAATGGAGACTACCACCACAGCATTGGTTGCATACATTGTACCTTTTAGACCCAAACCACTATTTTATTCAATGTCTTGGTCTTGAATCAGGAAAGGAGTAGACGATGTGGGAGAAATGGAATAGGTTATGTATCATTTCCACTAGAGAAAAAAAAATGGGAAGGAATATTTACAGATGTTCTGTTAAGTCAAATCTGCTTTAAAAAAAAAAAAAAGTAGCCATTTCTTCATATGTGAAATGAAGCAAATACTGCCTATCTCACGAGATTATGAGAGTTGAAGACCATATATGTAAAGCACCTATATATATTATAAATGTTATTTTCTTCCTAACACTGTTTACCCTCCATAGATTTGCCTTGACCTGGAAGTTTGGACAGAAACCCAGAAGAAATTCTTACATACTTGCTTGAGACAAAAGCTTGAAGAAATACTTACATGATAGTTCTTTCAGGGACTCTTACTCATCTTTGTTCATGTTTCTCAGTCATACTTAATATGTAAATTACAGTATATAATTAAGCAAAATCCATGAAAGTATTTAAATTTCTTTTTTTTTTAATTAAAAAAATATATTACTCATAAAATTACTGGAACTTTTCTTATAAAAGCAACTGGTTTGGTTCCACCTTAATAATCAGTCTCAGTTTGACTGCCATATGCTTATTAGCACAATGGGAATTTCATTCGCAGCATATTGAAATCATAGCGTTCAGGGCCAGAAGTGGTCTTAACGAGTATCTGATGTGCCCCCCTCATTTTACAGGGCAGACATCTAAGACTACAAGCTAGTTAGTAGCAGGACCAGGACTGGGACATAGTTTGGAGATGAAAGTTCATAAAACTACCTATCCTGGGAGGTCTCAAGTATTTCTTGTCAACTATTCTTCCCACTACATCACAACTGTCACTATATATTCAATGATACTTCATGACTAATACAATAGGACAATCTTAAATACATCTAACTTCCAGTTGTACAATTGCTACATTAATGTTTGGGTGGTAATAGTCTATTTTGAAGTCTTTACTTTTTCAAATCTGCATATAGATTTTTGGCATTTACTACATTCTGTATTGTTAATCGAAATTTTAAATTACTATATAAATTTATTTTATGTTAGTAACAAATTTGCATTTTTAATACGATGTCGCAAAGGCTCTAATGTCATCTCTGTTAGAAGATTTTGGGTTATTTTTCTTTACTGGTATATTTAATCTGGCAGAATGACTGATTCTTATGTTGCGTCAGTGTTGTGAATAATCATGTGGAATGTTTTGAGATAGAGTACTATATTTGTGGATATAATTTTATTGATTTTTTATTCTCGTTTAGTAGGCACCTTTCCATCAGTATGGAAAACTAAGAAAATTGCTTTCCACTGTATAATCTGGCAGTCATCATAGATTAAAGCTTATTTTTATCTAAATAAAGCTTATTCAATAAAGTTCTATTCTTTAAAGTGGTATAACTGTGTATTTTTTTCACTTTCTCAGAAAAAATAAAATAGTCCTCTCAAGATACTAAAATGTAACCCTTCCTAAATATATCTTATGTCATGTGACCAGTCATAAGGTACACATCAGGTCAGATCATATAAAACAATTTTGAAGCATTAGTTTTCATGTTCATGGGATTTTATAAGTGCATGATAAGTCTACTTTTTAAATCTATAAAAATATGAGCAATAAGAATACTTCCTCTAAACAAGGTATGGTTGTATAGGATAAGAACTAGACTGCTTACCAAAAGTTCAGCAGTTCAGACCCACAAGTCACTTCTCAGAAACCCTGTAGAGTCACAATGGGTTGGAATTGACTCTAAGACATTAAACAACACCAAACAAAGACTGACCTAGTTGTTCCAAGAGATAATAATTTGTTGTTAAGTGTCATCGGATTGGTTCCAGTGCATAGCAACCCTGTATAGGGTTTCCAAGGAGCATCTGGTGAGCTTGAATTGCTGACCTTGCTTGCAGTCCAGCGCATTAACCCGCAGTGCCACACCAAGACTCCTGAGATAGTATGTTGTTAGGTGCCATCGAGCTGGTACCAACTCATAGCGACCCTGTGCACAACAGAACGACACACTGCCTGGTCCTGGGTCAACGTCACAATCATTGCTATGTCTGAGCCCATTGCTACTGCCATTATGCCAGTCCATCTCATTGGGGGTCTTCCTCTTTTTCTCCGACCCACCAGGCACTGGTCCCTCCTCATAATATATCCAAAGTGTGAGAGACGAAGTCTGGCCATCTTGACTTCCAAGTGACACTCTGTCTATACTCCTTCCAAGACAAAGCTTTTCTTTTGGCTGTCCATGGTACTTTCAGTATTCTCCAACACTATAACTCAAATGCTTCAATTCTTCTACAGTCTTCCATATTCACTGCCCAATTTTCACATGCATATGAGGTTATTGAAAATACCATGTCTTGAGTCAGGCGCACGCACCTTAGTCCTCAAACTGACATCTTTGCTCTTCAACACTTGTGCAGTAGATTTGCCTAATGCAATATTTAGTTTGATTTCTTGACTGCTGTTTCCATGACTGTTGATGGTTAATCTGAGCAAAATGAAGTCTTTGACAGCTTCAATATTTTCTCCATTTATATGGTTGTTGTTTATTGGTCCAGTGATGAGGATTTTTGTTTTCTTTACATTAAGACACAACCCATACTAGAGGCTGTGGCCTTTGATCTTCATCAGTAAGTATTTTAAGTTGTCTCCACTTTCACCAAGTAAGGTATCATCTGCATATCACAAGTTGTTAATGAGTCTTCCTTCAACCCTGATGCCATGTTTTTCTTCATATAATCCAGTTCCTCAGATTATTTGCTCAGTATATAGACTGAATAAATATGGTGAAAGAATACGACCCTGATGCACACCCCTCCTGATTTTAAACCATTCAGTGTTCCCTTGTTCTGTTCACCCAACTGCCTCTTGGTCTATGTACAGGTTCCTCATGAGCACAATTAAGTGTTCCAGAATACTCATTCTTCACAATGTTGTCCATAGCTTGTCATGATCCACACAATCAAAAGCCTTTGCATAGTCAACAAAGCACAAGTAAACATTTTTCTGGTATTCTCTGCTTTCAGCCAAGATCTATCCATGTTGTCTTCTGAATCTGGCTTGAACCTATGGAAATTTTCTGAGTTAGTATAGTTGTCACTGTAAAAAAGCTTAACAAGTAAGTGAATCTAAAAAGCCACGGGTAGCATAGTGGTTACAAATCGGGCTGTGAACCGCAAGGTCAGCAGTTTGAAACTACCAGCTGCTCCGCGGGAGAAAGATGAGGCTTTCTGCTCCCATAAAGATTTACAGCCTCAGAAACCCTGTTCAGGGTCGCTATGGGTCGGAACCGACTCCATGGCACTTAACAACAACTCCATTGGAGTCCTGTTGTGGCACTGCAGGATAATGCGCTGAACTTCAAGGTCAGTTTGAACTGCAAGGTCGGTGGTTCAAACTCACCAGCCACTCCTTGGAAACCCTTTACAGGGTTGCTATAAGTTGGAACCAACTCAACGGCACTTAATGACAGCAACAACAACACTCTTTTGAGGCAGTCAACAGGGAAAAATGTTTCTTGAGTCTACAGAGGCAGATGCCCAGAGTGTTGCAGACGCTACAAGCAGTCTGGTAGGGTAAAGAATGCAGAAAAAGGATAATTCCAAAGAAAGTTGTAAAGTGCCTTCGAGTGAAATTTGACTCATCCAGTGTAGGGTTTCCAAGGAGCAGCTCCCTGCAGTCCAATGCATTTATACTACAGTAACACACCAAGACTCCGGAAATAAATTTAGAAGTAAACATTTCAAGCGGTCATTCCCCTCTGCCCCTTCCTACCTAGGATAGACTAGAATTACCCCATAGTATTTCCAAAACTGAAATCTTTACGGAAGCACACTACTAAATCTTTCTCCCACGGTACCTGGTGGGTTCAAATCACTGACTTTGTGGTTAAAAGCTGAATGCTTAACCACTGTGCCACAAGGGTTTCTTCCTGTCCATGATGGTTAAGTGCTATTGAATCGTTTCCGACTCAAAGCAAACCTGTATAGTTTCCAAGAAGCGGCTGGTGAGTTTGAACCACTGACCTTGCAGTTAGCAGTCCAGTACTGAATCTACTGCAGCACACAAGTACTCTACCCATAATGAATTTCCTAAATTATAAGTTGTATTTCAGACCTAGGTCTGTGTAATGTCTGATTATCTTTAAATGTAGTCCAACTGTCACAGGTCAACTACACTTTCAATTAATATTGACAAAGGGTGGACTTTTAAAATTTACACGAGTCACAAAGTATAATAAAGCCCATGCTAATCACTCAGCTTCAACAATTAGCAACATTTCTCTCGTTTCATCTAAGACATTGTTTTGCACATTCTAAAGCAAATCAGACATTGTCATTTGCCTGTAATAACCTCATATATCACCAACAGTTAACCATCTTTTACATAAACGTGTATTTGTAGCTCACCAATACATTGCTGAATTTTAATGGACATTTGAGCAAGAATTAGGATCAAGATTATTCCACATTTATGTCTCATTTCAAGATTACAAAGTAACCCCCTCCCCGAAAAAAACCCACTGATATTGTCAGTGTACAAATACATTTAAACTCCATTCTCATTATTTGATTTGGTAGTTTATCAATTGTAGAATAACATGGGTGTTATCAACTGCACGTTGCGTGCATACCTAGTGCTTCTCAAAGTATGATTCTGGTGACCAGCAGCAGCAACATCACCTGGGACCTTTTTGGAAATGGAAATTCTCGGGTTCCACCTCAGACCTACTGAATCAGAAACTCTTAACAAGCTTTCTAGGTGATTCTGATATAGCCTAAAGTTTGAAAACACTCGGGTATGGTATTGCACTTGAATCCAGAAAAAAAATCAATGGCAGAAACCTAAAAATCAAATTCATGTTGCTCTCTGCAAATGAATATCACCCACACCTTTCTTTTCTCTATAGCTCTTTGCTGATTCAGTCCTGTCTTTTCTCGTGCCACCAAAATGTGCAGGCTTAAAATGCAGCAGCATGAAACTCCCCCATGATTCTCCTGCTTCAACAAAACTTCTTGCATTCAGTACACTTTGACTTTGTAAGAAAAATCACTATTCAACCTTTCACTGCTGAATTCAGAATAGCTCACACAGTTTATTGCTGTTCAACTAGCCTCAAGTCATGCAATGAGAGAGTTAAGTATTTGAAGAGTCACTTAAAAGTTTTAGTGCTATAGCAACTAGTTGAGATCCTACAGAACAGACCTGCACGGCAAGAGAGAGTTGAAACTCTGTGAAATGTAGCAGTTAATCTAGAATTGTAGAATTTCAGAGTTGGGAGGGTCCAACCTCTCACTTATAATTGCTGCTCTGAATTTTTGTTGTTGTTGTTGTTTTCAGAAACTAGCATAAACAGCAAGCAAAAATTCTTGTGTAGAGAGAGGTGTTGGGCCTCGGAAAACTTTTAGAGTTTAATAACTACATTCATAGTTCTATTTTGGCCTCTACTGCAAACAGATTAATCTTTAGGTGAGACTAGATGAAAGTCACTCAATGTATGTGGTGGTCTTTTCTCCCCCACCACTGGTTAGCTTATAAACAACAACAACAAAATTTTTTACTTTCTTAGAGATTTGGTCTGCTTGAGTGTTTTTGGTTTTTAACTTAATTTTTTTTTTTTTTTTACTCAGTTTAGTTTGAAATTTCCAGTCCTGGTCGGCGGTTCAAATTTACCAGGCACTCCTTGGCAACCCTATTGTTGCTGTTAAGTACTGTCGAGTCGGTTCCGACCCATAGCGACCCTGTATAGGGTTTCCGAGGAGCGACTGGTGAACTTGAACCACCGACCTTGTAGTTCAAACGGCTTCGCAGTCTGGGGCATTAACCCACAGTATCACACCAGGACTCCCAGGAACCCTATATAGGGTCACTATGAGTCGGAATCGACTAGACACCACTTAACAACAACAATACACACCATAATAAACACTCTTAAAAAATCTTTTCATGGGCCTTCCCTAGTTACTTTGAGGAGCCCTAATGGTGTCGTTGATTAAGCATCGGGCTACTAACAGCAAGATTGGACGTTTGAGCCCACCAGCTACTCCACGG
Organism: Chrysochloris asiatica; assembly: GCF_000296735.1. Lineage (NCBI taxonomy): Eukaryota > Metazoa > Chordata > Mammalia > Afrosoricida > Chrysochloridae > Chrysochloris > Chrysochloris asiatica. The sequence goes on along the minus strand of NW_006408569.1, from coordinate 15,260,556 downwards.
GAGAAAGATAAGGCTATCTGCTCCTGTAAAGATTTATAGTCCCAGAAATTTTAGTGAATGCAATTCTGCTCTGTCCTATAGGGTCCCTGTTGTTGTTGTTATGTGCCGTGGAGTCGGTTCCGACCCATAGCGACCCTGTCCAGGGTTTCCGAGGGTGTAAATCTTTATGGGAGCAGAAAGCCTCCTCTTTCTCCCGCGGAGCAGCTGGTAGTTTCGAACCTAGGAGTCGGAATTGACTAGATGGCCGTGGGTTGTGCGAATAAATATGAGGAAATAGAGTTATGAGCATATAAGAACTCAATAATAGAAGCCAAACTGTTATTTTCCTCTAAATTTCCCAGAAGGCTTTAAATTTGCAAAGAAAGGCTAAGGTACAATTAATTGAGGTAATATGTGTTTAAACAACGATCTAGCTTTAAAATCTAATTCGTATTTCAATAGATTTTACTGTTCCAAAAATAAATCTTGCATACAAAGTTATAGATATCTATTTGTTACATAAACTTTTATTTTGAGATTTATTTTTCTTCAAGTGTATGTTTTATGTTTCTTTGGCTTTGTTTCATTACTAGGACTAGGGATTTCTTTTCAATTCCATTAGCTTATATAATGGGCTTTGCATCTCTGGCTAAGGCATCAGAAATGTATTTTCTCATTAAATACTGGAATTTTGTTTGGCAGAGATTAGGCTCTGCTTCTGCCAGATTACTGACAATTGTGTTAAGGATAAAAGGGGAACTCATGAGTATGTTCATGAACACTTAACTGATGTTGCAAAGGAATTTAGGTTAAAAACAAAAGACCCCAGATCTCTCCTCATCGAATTAACCCTCTGAAGTAGAGAAAACTTGGTAAAAAATCATTTGATTTTTATTAAGCAAACATGGTACATGATTTTTTTAGTAGAAATTTAACAAAAGGTCAGTGTTAATCATTAAGTAGAGAGAATGGATCTAAGTCATGTGGAAAAACCTGTTTTTCTTTCAACTGGATTTTTTGACCTTCGATTAATAAAAAGAATGTACTCTGTGCTGGCCTTATATCTTTTTTCATTTTCTGCTGTCATCTTTTCAGTACATTATATTCTTATGTGATCTATAAGACTTTTTTTAAAGACCTGGCTAATTATGGAACAAGATGGAGTGGCACAGTGGCAGCAGCAATGGGCTCAAGTGTGGCAACAATTGTGAGGTTGGAGCAGGACCAGGCAGGGTTTCGTTCTGCTGTGCATAAGGTCGCTATGAGTCGGTGCTGAGTCAACAGAACCTAATAACAACATACTAAGTATAGGTCAAAACGAACATTTGATTAGTTATAAAAAGTGAAACATAAAAACATTGGTGCATAGGAATAATAATTCCTGCTCCACCTACCTCAGAAAATCGTAAATATCATATGAGAAACGACATGAAAGAACTTCAAAAGTATAAACTCTCTATAAACCTGAGGAATCCTTCCTATAATTAGAGTTCACTGGACTAATTACAGGTTAGTTTCACACAAAATGTAAAAGTCATGGACAACTGATTAATCAGCCTTGTAGAGTGATGAGGTGGTGCAATGGTTAACTGCTAACCAAAAAGTCGGCAGTTTGAAGCCACCAGCTGCTGCTGCACGGGAGAAAGATGTAGCAGTCTGCTCCCATAAAGGTAACAGCCTTGGAGTCCCTATGGGGCAGTTTGACTCTGCTCTATGGGGTCATTATGAATTGGAATCTACTCAACGTCAATGGGCTTCATTTCTGGTTTAGATCGATGCAACTAGCTTATACAGTTTCTTAGCATTTCCATGGCTCTCAGAAACCTTTACATACACCATGTGTTTTCCTATTGCCTCTTGTTTAATCAAGAGCAATGGCTCGAAGATAGTTGGAGAAATTTTTGCTGTGCACAATTGTAGAAATTGTGTAACTAAACCCTGCTATTCAAGTGGCTCTCAAATAGATTTACTTAGGTTGTCAGGCCAGTTCTATTTTCTAACTTGAAAAGAAAACCCCATCCAGCTCAGTTCTACTCTCTTTCTATACTGTTGTTGTTGATCCTATGTGATAGAGGAGAAGTAGCTCATAGGATTTCTCACATAATAAAGGCTGTATTCTTTATAGGAGGAATGCAGTGGCTCCACAGGATAAGTACTGGACTGTGAACCACAGGATTGTCAGTTCAAGCCTGCCAGCCACTCCATAGGGAAAAGATAAGACTTTCTGCTTCTGCAAAGATTTAAAAAGCCTCGGTCATGAAAAGAGAAAGACTGTGTGCTGGCAGCCAGGAGGCAGGCTTGCAGAATGTGCTCTTTGTTTGGTTGTTTAAATGATTCTATATTCCTGAGTGGTTTTGTGTATATTCAAATAAACAAGAGCAACGACAACAAAATACAAAGGGAATAAAAGCAAATTCATTGCAATGAAATGAAATAGGATGAGTGTAAAACCAATGTTCTCCCATGTAAACTATCACTCAATTCACAATAAAAACTTAAAGAAAGAAAGAAAAAGAACATATAATACATTTACTCCTATGGATGTGTATACTTTCATTGTTGTTAGCTATCCTGGAGTCATGCGTTAACTCATGGCAACGCAATGCACAATGGAATTGGACCATTGTGATCCATTGGGGTTTCACCGGCTGATTTTTAGAGTACCTCACCAGGGCTTTCTTTCTAGTTTGTCTTAGATTAGGAGCTTTGCTGAAACCCATTCAACTTTATAGCAAAAAGCAAGCCTCCATTGACAGGTGGTGACTGTGCTTAACGTGTGCTGGCCAGGAAATAAGTGGAGGTCTTCCTCATGGGACGTGAGAATTCTACAGCTGAACCATCACTGCCCCTGTACATTTAAGGACAATCATTTATTTTCCCAAAGGATTCCTTGATATATGGTTAGTGATGTCAACTTAACACAACACTTCCAAAACTATACATTTCAAAGCATTTTTAGCTACCTTATTTCATAACATCCTTCTGAAATGAGCAAAAAAATTAAAACCAACTGCCATCGAGCCAATTCTGACTTATAGCAACCCTTCAGGGTAGAGTAGAACTGCCCCATTGGATTTCCAGAGGGTTCAAACCGCCAACAGTTTGATTAGTTGCCCAAGTACTTTAATCACTGTGTTAGCAGGGTTCTGAAATGAGCAGAGTTTGTTGTCATTTTACAGCTAAGTTAAGTGACTTGAACAAGGTCATACAGATACATCGGGGCAGAACAAGAACTCTGACTTCTGGGCTGGCACTCCTTGCATTATGCCATTGTGTTTCTCATTCATTATGTTTCTAGCATCTCTGTAATTTACAGATGAAGAACCCCAGACATAGAGGTTATGTGACTCAACCCAAATCATATGGTGAATCACTAATCAAGCTGTTCTTATAGGCAGTGAAACTGTTTCTAACTAAGTTTAGGCATGAATTACCTAAATTGGCTGCCTCACTGTCTGAACTTAAGAGTAGCATATGTATCCAAATCCGGGTTCTTTTTTAGATGGCTAGATCTGGCTGTCCATATAATACCCAACCACAAAAACAAATTAGAACTAATAAATAGGTCTATGTGGTCCTTAGGTGTCCTGGTGTGGCATTGTGGGTTAATGCGCCAGACTGCAAAGCTGTTTGAACTGCAAGGTCGGCAGTTCAAGCTCACCAGCCGCTCCTTGGAAACCCTATACAGGATCACTATGGGTCGGAACTGAATCGATGGCACTTTACAACGACAACAACATGTGGTCATTAGCATGCCTACTCCACTAGAATTGAAAAATTAAAGTCATTCTAAAATCCAAAATTTCTATGTTTCTAATCTCAAGAATGAAAATGGAGGGCTCTAGATTCATAGGAAGAGAGGGACTAAGAGATGGGGCGACCAGGGGGCAGATTTGTAGAATGTGCCCTTCGGTGGTGTGAATTATCATATATGCCTGAGTGTTTTAAAATAAATAAATAAGAGCTAAAGTGAATAGAGAGAAATATTAACTGATGGTACATGGAGGGGATTATAATGATTATAATGAAACAAGGTGTATGATTTGTTGAATGTAAAACTGATGATCTGCCCTGTAAACTTTTACTCAATCCACAGTAAAAATCTTAAAAAAGAATGTGGAAATGTGAAAGGGAAGTGTTCATTACATTGCCAAGGGGAACGCGGAGGTCAGGAACCATACCTCCTCTCTCATCACTGTGTTCCCCATCTAGACTAACATGCTGCCTACTCCATCAGTGGGCACTCAGTTAATTTTTGTGTGGTACATAGAGTGAAGGTATGAATGATTAAGTGAACCAAGTGGGAACATTTCCCCATCTAAAAACTGCACTGAAAAATATCATACAATTTACAATCAGTACTTATTTCCTACAAATTTTATTATCTTTTCAAACAAACTGGTGTGGCGCTATGGGCTAATGCATTGGAATGCAAAGTCGGTTTGAACCACAAGGTCGGCAGTTCAAGCTCACCAGCTGCTCCCGGGAAACCCTACACAGGCTAGCTATAGGTCGGAACCGACTCAACAGCACTTAACAACAACAATAACATGTACCAAGCTTTGAGCAAGATGCTAGGAAGTTCATTTGCCATAGAGCACTGAAGAGTAATAGAAGCTGTATTTCATTTAAGCTATATTTTATTTCCTTGGGGAGATTCTTGGGGGTGGTTTCATGAAAGAAGGGGCCCATGAAGAAGTCAAATAGTCAATGGGTTGGGGAAAGACAGTTACCGCTGGGAAAGCAACATATGCAGAACTCAGAACTGAGAAAGTATGAAGAAATAAAAATGAGTCTGAATGAGAGGTCCAAAGGATCAGTCAACATATTACCTACTAAGCATTCTCAAGAACTCCTAACTTTATATGTACTGGGTGACCTTGAGTACACATTTAGGATAAATGTTGTTGTTGTCAGGTGCCATCGAGTCGGAACCGACTCATAGCGACCCCATGCACAGCAGAACGAAACAATGTCCGATCCTGGGCCAACCTCACTACCGCTGCCACACTTGAGTCCATCAATGATGCCACCTGGCTGATCCATCTCGTTGGGGGTCTTACTCTTTTTCTCTGACCTTCCACCCTACCCAGCATGAAATCCTTCTCCAACGATTGTTTCCTCCAGACAATATGTCCAAATTAGGAGAGACGAAGCTTAGCCATCCTGGCCTCCAAGGAGCACTCTGGCTGCACTTCTTCCAAAACAGATCTATTGGTTCTTTTGGCAGTCCATGGCACTTTCAGTATTCTCCTCCAACACCACAACTCAAAGGCATCAATTCTTCTACGATCCTCCTTATTCACTGTCCAGCTTTCGCATCCATATGAGGCTATTGAAAACACAATGGCTTGGGTCAGGCGCACCCTAGTCCTCAAGCTGACATCTCTGCTCTTCAACACTTTAAAAAGTTCCTGTGCAGCAGATTTGCCCAGTGCAATACGTCGTCTGATCTCTTGACTGCTACTTCCGTGAGTGTTGATAGTTGATCCAAAAAGGATGAAGTCCTTGACAACTTCAATCTTTTCTCCACTGATAAGAATGTTGTTTATGGTCCAGTGGTGAGGATTTTTGTTTTCTTGACATTGAGATGTAATCCATATCGAAGGCTGTGCTCTTTAATCTTCATAAGTAAATGTTTCAAGTCCTCTTCACTTTCAGCGATCAAGGTTGTATCACCTGCATATCGCAGGTTGTTAATGAGTCTTCCTCCAATCATGATGCCACGTTTTTCTTCATAGAACCCAGCTTCTCGTATTATTTGCTCAGCATAGAGGTTGAATAAGTATGGTGAAAGAATACAACCCTGTCTCACACCTTTCCCAATTTTAAAACATTCAGTGTTCCCATGTTCTGTTCGAACAACTGCTTCTTGGTCTAGGTACAGATTTCTTAGAAGTACAATTAAGTGTTCTGGAATACTCATACTTCTCAATGTTGTCCATAGCTTGTCATGATCCACACAATCGAAAGCCTTTGCGTAGTCAATAAAACACAGGTAAACATCCTTCTGATATAGGATAAATAGGATCCCACAAATTAGAGAAATGTATCAGCTCAGATGATGGGTTCTGAATTTACAGTAGGACATTAGTAAGCTATTTTCTAAAGCAGGATTGGTGAGGTACATTGAAGGATTAGGAAAAGAATATTCATTCACCAAGCAACCATCACCTGTTGTAAGGTTTTGCAGGGACTGGATAAAATACAAATCTCACATAGGTTCCTTTTTTGAAATGTATATTTAAATTAAGCCTCCTTGTTTAATGAGCTTAATGAGCCTTTGTTTCACTGCATTATTGGCCTTGACTGAAGTCTCTTAATTCCATTCAATCAAGCCAAACAGTGTGCTGTGTACCCAGAAATTCTGGGAGGTGATGATATAAGAGAATAAGACTCAGGCGGGGCCCACTTTTAACCTAACACAAGGGCCCTTGGGAACCTTTGTTCAACACTCAAAAATATCAAAAGAACAAAAGATGTAAATGCAGTGTGATACTAGATTGTGAAGTATAAACTATCATTACTAAGGGAATTCTAAGGGACAAGTGAGGGTGTGGCCCAATAATTGGGGTAGGTTTCTTCATGAAAGTGGTACTACCAAAGTGGAATGATTGGAAGTTGTTGAAGATCATTTCAGAACATAAGGATTTATGATTGCATCATATGCAATCATACATTTGTTGATGCTTTGCTGTCTATTCATAGTTAATGATTGAGGACAAAAGGATCCCTTCTTGAGTTGTTACACTATGACTCATAGTGACCCTGTATAGGGTTTCCAAGGAGCAGCTGGTGAGCTTGAACCACTGACCTTGAGGTTCAAACTCACTTTGCAATCCAGCACGTTAACCCACAGCACCACTCCAGGACTTCTGTTATGCTACAGGCTTAAGTATATGTGTGTTCTGGAATGTGTATGGAATAATATTTTAATATATTTCCATACACACTCATTGAATAATAGGTCTTCAAACAGCATTCCATCTTAAAAGGAACGTCAGTCTCCCTTGCTTCCAAACAAAAATTGGAAGCTAAAAATTCACTCTAAGTAATGCTGAAGCTTTCCTTCTTCACTTGGAAGTGTCAATTATTCAGATGACAAATCAGAATAGGAGCAACTCAGCAAGTGACTCACGCTGTGATTGAAGGTGCCTGGTAACCTCAGTCTCAGTTTCTTCATCTGTCTAAAGGGAATTATAATAGTCTCACAGAAGAGTTATGAAAAATAATTAAAATTGGTAATGTGTTTTGAGATCCATAGGACTGTGCTTTCAAAGTGCATAATTACACACTGCAATGAGTCTCAGACTAGCTTCCTCCACTCACTATTTAATAGGTATTTGAAATGACACAGCTCAGGTAGGTCTCCCTTGTTCTCCGGTTACTACTACATTATTTAGCCACTGATCGCAGTTGCCTTTAAAATAGAATGCAACCCACAGTAGACGTAGGGACCACTAATACTTAGGGCTTTAGGATTCTAATAGTCTTTCCTGGTGGGGAGTTAAGTTTCAGATCACTCTCTACCTTTCATTTCTCAATTTTGCTGCATCGGTTGGCTCACTCATCTCTCTGACAACAATCTCAAAGGATTGTTAACAATCAGCTCAATGGCTTCATTGAAACCTAACATGAGACCCTTCTTGGCTGAATACTTGGTAATTTTTGTTTGCTGTTCTTACTCTTCTTTCTCTCCTGCACAACACTACTCCCCTCCTCTCTCCCCACACCATTTTAATTGGCTTGTTGGAAACACACAGCAGGTGAAATTCTTTAGATGACTCCTCATCAGGTGATAAACAGAGATGCTGAAATCTAAACTTTAAGTTGTTGGCTTGGGGGTGAGATAGGGCTGGGATTGACCAAGCAGAAAACAAGAAGGGAGATGCAAGCAAGAAGTTGTGACAACATCCTTATCTTTCTGGGTAGTAAGGGGAAACCTAGAACAAAGCCTTGTGAGAAAATATTTTAAAAGAACCACTGACCCCCTAACCTGTTGTAGACTTCCCACAAACTCCTTTTGAGAGAAGGAAGCAATTACTGGAAAAACAACTAATAACCTTGGATCTGTAGTGACATTATAGGTTCAAAGAAAACACATTTTCTCTGATAGTCCCAAAGAATTTGATTGTTTTCTTCTAAGATGGAATATGAGACTATGAGGGCAAAGCAAGTCTTTTCCTAAAGTTAGGCTTGAATTCTGTCATTGATCATTTTGTGAATTTTATTATATGAATCTCAGGACAAGGTTTTCTTTCAGTCTGAGTCTGCCCCTCAAAGCTCCATCTGTACCAACCGCCCTGAAACATCAGAGGGTCCCCAAGGGAGTGGGAGAATATGTGGAACAAAACTCAAAATTCTTTAATAATGATAAAAATCATTCAAAAGACTGGTTTATTGGTCAGAGAGAGACTGGAGGAACCTGTCTATGGCTCTTGCCTACTTTTCAGGTCTGGAAAGGAACTCACCTTCATGGCTCAATTTTCAGACAAGCTGTAGGTAGGGCAACACTAGTAAGGTATGCTCACCAGGGAATTGTCAATCATTCAAAATAAAAAGGCCATATTTTCCTAAGAACAAAAAAGAAAGGATAGAAAGGTGGGTGGAATGCAAATAGAAACCACAAGTAGTAAGCAGGATAGCTGTTGTTGAGTGGAGGGGATTGTAATCATTGAGATGAGCTGATGATCTCGTCTGTAAACCTTTACTCAATTCACAATAAAAAGCTAAAAACAAAACAAAAAAGTTCTATCTGCTCTACCTAAGAAACTGGATCGTCTCAGTTTGTTTTCTGAGTCTCAGTTTCTGTGTTGCTGTGACACTGGAAACTATGCCACCAGAATTTTATTTTCACTTTTTTATATTTTTAATTGTTTGTGAGGATCATCAGTTTTACAGTCAACAAATCATACACATTGTTTCATCTCAGTGATTGCAATCCCCTCCATGCAACAACAGTTATCCCACTTCCTCCCTGTGGCCACCTGTACAATAAATACCAGCGGCTTCACTCATGGTCGATAACGTCCAGAATTCAATGGAGAGGCAGACTATTTCTGAATGGTTAGCCACTGAAAACCTTATGAATAGCAGTGGAACCTTGTCAGATATAGTGCGGGAAGATGAGCCCCTCAAGCTGGAAGGTACTCAAAATAAGACAGAGAAAGATCTACTTCCTAAAAGTAGAATTGACAATGAGGACGCGAATGGAGTAAAGTTTTCAGGATCTTCATTCACCAATAGGGGAAACTCAAAATGAGAGAAAAAAAAAAAAAAGCTGAAAACATCCATTAATAATTAAAACATGTAATGTAAAAGTATGGCTCTAGGAAACTTAGAAGTTGTCAAAAATTAAATGGAATGCATAAAGATTAATATCCTAGGCATTAGTGAGTTGAAATGGACTAGTATCGTTCATTTTTTATCTGACAATCATACAGTTTACTATGCCAAGAACAACAAATTCAAATGGTGTCGCATTCATCATCAAAAAGATCATTTCAAGATCTATCTTGAAGTACAATGCTGTCTCTGATAGGATAATATCCATATGCATATAAGGAAGACCAGTTAGTAAGACTAATATTCAAATCTGAACACCAACATGAAAGTCAGTAATGATTAAATTGAAGAATTCTACGAACATCTTCAATATGAAATTGATCAAACATGCAAACAAAATATAATGACAATTATCTGTGATTGGAATGCAAAGGTTGGAAACAAAGAGGAAGGGTCAGTACTTGGAAAAGATGATTTTGGTGATTGAAACAATGCTGGAGATCCCATGATAGAATTTTGGAAAACCAATGACTTCTTCATTGCAAATATCTTTTTAAAATTACATAAAAGGACCAACAAATGGACCTCACCAGATGGAATAAACAGGGATAAAATTAACTATATCTGTGGGCCTTAGTGGAAAAGCTCCATATCTTTAGCCAAAACAAGACCAGGAGCCGACTGTGGAACAGACCATCAATTGCTCAATGCAAGTTCAAGCTGAAGCTGAAGAAAATTAAAACAAGTCCATGAGAGCTAAAATAGGACATTGGATATATCCCACCTGAGTTGACAGATCATCTCAAGAAAAGATTTGATACATTAGACACTAATGACTGAAAGCCAGAAGAGTTGTGGGATGACAACAAGAACATCACACAGGAAGAAAGGAAAAGGTCATTAAAAAGAAAAGACCAAAATGGATGTCAGAAGAGATTCTGAAACTTGCTAACCAGCATAGAGATGCTAAAACAAGTGGAAGAAATGAGGAAGCAAAAGAGCTCAACAGAAAATTTCAAAGGTCAGCTTGAGAAGACAAAGTCAAGTATTATAATAAAACATGAAAGTACCTGGAGTTAGAAAGCAAACAGACAAGAACATGATCAGCATTTCTCAAGTTGAAAGAACTGGAGAAAAAAAATCAAACCTCAGCTTTCAATATTGAAGGGTTCTATAGTTCAACCATAGTACTGGTGTAGAGCTGTCAGTTCAAGCTCACCAGCTGCTTTTAAGAAACCCTTTACAGGGTACCCTCACTATGGGTCAGAATCGACTCGACAGCACTTAATAACAACAACATAGTGTTCAACCGTTTCTAGAGTTAGTATATGATCAAGAGCCAGTGGTACTGAAGGAAGAAGTCCAAGGTGCACTGAAGGCATTGGCAAAGAACAAGTGTCCTAGAATTGATGGAATACACATTGAAATCTCTCAACAAATTGATGCAGCACTGGAGGCACAAACTCATCAATGCCAAGAAATTTGGAAGACAGCTACTTGGCTTACTGATGGGAAGACATTCATATCTGTGCCCATTCCAAAGAAAGATGACCCAATGGAATGTGGAATTCATTGGACAATATCATTAATATCACATGGAAGTAAAATTTTGCTAAAGATAATTAAAACACAGTTGCAACAGTACATTGACAGGGAACTGCCAAAGGTTCAAACCAGGTTCAGTCGAGGATGTAGAATGTCAAGTCAGATGGATCTTTGCTGAAAGCAGAGAATACAAGAAAGATGTTTACCCGTGTTTTATTGACTATGCAAAGGCAAATTTTGACTTAGTGGATCATGACAAGCTATGGATAACATTGTGAAGAATGGAGATTCCAGAATACTGAATTGTGCTCATGAAGACCCTGTACATAGACCAAGAGGTAGTCATTCAGGCAAAACAAGGGGGACACTAAATGTTTTAAAATCAGGAAAGGTGTGTGCCAGGGCACTCAAGTTGGGCACTCAACCTCAAGGTCGGTGTGAACCGCAAGGTCGGTGGTTCAAAATCACCAGCCACTCCTCAGAAATCCTATACAGGGTCACTATGAGTCAGAACTGACTCGCCAGCACTTAACAACAACACCATTCAATCTGTGTGTCGAGCAAATAATCTGAGGAGCTGGATTATATGAAGAAAATGTGGCATCAGGATTACAGAAAGACTTATTATCAACCTGTGATATGCAGATGATACAACCTTACTTGCTGAAAGCTAAGAGGACTTAAAATACTTACTGATAAAGATCAAAGAGCACAGCCTTCAATATGGGTAGCATCTCAATGTAAAGAAAACAAAAGTCCTCACCATTGGACCAATAAACAGCATCCATATAAATGGAGAAAAGATTGAAGTTGTCAAGGACTTCAATTTGCTCAGATTCTCTATCAACACTCATGGAAACAGCAGCCAAGAAATCAAATGATATATTGCATTAGACAAATCTGCTGCACAAGATCTCTTTAATGTGTCCAAGAACAAAGATGTCACTTTGAGGACTAAGGTGTACCTGACTCAAGCCATGGTATTTTGAATAGTCTCATATGCGTGTGAAAGTTGGGCAATGAATGAGAAAACTGTAGAAGAATTCATGCATTTGAGTTATGGTATTGGAGAAGAATATTAAAGGTAACATGGACTGCCAGAAGAGCAAACAAACCTGTGTTGGAAGAAATACAGTCAGAATGCTTCTTAGAAGCTAGATGACAAGACTTCATTTTTCAAGCTTTGAACATGTATGCTATCGGGAGGGACCAGTCCCTGGAGAAGGACATCATGCATGGTAAAGTGGAGGGTCAGTGAAAAAGAGGAAGACCACCAAGGAGATGGTTTTGCACAGTGGCAACAGCAGTGGGCTCCAACATAACAATAGTGAGGATGCAGAAGAACTAAGCAGTATTTTGTTCTGTTGTACATGGGGTCACTATGAGTGGGAGCCAACTCGACAGCAAGGAACTAGGAGGCTTCCTTTTACAGAAACCACTACTTATAGCAGTGCCCTTAACTAAATGGTTTCAGTTACCAGAACCTTACCAGAGTTATAGAGTAGGTCAATTTTATTCTTGTACTCTGCTGGTGGGAAATATTTTCCTTCAAATTGAGTCAAAAACACCAGAGGGCTTTTACTCTTCTTGAAATACTATAGCACTGCATATGTTTCTCACTCTAAGTGCAGAAAACTTTTCAAAGTACCTATTTATATAACATTTTTGAAATGGCAAAATTTTAGTAAATGAAGAGCAAACTAGTGATTGCCTGGAATTGGAGGAGGATTGGTAAAGGAAGGGAAATGTTGTTATAAAAGGCAGCACAAGAGTCTTGTAATGTTGTAAGTGTTTGCAACTATGGTGTTGGATAGACAAATCTACACAGGTGATAACATCATGTATAAAGAAACACATATACAAGTGCAAGTAACAGTGGGGAAAATCTGAATAAGATTAGTGGATCATATAAATGTCAATATTATGATTGTGATATTGTACCGACTGTGTTGTAACAACCATTTGGGGAAACTGGGCAAAGTATATAAGGGATCGCTCCATATTATCTCTTACAAGTGCATGTGAATCTATAATTATCTGAATAAATATGTCAATTAAAAATAAATGTATGGGGGGGATAGTGTAGGGGGCAGGCTTGCAGGGTATACCCTTTGGTTGGTTGATGATGCGTGGAGGGGATTGTAACCATGGCAATGATACGATGCATGATAGAATGAATGTAAAACTAATGTTCTCCCATGTAAACTATCATATAATTCACAATAAAACACTAAAATAAATAAATAAATAAACGTAAACCAAGACCTTCTGTAGGCCCCACTGAGACAGCATAGGCAAGGAAACAAATTGCCCATGGACTCTGAGAGATGAGCTGCTATCTGAGAAATAAGTGACCCAGATCCAAAGGTTGACAAATCAAAAAAGAACCAAAAAAGATGTAAAGTATTTATACTATGAATCAGTACAAAAAATGAGTTGTACAATATTTGTGCATTACTTTTAAAAGTTCATTTATTATATGAACTTTAAAAACAAATAACTATACTCTCAAATATCTAATTGTTTTAGTATTGAATACTGTTCTTAGTAATGTTGCTGTTGTTAAGTACTGTTGAGTCAGTTCTGACTCAGCAACCCTGTATAGGGTTTCCGAGGAGTGGCTGGTAGGTTAGAACTGCTGACTTTGTGGATCAAACTGACTTTACCATCTAGTCATTATCCTGCCATACCAGGAGTCTTATTAATAAGGGTGGGGAAATCATGCTGATGTTTGAGTGGAAATGTACCTTAACCCAAATGCCATTGCTGGTACAGATTTCTTTCTTCTTCTTCTTTTTTTTTTTTAAAGAAATGAATAAATATGCACACTTAAGAGTACCATATGTGTGCATATATATTCATTTCTTTGAAAAAAAATATGGACACTTAAGAGTACCACTCAATGTCAAGAAAACAAAAATCCTCACCACTGGACCAATAAACAACATTCTTATCAATGGAGAAAAGATTGAAGTTGTCAAGGACTTCATTCTTCTTAGATCAACTATCAACACTCGCGGAAGCAGCAGTCAAGAGATCAGACGACGTATTGCACTGGGCAAATCTGCTGCACAGGAACTTTTTAAAGTATTGAAGAGCAGAGATGTCAGCTTGAGGATTAAGGTGCGCCTGACCCAGGCCATTGTGTTTTCAATAGCCTCATATGGATGCGAAAGCTGGACAGTGAATAAGGAAGATCGTAGAAGAATTGATGCCTTTGAGTTGTGGTGTTGGAGGAGAATACTGAAAGTGCCATGGACTGCCAAAAGAACCAATAGATCTGTTTTGGAAGAAGTGCAGCCAGAGTACTCCTTGGAGGCCAGGATGGCTAAGCTTCGTCTCTCATACTTTGGACATATTGTCTGGAGGGAACAGTCTTTGGAGAAGGATGTCATGCTTGGTAAGGTGGAGGGTCGGAGAAAAAGAGGAAGACCTCTAACGAGATGGATTGGCCAGGTGGCATCATTGATGGACTCAAGTGTGGCAGCGGTAGTGAGGTTGGCCCAGGATAGGACATTGTTTTGTTCTGCTGTGCATGGGGTCGCTATGAGTCGGTTCCGACTCAATGGCACCTGACAACAACAACAACAAGAGTACCAGGTGACAGAAGATGTTATAGATGTTTTTTAGAGATGAAGAAATGTTAAGATTAAGGCAAGAGCTTTGAACCAAAAAAAACCACATCATTTGTTTAGGCTAGGTTCTCTAGAGAAGCACAACCAGTGAAATATATATGTGTATATATACAGAGAAGTTTATATCAAAGAAATGACTCAAAATGTAGAGGTGGTAGAGACGCAAGTCTGAGTAAGATGCACCAAGATTGGCAAGCAGTCTCTGGCAGGTAGAAAGGCAGGCAGGTCCAGCAGGCAGACAGACATATATTAAAGTAGGCCACTGGCTCAAGCCCAAAGAACCAGAAGTTGGAGGACGAGCCAGATGCAAGATCCAGACCCAGCAGAAAGTGAGCAAGCTTTGCCTGTGTTCATTATATTGGAAGCAGGCCACACCCCCGAGTAAACATCCTTTCAATTGATTGGCTGCTCATAGCGAATCATCACAGATTTAACTATGCCTGCTCATAACCAGTCATCATAGAATTAATTACGTTGTTATAGCCAATCATTATAGAGTTAACTACACTATATTAGAGCTCACCATGGGGATAATCACATCTCAACTGCCAAACCCCTGGGAATCCTAGCCCAGTCACACTGACACAAAGCCTTAACAATCACATCAGTAGATAGGTCTAAAGTGAGATGAGATAGTTGTAGTCATGGATACTCCATGCAATAATAATTATTATTATCTTAAAGAAGTGAAAAGAGGAAAAGCCTGTTCAGCCCATCTTTTTGAGCATTAAAGCGAAGCCTTGTCCAATTAAAATGTTATGAAAGTCAATAATGAGATAATTCAGATAGAATCAAGCTAACAAACACCTTGATACACAACTGAAAAGAATTCTGGGACGAAGTCAAATTTTTGTCTAGTAGCTTATTAGTATAACAGGTAAGACTGGATGTAACTGATCAGTAATGAATAATGCATATGGTGAAAGTCCAACTACTGTATGGAAGTTACTGGCAAATAAATGTATTATTTCAAACAATATCCTGAAAACTCACTGATATTTTCTCTTCTCCCAAAGACTCAAAGGATATCATCCAAGCAACAATGAAAATCATTTCCTGGAGGCTGAGTTAGGGATCACAATGCCAGTGTGGAGTAAAAGAGAGCTCATAGACTGTCAGACACAGGATTAAGATCACTGAGTGAGGGAAATGGGGCAAAGGACAGTGCTGCTCTGGTAGAGGGTTTCAAACATACTTGGGCAAGACAGAACAGTCCTAGGTACACTATGAAAGAGTTAAAGGGCGCTGTGGGCTAATGCACTGGACTGCAAAGTTGGTCTGAACCTCAAAGTTTGTGGTTCAAGCTCACCAGCCGCTCCCTGGAAACTCATACAGGGTTGCTATGGGTCGGAACTGACTCAATGGCACTTAACAACAACAGTAATTTCTAATAAGCCAGAGGAAAGACTTGGCAGAAGGAGTTGAAGAAAATATTACTGAAAGCCAACAGAGTAAAAGCAGCAGTGAGGAGTTCCAGATCCAGAGGCTGCAAACATTAGCACAGAATGAATTACAAGACTTCAAAATGGCTGAGAAATGATAAGTTAATGAAAAAAATGTAAAAAGACAAAAAACCCTAGAACTAATCCTAGGCTGTATGAAGAAAATAAAAGGAAAATAGTAAATAACCACTTGGAAACTGCGGTTGTCAGAAAAGGATTTGATAAGAATTGAAAAGGGAGTCTGGCCATGTGTAATTAGGAGGTCTTCATTTAGTCTTGTTTTGAGCAAAGTTTACATTGCTATTCTAGATAGTGTCCAATCAAGTTTAGTTTAATGACCACTTAAAAACCAAGGTATTTCAGAAACTAAAGATGAATTTGATGGAAATTATTTCTGTAAGTATTCTTTTAGGTAAGAATAATTATGAGGGTGAGTCAAAAATTATCTCTACTCAAGTTATATTAAAACTCCTGTCCATGTCCACGACTGGTGACAATATAAAACATGCACGTGAAATGATTCTGTCAAATAGACAAGTGACAGTGGATTATGTGGCAAATAATTTGCAAATCAGCACTGGTTCTGCCTATGAAGTAATCCATGACAGACTGGGGTTTCCAAAAGTTTGTGCTAGATGGGTACCAAAACAACTCACAGAAGAACATAAACAGAAGCAAATGGACATCTGCAAACAAAATTTGGACTGATACTCGAAGGAAGGCAAAAGTGTTTTTTTTTAATTCATTATTAGTGATGAGACATGGATTCATCACTACAAATCTGAGAGTAAATGGCAGACTATACAATGACACCTCAATCACTGACCAAGAAAAAGTTCAAAAATCAACCATCAGCTAGAAATTGACACTGTTTTCTGGGATTCTCAAGGGCCAGATTGGAACACTAAAGGTTCAACAGTCAGCACTGATCATTACAGTGAGATACTCACTGAAAATCTGAAACCTAAACTTGGGATTAAACGCAGAGGACTGCTATCCAAGGGCATTATGAATTTACATGCCAATACAAGTCTGCATACCTCTGTCCATACTGTTGACACTCTGCACAAACTTTTTGAGGTTTAAAGCATCATCCCTATAGTTCTGATCTTGCTCCATCAGACTTCCACCTGTTTGGTCTCCTGAGAGCAGCCCTTCGAGAATGAAGATTCACCTCTGATGAAGAAGTAAAAGCAGTGGAGCATTAGTGGCTTGCAGCTCAGCCTAAAACAGTTTTGAATAAGGGAATACTAAAGCTTGTTGACAGATGGACAAAGTATATTGAAAAGCAAGGAGATGATTGGAATACCTAAAAGGGTTCTACAACTTGCCCAGTGAAATAGGCCACTTGCAGAGCCTTTGCAGTGTACAGAACCTTAGGTGGAATCCTGAGCCCTGTCCAGAACCTTCTGAGATGGGACATTCCCACTAGAAAGGACAAGCAGACCCACCAGGAACACCTAGAGTGACATAAGATACATCTTCAAAGAAAGATCATCAGGAAAAACCCAAAACAAAAATGGCAGTATGATTGGTTACTACAAGAATAAGCAAGCTGTTCGCCAGGAAGCAATCAAGGCAAGCAATCAAGTCCCTACAGGACAAACCCCCCTCTAAGACTGAAACTCAAAGGGAACACATGTGCAGGCATGCAAGCTTCCTGGCAACCACATTGGTCTACTGGTGAGTGGAAGAGGGTGAAAGGCAGCAATGAAGAAATGGGCTGAGTTCAACCACGGTCCAGAGACTCCCGTTGACCTGGAGATGAGAGAGAGAAGAGGAAGGGCTCGTTGGTCCAAAGTGTGGTGAGACCTGGGGACACTTGAGCCCATGGACAAGGACATAGCCACAGAGGGCTAGAGCTGAGAGTGAAGCATCCAGCTGATATGAAGTGAGGGGAGATGCACAAGGACACCCAAAGTTGCAGATAGTACCCATTTGACCTAGCCTCAATGGCTTGATCATCAGAACTCGACTAGAGGAAGATAGAAAAAAAAAAAAACAATTGATAAAGGAAACGAAGGTAAATTGCTACAATTTTATGAACTTGACCTATATTCATGGAGGTAGTAACTGTAAAAACCAACAGAGAGGGAAGGAGTCTTCACATCTCTGTACACAGGGGATAGGGTTGGGCAACTTAGACATTGACTACCTAAAACGAGGGTGCGATAAAGGCACAAAGTGACTGGCTTACAAGGTTTCAAGAGGGAGTTTAGTTTAAGAGTGTGTGGGGGAAGAAAGAGTCCCCACTGAATAGTTTTCACCTTGCCTAAAAGGGTCTGGTTAAAAGAGATGGTGATAAGATTCTTATGATTCAATAGTGAGTAATAATTTTCATGACTAATTGCGACTGTCACAATTCTAAAGGTAGAAGTTTTGTATAAAAAACTGGGGAGTAGTTAATCTTACAGTCCAGAAACAAAGGACCCTAGGACCATCAAGGGAAAAGAGTACAAGTGGAATGCGGGACCTTACCCAGAGAAGCAGAGACACCAGAGATGGAGGCAGAAATGGGGACATGGAGAGAGGGAGCAGCTGAGGACTCTAGATTCATGGGAAGAGAGGGACTGAGAGCTGGCAGCCAAGAGACAGACTTGCAGAATGTGCCCTTTGGTGGTGTAAATTATTATATATGTCTGAATGTTTTTTTTTTAAAAAAAGAGCTAAAGTGAATAGAGAGAAACACTGTTACCTGATGGTACATGGAGGGGATTATAATCATTGTAATGAAACAAAGTATATGATTTGTTGAATGTAAAACTGATGATCTGCCCTGTAAACTTTCACTCAATTCACAATTAAAAAGTTAAAAAAACAAAACAAAACAAAACAAAAAAACAAAAACAAAAACAAGGCCAGGGGCCAACTGTGTAAGAGATCATCAATTGTTCATATGTAAGTTAAATTGAAGTTGAAGAAAATTCAAACAAGTCCATGAGAGCCCAAATATGACTTTGAATATATCCGACCTGAATTTAGAGACCATCTCAAGAACCAATTTGGTACATTAGGCAATGTGACCAAAGACCAGAAGAGTTGTGGGATGACATCAAGAACACCATATATTAAGAAAGCAAAAAGTCATTAAGAAGACAGGAAAAAAGTTATGTCAGAAGAGACTTTGAAACTTGCTCTTGAGTGTAGAGAAGCTAAATTGACTGAAAGAAATGATGAAGTAATAAGAGCTGAACAGAAAAATTTAAAGGGCACCTCGAGTAGACAAAGTCAAATATTGTAATGAAATGTGTAAAGATTTGGAGTTAGAAAACCAAAAGGGAAGATCACACTCAGCACTTCTCAAGCTGAAAGAACTGATGGGAAAATTCAAGCTTTGACTTGAAATATTGAAGGATTCTATGAACAATATATTGAATGATGCTGAAAGCATCAAAAGAAGATGAAAGGAGTATACAGAGTCACTGTACCCTAAAGAACTGGTTGATGTTCAATCATTTCAAGAGGTACCATATGATCAAGAGCCGATGGTGAAAAGCAAGACTTGGGGGATTGATGGAATACAAATTGAAATATTTCAAGAAACTGATGTGACACTGAAGGCACTCATTTGTCTATGTCAAGAAGTTAGGAAGACAGCTACCTGGCCAACTGAGTGTAAGAGATCTATATTTGTGCCCATTCCAACAAAATGTGGAAACCATCCAACAGTATCATTAATATCACATGCAAATAAATTTTTCCTGAAATGAAAAAAAAGAAAAGCAAAAAAGCAAGGAGATTATGTTTTTTTAAAATTATGTATTTGTCTTTTCTAAAAGTTGATTAAAATAAATTCTACAGCCAGAGTGCAGATAATTTTTTACTTACCATCATATACAGAATATCTCTCCTTCCTCTCTGGGCGAAGCTTGCTCTACTATAATTTCCTATTGCCTGTCAATCTCACCACATAGATCATAAACCTCTAGAAAGTAAAAACTGTGGCTTAATTTTTCTGCATCTCAAATGCCTTTGTTGTTGTTGTTAAGTGACATCGAGTTGGTTCTGACTCATAGTGACTCTATGCAGAGCAGAACAAACACTGCCCTGTTCTGCGCCATCTCATAATTGCCGCTTCCACTGTGCCAATCCATCTCATTGAGGGTCTTCCTCTTTTTCACCAACTCTCAACTTTACCAAGCATGTTGTCCTTCTTCAGGGACTGGTCCCTCCCAATATCATGTCTAAAGTAGAGAAATGAAGTCTCTCCATTCTGACTTCAAAGGAGCATTCTGGTTATAATCCTCAAACTGACATCTTGTGCAACAGATTTGCCTAATGCAATATGTCATTTGATTTCTTGGTTGCTGTTCCATGGGTGTTGATAGTGGATACAAACAAAATAAAGTTTTTAACAACTTCAATCTTTTCCCCATTTATCATGATGTTATTTATTGGTCCAGTTGTGAGGATTTTTTATTTCTTTACATTGAGGTGCTACCCATACTGAAGACTGTAGTCTTTGACCTTCATCAGTATTTTAAATCCTCTTTCCTTTCACCAAGCAAGGTTGTATCATCTGCAAATCACAAGTTGTTAATGAGTCCACCAATCCTGATGTCACATTCTTCTCCATATAATCCAGCTTCTTGGATCATTTGCTCTGCATACAGATTGAATAAGTATGGTGAAAGAATACGACCCTGACACCCACCTTTCCTGATTTTAAATGATTCCGTGTCCCCTTGTTCTATTTGAATGACTGCCTCTTGGTCTATGTACAAGTTCCAAAGTGTTCTGGAATACCCATTCTTCACGATATTATCCATAGCTTGTCATGATCCACACATTCGAAAACCTTTGTAATCAATCATCAACAAAACACAGGTAAACTTCTTTCTGGTAGTCACTGCTTTCAGTTATGATCTATCTGATGTCAGCAATGATACCTTTTATTTCATGTTGTTGTTGTTCGTCGAGTCCATTCCAACCCATAGCGACCCAGTATAACCTTGTCTAAATTCAGCTTGAACCTCTGTCAGTTCCCTTTCTATATACTGTTGCAGGCTTTTTGAATTATCTTCAGCAAATGTTTACTTGCATGTAATATTAATGTTATTCTTTGGTGGTTTTCTATTTTTTAGGGGGCTCACCTCTCTTTGGAATGGGCATAAATATGGATTGCTTCCAATCAGTTAGCCAGGTCTTTCAAATTTCTTGGCATAAATGAATGAGTGCCTCCAGTGCCACCTCACTTTCTTGAAATATTTCCATTTTTATTCCATCAATTCCTGGTGCCTTGTTCTTGGCTAACGCCTTCAATGTACCTTGAACTTCTTCCTTCCTCTTGATCATATGCTACCACTTGAAGTGGTTGAGCATCGACCATTTCTTTTTGGTACCGTGATTCTGTGTATTCCTTCCATCTTCATTAAAAAAACAACTTTTTATTGTATATTGAGTGAAGGTTAACAGACAACATCATCAGCTTTACATTCAACAAATTATATGTTTTGTTTCATCTCAATGATTACAATCCTCTCCCTGCAACAACAGTTGTGGCTTCCCATTTAGATCTTATATTTCACAAATGAATAAGGCAAAAATATTTTATGCACACATAAAAAACAAAAATATGTATTCATTTAAATGTCCTAAGGGCATATTTGACAAGGCAGCCTTCTGCTCACAGTCCATGGGCCTACAGCATGCAGCTGCTCTGTTGCTCCATGCCATTGCCTCTGCCAATATCTCTGCTGTCGCTGCTTTTCTAAGTAGGATCTCACTCTCAACTCATGCTCTTTTTTCTTGATGGTCTTGGGATTGTCTGTTCCTGAAATGAAAGATTAACTACTCTCCACTTTCAGTTAGGAGATCTGGTAGCATAATGGTTATGAGCCAGGCTGCTAATCTCATGGTCAGCAGTTTGAAACTACCAACAGTTCCACAGGAGAAAGATGAGGCTTTCTGCTCCTGTAAAGATTTATAGTCTCGGAAACCCTACACAGGGTCACTATGAGTCAGAACCCACTCAATGGCACAGAACCACCACCAGCACTTTTAGTTACACATCTTCTACAATTACAGTTGTGACTATCACCATTAATCCTGCTAAAAATTACTCACAATTGAATCATAAAATCCTATCAGCATTATCTTCCACCCCCTTTCACCTGATTCATCTGGAGAAGAGGAAAACTATTCAGTGGGGATTCTACTTTACCCCCATCATTCTGAAACTAAGCACACTCATGAAAGCTTGTAAGCCAGCCACTTCATGCCTTTATGACACCCCATGTTTTATTGCCAATGTTTAGGTTGCCCATCCTTATCAACCCTTATCACTGAGGAAAGAATCTTGATATGAAGAATCCTTCCATTCTGGTTGAAATTTTGAGCAACTGCATCCATAAGCAAAGGTCCAGTTCATCAAATTAATAGCAATTTACACTTGCTCACAGTATCAAGCATCTTTATCTTTATTTGGTCAAGTTCTGGTCAGCTAGCCATCCAAGCTAGGTCAAATGGGTACTAGCTGCAAGTTTGAGCATCTTGCATGCCTTTCCCAACTTCAGAACAGATGGCTGCTTCACTCTCATCTCTAGCCCCCAGTGGCTAGAGTACCCATGTACTCAGGAGTTCACACATCTCCCTAAACTTCAGACCAGCCAGGATTTCTTCTTCTCTCTCTCATCTTGAGTCAACAGATGTCAATAGAAAATGGCCAAACTCAGCCCATGTCTTCATTGATGCATTTCTCCCATTTCCACTCACAAGTAGACCAGGGTAGTCACCAGCGAGCATACTAGACTGCTTATGTGTTCCCTTAGAGTTTCAGTCTACAAGGAGGTTTTCCCTGATGAGCTGACTTTTCTTGCCTTGATGCCTCCGAAGCAAACAGCTTGCTTGATATTCTAACAGCCAAACAGTCTCCTTTGTCTTTTTTCTGCAGGTCTTCTTTCAATATTAATCTTCTGTTCTGGGTTGGTCTACCTGTCTTTTCAAGTGGGAATGTCCCAGATCAGAAGGTTCTGGGTGGGGTTCAGGATTCCACCTATGACCCCATCTCTACAGAGGCTTAAAAAGAAGCCTATTTCTCTGGGGAAATTCTAACTCCCCTTTTAGCAAACCCAATCAGTTATAGGCTGAAGATGGGTTTACAAGCTTACTGTAGTCATAATTCCCAATATTCATTTCTATCACACTTAAATGTCTATTTTACAATAGTAGGCATGGGGAACCAATTTTCACACAACAAACACCTAAACATTTTTTCCTCTCCTTAACTCATTCAGACTGTCTCAATCCCTGTATCATAGAACACTGTTGTTCCAAGGTTGTGTATAAATCACTATTTACCTCGATCCCATTTAGGCTATGCATACCTCTCTAAATCTTCTCCTATCTTAATTGTTCATCTGCCACTCTCCCTCTTTTTGTGTATTGCCTAACTCCTTGTATATTGCCATCACTGTCTCTCAAGCTAACATGTCTTCCACCTTCTTTTTATGTTTTCTGCATCACTCAATATTTTGCCCATATTCAATATTGCAAGTCGAGGCTTGAATTTTTTCTTGAGTTCTTTCACCTTGAGAAATACTGAGTGTGTTCTTCCCTTTTGGTTTTCTAATTCCATGTCTTTGTACATTTCATTATAATACTTGACTTTATCTTCTCGAGCTGCTGTTTGAAAGTTTCTGTTCAGCTTCTTTACTTCCTCATTTCCTCCATTGGCTTTAGCCTCTCTACGCTGGAAAGCATGTTTCAGAGTCTCTTCTGACATACACTTTGGTTCTTTCTTTCTTTCTTGTCATCTTAATGACCTTTTGCTTTTTTCCTGTATGATTTCTTGGTGCCATCCCACAACTCTTATGGTCTTCGGTCATTAGTGTCAAATGCTTCACGTCTGTTCTTGAGATGGTCTCCAAATTCATGTGGGATACATTCAAGATCAAATTTTTGTTTTCATGGGTTTGTTTTATTTTTCTTCAGTTTCAGCCTGAACTTGCATATGAGCAATTGATGGTCTGTTCTATAGTCTGCCCCTTGACCTTGTTTTGGCTGGTGATATGAAGCTTTTCTACTGTCTATTCCCACAGATGTAGTCAGTTTGTATATTTCATCTGGTTAGGACCATGAGCATAGTCATCTTTTATGTTGCTTAAAAAAGGATTTGCAACGAACAGTGATTGGTCTTGCAAAATTCTATCATGTGATCTCTAGCATCATTTCTGCCACCAAGGCCATATTTCCCAACTACTGATCTTTCTTCTCTGTTTCCAACATCTGCATTCCAATCAACAGTATTTATCAATACATCTTTATTGCATGTTTGATCAATTTTACAGTGAAGAAGTTGGTACAATTCTTTAATATCATCATCATTAGCTTTGGTGGTTGGTGCATAAATTTGAATATTAATTGTATTAACAGGTCTTCCTTGTAGGCATATGGATATTATCCTATCACAGACAGCATTGTACTTCAAGATAGATATTGAAATGTTCTTTTTGATGATGAATGTTACCCCATTCCTTTTCAATTTGTCATTCCTGGCATAGTAAACCATATGAATATCAGAATCAAAATGGTCAGTACCAGTCAATTTCAGCTCATTAGTGCCTGAAATGATGGAAGAATGCAACCCTGGTGCACACCTTTCCTAATTTTAAATCATTCGGTGTTCTCTTGTTCAGTTGCCACAACTGTCTCTTGGTACAGGTTCCTCATGAGCACAGTGAAGTGTTCTGAAATACTCATACTTCACAATGTTGTCCATAGTTTGTCATGATCCACACAATTGAAAGCCTTTGTGTAGTCAATAAAGCACAGTAAACATCTTTCTAGTATTCTCTACTTTCATTCAAGAGCCATCTGATGTCAGCAGTGATATCCCTCATTCCACATCCTCTTCTGAAACCGGTTTGAACCTCTGGAAGTTCTCTGTCAATGTATGGTTGCAGCCAATTCTGTACATAGATCAAGAGGCAGTTGTGCGAACAGAACAAGGGAACACCAAATGGTTTAAAATTAGGAAAGGTATGCACCAGGGTTGTATTCTTTCACCATACTTTTTCAATCTGTATGCTGAACAAATAATTCAAGAAGCTAGATTATATGAAGCAAAATGTGGCATCAGGATTGGAGGAAGGTTCATTAATCTGTGATATGCAGATGATACAACCTTGCTTGCTGAAAGTAAAGAGGACTTATAATACTTACTGATGAAAATCAAAGACTACAGCCTTCAGTATGGGTTGCATCCTGGTGTAAAGAAAACAAAAATCCTTACCACTGGACCAATAAACAACATCCATATCAATGGAGAGGAGCTCTGGTAGCATAGTGGTTATGAATCAGGCTGCTAATCTCAAGGTCAGCAGTTCGAAACTACCAGAGGTTCCATGGAGAAAGCTGAGGCTTTCTGCTTCCATAAAGATTTACAGCCTCCAAAACCCTATGCAGGGTCATTATGGGTCAGAATTGACTCAACGTCACTTAAGAACAACATATTAATGGAGAAAATATTGATGTTGTCAAAGACTTGATTTTTCTTGGATCAACCATCAACACTCATGGAAGCAATTGAGAAATCAAATGACATGTTACATTAGACAAATCTGCTGCATATGACCTCTTTAAAGTGTTGAAGAGCAAAGATGTTAGCTTGAGGACTAAGGTGCACCTGACCCAAGCCATGGTATTTTCAATAACCTCATAGATATGCAAAAGTTGGATAGTGACCCCCCTCCAAAAAAAAAACCCACCAGAGGGAATAGAAGCAAATATTGTTGAATGATGATGCATGGAGGAGATTATAATTATTGCAATGAAACAATGAGTGTAAAACCAATGTTCTCCCATGTTAACTATCACTCAATTCACAATAAAAAATTTAATAATAAAAAAAGTTGGATAGTGAATGAGGAAGACTGTAGAAGAGTTGATGCATTTGAGTTATAGTGTTAGCAGAGAATATTGAAAGTACCATGGGCTGTCAAAAAAACAAACAGATTTGTGTTGGAAGAAGTACAGCCAGAGTGCTCCTTGGAAGCCAGGATGGCCAGACTTTGTCTCTCGTTGTTGTTGTTACATGCCATCAAGTCGGAACCGACTCATAGTGACTCCATGCACAGCAAAACGAAACAATGTCCGATCCTGGGCCAACCTCACTACCGCTGCCACACTTGAGTCCATCAATGCTGCCACCTGGCCAATTGACCTCGTTGGGGGTCTTCCTCTTTTTCTCTGACCCTCCATCTTACTAAGCATGATATCCTTCTCCAGCGATTATTCATTCCTGACAATATGTCCAAATTATGAGAGACGAAGTTTGGCCATCTTGGCCTCTAAGGAGCACTCTGGCTGCACTTCTTCCAATACAGATCTATTGGTTCTTTTGGCAGCCCATAGCACTTTTAGTATTCTCCTCCAAC
>NW_006408569.1:15233405-15234044 GCF_000296735.1 Chrysochloris asiatica | reverse complement strand
TGGTCCAGTGGTGAGGATTTTTGTTTTCTTGACATTGAGATGTAATCCATATCGAAGTCTGTGCTCTTTGATCTTCATCAGTAAATGTTTTAAGTCCTCTTCACAGTTCTGGTGTGGCATTGTGGGTTAATGCGTCAGCCTGCAAAGCCATTTGAACTGCAAGGTCGGCAGTTCAAGCTCACCAGTCACTCCTTGGAAACCCTATGCAGGGTCGCTATGGGTCAGAACTGACTCGACGGCACTTAACAACAACAACACTTTCAGCAAGCAAGGTTGTATCATCTGCATATCGCAGGTTGTTAATGTCTCTTCCTCAAATCCTGATGCCACGTTTTTCTTCATAGAACCCAGCTTCTTGTATTATTTGCTCAGCATACAGGTTGAATAAGTATGGTGAAAAAATACAACCTTGTCGCACACCTTTCTTAATTTTAAGACATTCAGTGTTCCCATGCTTTGTTTGAACAACTGCTTCTTAGTCCAGGTACAGATTCCTCATGAGTACAAGTAAGTGTTCTGGAATAAAATATGCAAAGATTTGGAATCAGAAAAGCAAA
Source organism: Chrysochloris asiatica (assembly GCF_000296735.1). Classification (NCBI taxonomy): domain Eukaryota; kingdom Metazoa; phylum Chordata; class Mammalia; order Afrosoricida; family Chrysochloridae; genus Chrysochloris; species Chrysochloris asiatica. Next base: position 15,233,487 of record NW_006408569.1, on the reverse strand, counting down.
AAGGATGAACACACTCAGCATTTCTCAAGCTGGGGGAACTGAAGAAAAAATTCAAGCCTCGAGTTTCGCTATTGAAAGATTC
>NW_006408569.1:15230056-15232946 GCF_000296735.1 Chrysochloris asiatica | reverse complement strand
AGCAGAGACTATCAGAAAGATGTTTACCTATGCTTCATTGACTACGCAAAGGCTTTCGATTGTGTGGATCATGACAAACCATGGACAACATTACAAAGTATGACATCTCTCATACTCTGGACATATTGTCATTGGAAATAGATATCATGTTTGGTAAAGTGGAGGGTCAGAGAAAAAGAGGAAGACCCCCAACGAGATGGATTGGCACAGTGGGCTCAAACGTATCAATTGTGAGGTTGGTCTAGGACCAGGCAATGTTTCATTCTGTTGTGCATAGGGTCACTATAAATCATTACCAATTCAATGGCACCTAACAACTATAACAATGCCTGGAATATTGATCTTTATGGATTCCATTTCATTTTCGGCAACTTCTAATTTTCCTAGATTCATACTTCATACATTATATGCTACATTTATTAATGAATGTTATAGCTGTTTCTTTTTATTTTGTCTTATTCCCCATCAGCAAATGTAGGTTCTGAAAGCTTAGCTCCATTCACGTCATCATGGTCAACTCTACTTTGAAGAGGCACCTCTTCTCCAGTTGTATTTGAGTGCCTTGCTACTTGAGGATTTCATCTTTCAGCGCTATATCTGACACTATTCTGCTGCTATTCATATTGTTTTCAACTTCTGAAACTGTATCTGACAGTGTTTTGCTGCTATTCATAAGGTTTTTGGTAGCTAAGCATTCCGAAGTAGTCTGATTCTCCTTCTTTCTAGTCTGTCTTAATCTTGAAGCTCAGCTAAAACCTGCCCACCACGGGTAACATTGCTCTTATTTAAAATACCATTGGCTTAAACTAAACTCCTTGAAACTTGTAAGCCAGTCTCTTCCTGTTTTTATTGCCCCTTCATTTTAGGTAGCCAGTGTCTAAGTTGTCCGTCCCTATCTACCCTGTGTACAGAGGGGATAGCACAGATACTTGATGTGAAGACTTCTTCCCTCTCTGTTGGTATTTAGAATTAGTACCTCCATGAATATAGATCAGGTTCATCAAATTGTAGCAATTTACCATTATTTCCTTTATCCAAAAAAAAAAAAAAATTGGGGGGGAGGTAATCTTCCTCTAGTCAAGTTCTGATTATCAAGCCGTTGAGGCTAGGTCAAATGGCTCCTGGCTGCACGTTTGAGTGTTCTTGTACATCTCTCCTTACTTCATATTAGCTGGATGGTTTCAAGAGGGAGTGTAGTTTAAGAGTGTGTGGGAGAAGAAAGAGTCCCAAATGAATAGTTTTCATCTTGTCTAGATGAGTCTGGTGAAAAGAGATGGGGATAAGATTCTCATGATTCAATAGTGAATAATTGTCATCATGACTGATTGTGACTGTCACAATTGTAAAGGTAGGACCCCAGGACCGTCAAGGGGAAGAGCACAAGCAGAATGCGGGACCTTATCCAGAGAAGCAGTGACACCAAAGACGGAGGCAGAGATGGGGTCATGGAGATAGGGAGTGGCCGAGGACTCTAGATTCATGGGAAGAGAGGGACTAAGAGCTGGTGGCCAGGAGGCTGACTTGCAGAATGTGCCCTTTAGAGGTGTAAATTATTATATATGCCTGAGTGGTTTTTTTGTTTTGCTTTGTTTAAAAAAAGCTAAAGTGAATAGAGAGAAATACTGTTAACTGATGGGACATGGAGGGGATTATAATTATTGTAATGAAACAAGGTGTATGATTTGTTGAATGTAAAACTTAGGATCTGCCGTGTAAACTTTCCCTCAATCCACAATAAAAACCTTAAAAAAAAATACCAGTGGCATAGCTTTCAACATCACAACAACTCGCAAGCCACGCCAATACAACAAAGGGACAGACAAGAGATGGCTCATGTGCCTGGCATATGTAAAACAAACAAAAGAAAGAAACACACTGCCATTGAGTCCATTCTGACTCATTGAAACTCTGGAATAGGGTTCTTGAGACTGTAAATATTTATGAAAACAGACAGCCTCATCTTTCTACTCTGGCATATGGTAGGAACTCAATAAATGTTTGTTTGTTGAGTAAATGAAAAGCAAAGCAAATTTAGCAAAAATGAAAGACATTAACCTCATATCCACCAGTCAAGCAGCTTAATTTTGAAAGTGCTTCTTAGTAATATCTGCATAATGGCATCAGAAAATACTAAACCTAAAAATTTCTTTGAGTAGGCTTAGAGCACTCACTGATGGATAATTACTGAAATGCCATCTGCAAGGTCGGCAGTTCAAAATCACAAGTCCCTCCAAGGGAGAAAGATGAGGCTTACTTCTTCCATAAAGAGGTATGGTGTTGTTGTCAAGAGCCATCAAGTCGATTCCAACCCATAGCAACCCTGTATAGGGTTTCCAAGGAGGAGCTGGTGAGCTGGAACCACCGGCCTTGCAGTTCAAGCGATTTCGCTGTCTGACGCATCAGCCCACAGCGCCACACCTGTACTCCATAAAGAGGTATGTTGTTGTTGTTTTGTTGTTAGGTGCCATCAAGTCCGTATGCACAGAAGAACAAAACACTGCTTGATCCTGGGCCAACCTCACTACTGTTGCCACGCTTGCCCAATCCATCTCGTTAGGGGTCTTCCTCTTTTTCTCTGACCCTCCACCTTACCAAACATGATACCCTTCTCCAGCGACTTGGTCCTCCTGACAATATGTCCAAAGTATGAGAGACAAAGTTTGGCCATATTGGCACTCTGGCTGCACTTCTTCCAAAACGGATCTATTGGTTCTTATGAAAGCAGATGGCACTTTCAGTATTCTTCTCCAAAACCATAATTCAAAGGAATCAATTCTTCTACGGTCTTCGTTATTCACTGTCCAGCTTTCACATCCATATGAAGTTATTGAAAATATCATGGCTTTGGTCAGGTGCACCTTAGTCCTCAAGCTGACATCTTTGCTCTTCA
>NW_006408569.1:15229237-15229855 GCF_000296735.1 Chrysochloris asiatica | reverse complement strand
TTTTCTTCATAGAACCCAGCTTCTCAGATTATTTCCTCAGCATACAGGTTGAATAAGTATGGTAAAAGAACACAACCCTATTGCACACCTTTCTTAATTTTAAAACAGTCAGTGTTCCCATGTTCTGTTCGAACAACTGCGTGTTGGTCCAGGTACAGATTCCTCATGAGCAGAATTAAGTGTTTGGAATACTCATACTTCGCAATGTTGTCCATAGCTTGTCATGATCCACACAATCAAAAGCATTTACGTAGTCAATAAAGCATAGATAAACATCTTTCTGATATTATCTGCTTTCAGCCAAGATCCACCGGACATCAGCAATAATATCCCTCGTTCCATGGCCTCTTCTGAATCCAGCTTGAACCTCTGGATGTTCTCTGTCAATGTATGATTGTAGCCATTTCTGTATTAACTTTAGCAAAACTGTACTCACATGGGATATCACAGTTTGTCTGATGATATCCACATTCCATTGGGTCACCTCTCTTTGGAATGGGCACAAATATGGATCTCTTACAATCAATCGGCCAGATAGTTGTCTTCCAAATTTCTTGGCAAAGATGAGTGAGTGCCTCTTGAGCCACCTCACTTTCTTGAAAGATTTCAATTTTTATT
>NW_006408569.1:15219425-15227738 GCF_000296735.1 Chrysochloris asiatica | reverse complement strand
TTCAGCTCACTAATGCCTAAGATATCGATGTTTATGCGTTCCATTTCATTTTTGACAACTTCCAATTTTCCCAGATTCATACTTTGTACATTCCATGTTCCAATTTTCAAAGGATGTTTACAGCTGTTTCTCTTCATTTTGAGTTGTGCCCCATCAGGAAATTAGGGTTCCACGGGCTTTTCTCCCATGGACTTTACTCCATTCTCATCAACACCATCAACTCTACTTTAAGGAGGCAGCTCTTTCCCAGTAGCATTTTTTGAGTGCCTTCCAACCTAAGGGGCTCATTTTCCGGTACTATATCTGACAGTGTTTCTCTGTTATTCATAAGGTTTTCAGTGACTAAATATTTGGAAGTAGTTCGTCACTCTTTCTTCCTAGTCTGTCTTTGTCTGGAAGCTCATCTGAAACCTGTCCACCATGGGTTTTTAAAATACTGGTGTTTAAAATACTGGTGGCATAGCTTTCAGAATCACAGCAACTCACAAGACACCACACACAACAAACTGACAGACGAGTGGTGGCAAGCCTCATCTTTCTCCCATGGAACGGCTGGTAGTTTAGAACTGCTGACCATGAGATTAGCAGCCTGCCTTGTAACTACTAAGCTACCAGAGCTCCTTCGGACTAGAGAGTAGACACATGTTAAAATGGGTGATGGGACAGGCAATATATAACAGGGAGGTTAGCAGAGGAAAGATGAAGGTAGGGGAAGACACAGGGAGGAATGCAAGAATTAAAGTGAATAGAAGTAAATATTATTAAATACAATCATTGTGAAAATACAAAGTATATGATTTGTTATAGTAAAACTGATGATGTGCTCTGTAAACCTTTACTCGATTCATAATAAAAGTTAAAACACACATACACACACAAAAGATTTATAACCTTGAAAATCCTATGAGTTGGAATTGACTCGAAGGAGGTGAGTTTAGTTTTTGAGACATAGAAAACAATTTACAAACGAAAGACACAAATATACAAGAACCACAATTCCTGTACAATGTTCTAAGATTCAACATAATCATGTTGTTGTTAAGTGTTGTTGAGTAGATTCTGACCCATAGCGACCTTGTATAGGGTTTCCGAGGAGCAGCTGGTGAACTTGAACCGCCGACCTTGCAGTTCAAATTACTTTGCAGTCTGATGCCTTAGCCCACAGCGCCACACCAGAACTCCAATGTAGTCATTGTTGTTGTTGTTAAGTACCGTGGAGTCGGTTCCGACTCATAGTGACCCTGCTCAGGGTTTCCGATGCTGTAAATCTTTACAGGAGCAGAACGCCTCATCTTTCTCCCACGGAACTGTTGGTAGTTTCGAACTGCCGACCTTGAGGTTAGCAGCCCGATTCGTAACCACTACGCTACCAGAGTCATAGTTCATCATTAAGTTGTAACTGGTAACAAGAATTTTCACTTATAGACTTAGATCCGGCTTACTCTTTCATGTAATGCACCTTCTGTTTTTCCTTAAACCATACAAGACCACTGGCTATTCCTGAGATAAGCTATGCACTTTCACTCTTTTGTGTCTTCGCTCATAATATACACTGTCTGGAAAACTCTTTCCTCCACTGTCTACCTGGAGAATTCCTCTTTATCTCTCATTCCATCGCCAGTTTATCACACTCATTGCTGCACATCAAACTCTCCCCAAACTCAGTTGTTTAAAGCAACTAGATTGATGAGTTCTCAAGATTCTCTAGGTTGCTCAGGCAGTTCTTCTGCTGGTCTTGCACGGGCTTATACATGTGACTGCAGTCACCTGGTGGGTGCTGGACTCAGTTGGACGATGTGACACCTGTCTTCTCTTTACATATGGGCTCTCATTCTCTAGGGCCTCTCTCTCTCTCCATTACCTCTTTCCAGCAGGATAGCCTCAATGTTTTTACATGGCAACTGAGTTCCAACAGCAAAAGCAGAAACTGCCAGCTGTTTTAAAGCGGTAAGCTGGGAAATCTTAGAATATCACTTCTGCATTTTATTGGTCAAAGAAAGTCACATAGCCCAGATTTAAGGAGAGAAATAGACTCAAAAACCTGCTCCCAGTGAATCATGCATTCCTGGTAGGAGGAATATGAATGCATGATTCACTGGGAGCCATTTTTAAAACAATCATACAGCTGAAATGTCACCTCTTCATTTTGAATGCAAACATATACATACCCGTGGTGCACACTCATCACATTACAGCATTGTTTCTATGTCTATCTCTCCTGCTATATGCTGGCATGCATCTGACATATGACCAACCACCTGAAGGCAGCCATTTAGGAAAACAGGAACTGGGCCTAAAAGAACAGCTTTCATAATCTGGTATGAGAAAGAGTATAAACTGGAAATATAGTTTGGGGCTAGATCATGGAGGACCTTGAATGCCATACTAAGGAATTTAAATCTGAATTTATAAGCACTCAGAATTTTTAAGGCAGGAAATTATGTCATTCCATCTATATGAGTGAAGTTTTCATTATTTATCTATCCAAAAGTAAAGTTAATCTTTCCTCCACAAACTTTCTTTTATATTTCCTATCTGGTAAGTGTCAGAAACATGGATTCACATTCCCCACCTACCATATCCAAGTGGCTTCAAGTTCTACAGATTATCATTACGAACTGTTTCTTCATGCTGACTCATCTCTCATCATTTCCTCACTGACCTATTGTCATAGCCTCTGAACAGGTTTCCCTTATGCCAGTCCTGGCCCCTTGCCCATCACACTTTCCCCAAAATTATCTATCTGTTGTTGTTGTTGTCAGGTGCCATTGAGTCGGAACCGACTCATAGCGACCCCATGCACAGCAGAACGAAACAATGTCCGATCCTGGGCCAACCTCACTACCGCTGCCACACTTGAGTCCATCAATGATGCCACCTGGCTGATCCATCTCGTTGGGGGTCTTCCTCTTTTTCTCTGACCCTCCACCTTACCCAGCATGACATCCTTCTCCAGCGACTGTTCTCTCCGGACAATGTGTCCAAAGTATGAGAGACGAAGCCTAGCCATCTTGGCCTCCAAGGAGCACTCTGGTTGCACTTCTTCCAAAACAGATCTATTGGTTCTTTTGGCAGTCCATGGCACTTTCAGTATTCTCCTCCAACACCACAACTCAAAGGCATCAATTCTTCTACGATCTTCCTTATTCACTGTCCAGCTTTCGCATCCATATGAGGTTATTGAAAATACCATGGCTTGGGTCAGTCGCACCTTAGTCCTCAAGCTGACATCTCTGCTCTTCAATACTTTAAAAAGTTCCTGTGCAGTAGATTTGCCCAATGCAATACATCGTCTGATCTCTTGACTGCTGCTTCCGCGAGTGTTGATAGTTGATCCAAGAAGAATGAAGTCCTTGACAACCTCAATCTCTTCTCCATTGATAAGAATGCTGTTTATTGGTCCAGTGGTGAGGATTTTTGTTTTCTTTACATTGAGTTGTAATCCATACAGAAGGCTGTGCTCTTTGATCTTCATCAGTAAATATTTTAAGTCCGCTTCACTTTCAGCGATCAAGGTTGTATCATCTGCATATCTCAGGTTGTTAATAAGTCTTCCTCCAATCCTGATGCCACGTTTTCCTTCATAGAACCCAGCTTCTCGTATTATTTGCTCAGCATACATATTGAACAAGAATGGTTAAAGAACACAACCCTGTCGCACACCTTTCCCAATTTTAAAACATTCAGTGTTCCCATGCTGTGTTCAAACAACTGCCTCTTGGTCCAGGTACAGATTTCTCAGAAGTACAATTAAGTGTTCTGGAATACTCATACTTCTCAATGTTGTCCATAGCTTGTCATGATCTATCTAAAATATAAATATTCTGATATTAGTTGCCTCATTATAAGCTTTAAGAGTTCCCTTAATTCTCAAGCTAAAGTTCAAAGTCTTTAGCATTGATCACAGGACCTTCATGTTTTGATCCCTGCTTAATCTAGATACAGTGACCATTTACTTCAGTAATACAAAACTTCCAGCTTCTCAGACATACCGTACTTTCTTAGGGTTAAGTGCCTTTCTCCATGCTAGACTTTCTGCATTGAATACTGATTGTCTATTTCTCTGCCTGGTTAATTCATTCCAAGTTTTCTTCTAAGATTGAATCATTATGAATCCTTCCCAAACTCATATATCATTCTCAGTCTGAGTCAGATGTCTTTCTTTTGTGGAGCCATAGCATCTAGCATTCATTGTTTTCATGTTAATAATATTGACTGATAACTCACATTAATAACTTAATTCTAATGTCAACTGGATGAAGTATATTTTTAAGAAGCATTTTATTGTGAATTCAGTGAAAGCTTACAGAGAAGATCATTAATTTGACATTCAGCAAATCATATTCTTTGCTTTATTTCAATGATTGCAATCCCCTCCATGTACCATCTGTTAGCAGTTCACTAACTCGGGCTTCCATTGCTTCGAATCTTCTTTGCTCTGTCAATGTATTAACCATTTCTGAGATCTTAAGATGAATCATCGAAGTTTCTAATTGCAGGTTTTATATTGTTTAAATGTTTGCATTTATTTTGTCTGTTCCTGTAGTGTTTTACTGAATTCTTTTAGTTTTTCTGTGTTCTCTTTGTTTTCCTTGATCTTTCTGTCAATCCATTGAAGGCACCAAAATATCATTCTTTTGAATTCTTTTTCAGTTAATTCCATTACCTTTTTTTTTCCCCCTTAGAAATGCTTTCTGTCTCTGCATCTTGGTCATTTGAACCATTCTTTCTTGTTTCTTTGTGTGAGCTAAAGTTGTCTGTTGTCTCTGGGCATTGTGGGATTGTCTTATTCATAAAAAACAAACAGTGCAGTTGTTGGACCTGGAGGGGAGAAATTTCTGGTGGGCTCCTACAATTCAAGGAGCTCACAAGTCGGTTGTGGGAGGGATGTGACAAGCAGAATTCCTGTCCCTGGATGGAGATTCTGTTGGCCTCAGTGTTATCTATGTTCAGGGCACTAGGGTAGAGCTACTAGGACCACTAGGGTAGCCTGGGGCAGGGTGACTTGTTAAATGCCGCTATCTATGGTGACTCTGAGAGTTCTGTAAGTCTGGAGCAGAGCCCACCTGAATCCAGGCACCAAAGCTACACAGCTGGCTCCCACCTAATACTGGCATGGCTCCTGACCATGTGGCTCTGCACTCCTGGAGAGCAGGGTCTAAGCTGGGGGTGAATGAGGGTGGGAATTGACCACACCTCTGGTCACCAGGGGAACATGAGGAAAAAGAAGGAATTGCACCTTTTTTGGTCACGTATGTGAGTCTGCTCTACCGGGCCACTTTCTGTTTCCAAAGCTACATACAATATGGCCACGCTGCATCTGGACTGCTGTTCATCTGTCTGTCTCCCTCTCTCATTGTCCCTGCTCTGCTTCTCCTGTGAGCAAGCACTCAGTCCACTTCTCTAACCTTTCCTCTGAAGCTCAGGGTTCCAGGATTGTCATCGGTGTCTGTCTCATTTGGTGTCTTGGATCTTTGTTGTAGATGGTAGTGTGTCTGCCTAGTTAGCCATTTTTTTTAATACTTTATTGTGAATTATGTGATAGTTTACATGAGAGAACATTAGCTTTACATTCATTCTATTGTATATCGCTTCATTGCCATGGTTACAATCGCCTCCATGCATCATCAACCAACCAAAGGGTATACCCTGCAAGCCTGCCCCCTGGTTGTCAGCACACAGCCCCTTTCCCTCTCTCCATGTCATCATCTCTGCCTCCACCTTTGGCATTACTGCTTCTCTGGGTAGGGTCCTGCACGCCACTCTTCTCCCTTGACTAGTCAGCCATCTTGATGGAAGTCAAAATCATTTTATTAAGAGAAATTCTATAACAGTTTAATGAAGAAGAAATCAGAGAACAGCAAGAGTTTAATTTTCCCTTTAACTCCTCCTCATTAAGGTAAGAAATGAAACAAAACAAAACAAAAACATACCAAACAACCACCCACTGTTAAGGAAAACTAGAGAGAAAAGCAAAGGATATCTAGAAAACACATGTTTCACCAAAGCAGAATTAAGACATTAGTAATATATTGAAATCCAATGAAATAGTTCACCAAAAGGTTGTTTGACCGTACTAGAAAACACATAGATTTTTTTTTTTCAGTCCTAATGAGTATGAGCTTGAATCTTTACTCTAATATTCTTATGCAAGTCACTTCAAACCTCTGAACTTCAGTTTCCTCAGATGGTAGAAATAGCATCTATGTTCGAGAAGTTTCATGAGGTTTAGAGGTAAGGTACTATACCTAGCATGAATCTGACATGGTCAACAAACGGTACGAGTTATTATTTACTTCACCCTTTATATGTCTCAAAGCACTTTCATACGTATTGTCATTGAGTAAGTTAGGGCTTGTTGCTGTTGTTGAGTGTCATCAAGTCGGTTTTGACTCATAGTGACCCTGAATAGCTTTTCCAAGGAGCAGCTGGTGAGCTTGAACCACTGACCTTGTGGTTCAAACCAACCTTGCAGTCAAGTGGTTTATCACACAGCACCACAGTAGGACTCCAAGTTAGGGCTGTTGTTGTTGTTGTTGTTAAGTGCCATAGAGTTGGTTCTGACCCATATAGACCTATAGGGTTTCCAAGGAGCAGCTGGTGAGCTTGAACTGCTAACCTTGTGATTCAAACAGCTTTGCAGTCTGGCACATTAACTCACAGTGCCACACCAGGACTCCCAAGTTAGGACTGGAGGAAGAAAATATCTGGGATGAATTCCTGGCTCTTTCATTTCATATCCTATAAAATCAGGATAACAATACCTAGCTACTGAATGAGGGCTATTGTTAATTTATAAAATAAATTTAAAAAATAAATTAGTATTTTAGTTTGTGAGTAATGAGATCAAAGCTTGTATTTATGAGTGACAACCATATTTAGGAGTCACAGGAATAAAAAGACTCAAATAATCTTGTCTGATCCTAAAGACTTCAAGAGATGTCTATAAAAAGAATATGACATGTTATCATGACTAATTGTGATTGTCACAACTGTAAAGGTAGAAGTTTTGTAACAAAAGGGGGGGAGTAGTTAATCTTACTTACAGTCCAGGAACAGAGGACCCTAGGACCATCAAGGAAGAAGAGCTCGAGCTGAATGTGGGACCCTATCCAGCGAAGCAGCAACACCAGAGATGGAGGCAGAGATGAGGACATGGAGAGAGGGAGCAGCTGAGGACTCTGGACTCATGGAAAGAGAGGGACTGGGTGCTGGTGGCCAAGAGATAGGCTTACAGAATGTGCCCTTTGGTTGTTTAAGTTATTATATATTCCTGAGCGGTTTTGTGTACATCAAACAAACAAACAAACAAAAAACCAGAGGGAATGGGAGCAAATCCTGTTGAATGATGATGCACGGAGGAGATTGTAATCATTGCAATGAAATGATGAGTGCAAAACCAATGTTCTCCCATGTAAACTATCACTCAATTCACAATAAAAACTTTATGGGGAAAAAAAAAAAGAATATGACATACTTTAGAAAATTGTTGTTAGTGCTGTTGAGTTGGTGCTGACTTATAGCAACCCTATATAGGGTATCCCAGGGGTGACTGGTGGGTTTGAACTGCTGACCTTGTGGTTAGCTGTCCAGTGCTTATTCTACAGCACCATAGCAGGACTCTACTCTAGAAAATAGTAAATAAGAAAAATCTACCTTTTTACATCTAAGTTGTCTTTTGCAGTACTTGAATACTAGAAACAGGCTGTTTTGATGGGTACACTGACAAAAATTAGGTCCTGGATTTGTAGAAGTGAGTTTTGGACCTTGAGTTATGTTGATTTTCTTCAAAGCACAGTCACTATGCAAAGTCGTGTTTGGATGGACAGTTGGCCTCTTACCATAGCAGTTCTATCTCAGGGCTCTCTATCAAACGGCAACAATTCACACGTTTATGTACAAACTAAAAAGACGAATCTGAATCTGGAGCAAGATGGTGGCAAGATCCTACACATTCCCATTCTTTCCTAAAAAAGACCAAGGAGAAACTGGCAGAATCAACTTGGTAAGAACTCTGAAAAACAGCCAAAGGGTTACAGCAGCTAAGTAAAGCTGAATCAAGAAAAAGGCAATATATAAAAGGTTGGAAAGCTTTAGTTTTTTTACGTGTTGTGGTCAAATACCTCAGCTTGGTGTGACTATCTTCAACTTGCAACAGTCTCCACTTTCAGAGAGGGACTCTGGTTCTAGAGGGAGCAAAGCAAACTTTCTTCATACCTGTTCTAACCCGTCTAGGGGCTGCCTGAGGACTGAAAGAAAAGAGCTGTCAACTAAATTCTATATCCAGCAAGACTGTCCTTAAAAATGAGGGAG
>NW_006408569.1:15218154-15219325 GCF_000296735.1 Chrysochloris asiatica | reverse complement strand
TTTCTCAAGCTGGGGGAACTGAAGAAAAAATTCAAGCCTCAACTTTCGTTATTGAAAGATTCTCTGGGCAAATTATTGAATGATGCAGAAAGCATCAAGAAAAGATGGAAGGATTACACAGAGTCACTGTACCAAAAGAAAATGGCTCATGTTCAACCATTTCAAGAGGTAGCATATGATCAAGGGCCAATGATACTGAAGGAGGAAGTCCAAAGTTCATTGAAGGAATTGGCCAAGAACAAGGCACCAGGAATTGATGTAATAAATATTGAAATCTTTCAAGAAAATGAGACGGCCAAGAAATTTGGAAGACAACTATGTGGCTGGCTGATTGGAAAAGATCCCTATTTGTGCCCATTCCAAAGAGAGGTGACCCAACGAAATGCGGAAATCATCGGACAATCTCTTTGATATCCCATGCGAGTGAAGTTTTACTAACGGTAAGGAGCTCTGGTAGCATAGTGGTTACAAATCGGGCTGCGAACCTTGAGGTCAGCAGTTCGAAACTACCAGCTGTCCTGCAGGAGAAAGATGAGGCTTTCTGCTCCCGTAAAGATTTACAGCCTTGGAAACCCTGTACAGGGTTGCTATGGGACAGAATCGAATCAACAGCACTTAACAACAACAACAACAACAATACAGAAATGGCTACAATCGTACATTGACTTCCAGAGGTTCAAGCCAGATTCAGAAGAAGCCGTGGAACGAGAGATATCATTGCTGATGTCTGATAGATCTTGGCTGAAAGCAGAGAATATCAGAAAGATGTTTACCTGTGCTTTATGGACTACGCAAAGGCTTTTGAGTGTGTGGATCATGACAAACTATGGACAACATTGTAAAGTATGAGTATTTCAGAACACTTAATTGTGCTCATGAGGCAATTGTTTGAACTAAACATGGGGACACTGAATGATTTAAAATTAAGAAAGGTGTGCAACAGGGTTGTATTCTTTCACCATACTTATTCAACCTGTATGCTGAGGAAATAATCTGAGAAGATGGATTCTATGAAGAAAAACATGGCATCAGGATTGGAGGAAGAGTTATTAACAACCAGCCATATGCAGATGATACAAGCTTGCTTGCTGAAAGTGAAGAGGACTTAAAACATTTACTGATGAAGATCAAAGAGCACAGTCTTCGATATGGATTACATCTCAATGTCAAG
>NW_006408569.1:15202107-15218039 GCF_000296735.1 Chrysochloris asiatica | reverse complement strand
TTGAGGACTAAGTTGCACCTGACCCAAGCCATGGTATTTTCAATAACCTCATAAGCTTGTGAAAGCTGGACAGTGAATAAGGAAGACCGTAGAAGAATTGTTGCTTTTGAATTATGGTGTTGGAAGAGAATATTGAAAGTGCCATGGGCTGCCAGAAGAACCAATAGATCCAATTTGGAAGAAGTGCCTCCAGAATGCTCCTTGGAGGCCAAGATGGCCAGACTTCGTCTCTCATACTTCGGACATATTGTCAGGAGGGACAGGTCACTGGAGAAGGATATCATGTTTGGTAAGGTGGAGGGTCAGAGAAAAAGAAAAAGAGGAAGACCCCCAACAAGATGGATTGGGCAAGTGGCAGCATCGATGGACTGAAGCATGGCAAAAGTAGTGAGGTTGGCCCAGGATCGGGCAGTGTTTCGTTCTGCTGTGCATAAGGTCTCTATGAATTGGTACCAACTCGATGGCACCTAACAACAACAACATCAGTTGTTGCAGAAATAAAGTGCCATATTATTCAAGTTGAATTTTGCACTTTATCAAACTAGTGGATTTTCAGGATACTTCTGAAGGCTGTTTTCAGAATCCTTTCTTTTTCTTGATTAAGTTCAACTTTCTTTAAGCAATGTGATTTAAGTGTATAAAACAACGGTATTACAACAGGAAATCCAAAATGGCTCTGTGGATGGCTGGGTTGAATTTGAATATGATCTCTCATATTCATAGGTGGTACTCCTAGATGGCACAAACAGTTGGATCAGCTGCTAACCAAAAAATTGGCAGTTCAATCTCACCCAGCTTTACCTCAGAAGATAAGAGTCCTGGTATGGTGCCATTGGATAAGCACTTGACCTCAAGGTTGATTTGAACCCCAAAGTCAGTGGTTCAAATTCACCAGCTACTCCTCGGAAATGCTACACAGAGTCACTATGAGTTGGAACCAACTCCACGGCACTTAACAACAATGTGTTATCTGGAGTCCTGCTGTAATGTTGTAAGGTAAACACTTGACCACAGGTCAGTTTGAACTGTAAGGTCAGTAGTTCAAATCCACCAACCGCTCCTTGGAAAACCCTACACAGGGTCACACTTAACAGCAACCACAAATGTGTTAGCTATTACATTGCACATTGTTCTTTTCTTTTAATGTTTCTGACATTTATTCATGTTGCTACGTGTAGCATTAGTTCATTTTTGCTACATTCCATCATATGAATACACCACAATATATTTGTCAACTCTTCTGCGATGGATATTTATATTGTTTTTACTACAAATGTTCTGCAGTAAACATCCTGTTCATGCCTCATTGTCCATATATATGAGAGAATTTCCCTACATTTCTTCATTTATAATGAAATATTTCTAGAAAAAAAATGTGAGGGAGCTTCAAAAAGTTCCTGGAAAAATGGAATTTAAAAAGAATGTTATATTGAACCATGGCGGTGACCTGAAGGGTGACTAAGTCTCCGGGATTCCAGCAGGCTCTATCTGACCAGTAAGCCTGGTCTTTTTTATGATTTTGAATTTTGATTTCCCCCCACTCTATCTAGGACCTTCTGATGTGATCCCTTTTCAGAACAATTGTTAGTGATAGCCAGACACCATGTAGTTCTTCTGGTCTAAGGGCTGCAGAAACTTATGTTCACATGGTCAAGTGTCTAAGCTCCTACAGATATTAAAAAAATAAGGCTTTGACACTTGAGCGAGAGGCCATCTAAGGTCTCTCCCTGTCTGGAGGAAAGAAGAGAGAAGAATATAGACGACACACATGAAAACAATTAGTCTACTGGGTTAATGGACCATGTGAACATCAGTCTCTGCAGCCCTTAGACCAGAAGGTCTAGATGACACCTGGCTACTTACTACTACCAACTGCTCTGAAAGGGATCACATTAGAAGGTCCTAGAAAGAGTGGGGGGAAATTGTATAACAAAATACAAAATCATAAAAAAGACAAGTCTTACTGGTCAGATAGAGACTGGTGGAATCCCAAGACCTTCATCTCCCTGCAGGTCAATTGTCAGCCAAACAACAGACAAGTCTATAGGGGAACAATAACACTAGGATAGTATACACACCTTAGAATCATGAGCCATCTGAGATCAAAAGGGAAGTATTTACAGAAGGATGAAGTTCAGTGAGCATCCAGTCCGTGTCTCCTGGTCCATATATATGAGATAATTTCCCTAGATTTCTTCATCTTTAATGAAAAATTTCTAGAAAAATAAGACTCGCAGTGGGAACCCTTGTACAGTGCCCTAAGAACATGGTTCTGCAAGTGGGTAGGAGCCTGCGGGCTGGGAACTGCCCATTGCGCACGCTCTTAGCGCCTGGTGTGACCTTGAGGTCCCGGACCAGGCACTGCGCATTTGCAGCACACTTGCAGTACTCTTCTGTCGGTGTGTAAATCCACAGAGAGACAAACAACAGAAAACCGTATTGAAACAGTGAGAAGTAGCAATTTTGCACTAGAAGCTTTGGGAGATTGTTTGCTACCATCTTCTTGAAGTTAGGACAAAACTGAATTTAAAAAATGAGTTTGGTGCTTTGGAAAGTTTGAAAGCTGCTAGTGGATTCTACTCTCCTTTATTAGAAATAGCAGAAATTAATGACGCTCTTACAGAAAATCTAGGCGTTGTTAATAAATCCTGTTATAAAGATGAATCAAGATAGATGACATTGAGTAACCATCAGACCTTGATGAACTAATGAGTGAAGAAGCATATGAGAAATACAAAAACTCTATTGAGGAATGAAAATGGAATCCTTAAATAAACTAGTATGAAACAACTTACTTCAGCCTAGTTGTATAAACTAGCAGTGGATCGAATTAAAATAGTTCTTATCAACCAATGGAAACAGAAGTTACTTGTTGCAACTATGCTATTGGAAGAAAGTATTCCTTAATTTTCTAATGATTGTAGATAAATACGATATCCGTCTTTTTCACAATACCCTGTGATTTGTTAGCTTAGGATCTAGTTATAATATTCAAAATTCATGAAATTATCTGTGGTAAGAATAGTTGTAAAAATTATGTATTTCAAGGCTGACATTGTTGTCTTAAGTCTCACACATTTTGTAGCTATTGCTGATTGTCCATACCTGAATTTGGGTCAAAATGTCCAATAAGCTTTCCACTGGGAATAATGACAGTTACGATATTGCTAGTTGTACAGTAGCAGCTGAAGAACAATACGATCTTAATTTTGCAATATACTTGCCTTTGTTGGTGCTATTTTTATACAATGAAGAAACAGTCTTGCAGAAAAATAAGAAGCAGTTTAATAATATAGCATTCAACTTTTTCATTTAAAAAAGGGTTAATGGAAACAGGAAATACAGGGATAAGTGATGTTACATTGAAGGGATTGCAATCAAGGAGATGAAACAAAATGCACATGAATTTTTCAGTGGAAAACTGATGTACTCTGTAAACCTTCGCCTAATTCTCAATAAAATACAAAAAAAAAGCTTACAAGCAGCCAAATACAACTACTGGTCTCTACTCTTATGGAGCAAAAGAAAATGAAGGACTGATTGACTACTACAAGAACAGGTGACCACGTTGGCCACCGATGAGGGGAAGAGGGAGAAAAACAGAAATGAAGTTGGGAGCTAAGTCCAACCACATTCTATAGACTCCTGTGAACCCGGGTGGAGACCTGAATGGCCAGCAGTATGGCAAGACCCAGGGATTCCTGGGCCCAGAGTCAGTGACATGGCCACAGAGGACTACAGTGGAGAGTGAAGCGTCCAGCTGATATGAAGTGAGGGGAGATGCACAAGAACACCCATACTTGCAGATAGTACTCACTTGACCTGGCTTCGATGGCTGGATCATCAGAACTCGACCAGAGGAAGATAAAGGAGTTTGATAAAGGAAACAAGTGTAAATTGCTACAATTTGATGAACTTGACCTATATTTATGGATGCTTGTTGTTGTTGTTGTTGTTGTTGTTAGGTGCCATCGAGTCGGTACTGATTCATAGTGACCCTATGCACAACAGAACGAAACACTGCCTGATCCTGGGCCAACCTCACAATTGTTGCCACGCTTGAGCCCATTGATGCTGCCACTTGACCAATCCATCCTGCTGGGGGTCTTCCTCTTTTCTCTGACCTTCCACGTTACCAAACATAATATCCTTCTCCAGAAACTGGTCACAAGTTTTCAAGAAGGAGTTTAGTTTCACAGTGTGTGGGGGAAGGTAGAATCTCCACTGAATAGTTTTCCTCTTGTCTAGATGGGTCTAGTGAAAGGAGATGGGGATAGGATTCTTTTGATTTATTGGTAATTGTTATCATGACTGTGAGTGTCACAATTGTAAAGGTAGAAGTGTGTAACAAAAAGGTGGGAGTAGTAATTCTTACATTCCAGGAACAGAGGACCCTAGGACCATCAAGAGAGTAGATCATGAGCGGAACGTCGGATCCTAACCAGAGAAGCAGGGACACCAGAGATGGAGGCAGAGGTGATGGCATGGAGAGATTGAGTACCTGGAGACTCATGGTTGTGAATGATATTATAAATTATGGCAGAAAAAAAGTTCCTCCACCCCTGCTATACATGGTCACTGTGAGTTGGAACTGACTCAATGGCACTTAATAATAACAACAATAAGGAGGAGTCCTTGGGCGGTATGAACAGTTAATGTGGAACCTCGAGAGAAAAGCCTGGTGTTCTATGTCTAAAAAATCAGTCATTGAAAACATTATGCAGCACAGTTCTACTCTAACCTACCTGGGATCATTGTGAGTCAGAATCAACTCACCAGTAACTGGTTTATATACGAGGAATATATTTACAGTACCTTTCTTTCTGAACCATCTGAGCATAAATTGCAGATAATGCTCCCTAAACACTTCAGTGTGTATTGCTTTTATTTACTGATGTTTTTACATTGTGATTTGGGTGAAAGTTTACAGAGAAAATTGTTTTTCCATTCAACACTTCATGCATATTTTATTTTGTAACATTGATTGCAATTCCTACAACGTAACAGCACTCTTCCACTTCCTCCTTGGGTTCCCAGTTTCCATTTATCCTTCTTTACTATCCCATAAGGTGCAGAAACCCTATGCAAGATCAGTACGAGTTGGAACCGACTCAATCGATGGTACTTAAGAACAACAATAACCATAGTCTTTGTAACTCGCACCAAAAGATTAGGTGGAACCATGCAAATAGGGTGTTAGTAGTAGTTGTTGTTGTTGTTAAGTGCTGTCAAGTCGATGCTGACTCATAATGACCCTGTAGGTGCCATCAAATCAGTACCAACTCATATCAACCCTATGCACAACAGAACGAAACACTGCCCGCTCCTGGGCCAACCTCACAATCATTCCTAGCCCTGACCCCATCGCTGCCGCCACTGTGCCAATCCATTTCATTGGGGGCCTTCCTCTTTTTGTCTGACCCTCCAATTAACCAAACATGATATCCTCCTCCAGTGACTGGTCCCTCCTGACAATATGTCCAAAGTATGAGAGATGAAGTCTGGCCATCCTGGCCTCCAAGGAGCACTCTGGCTATACTTCTTCCAAGTATATCTCTTTGTTCTTTTGGCAGTCCATGGTACTTTCAATATTCTTCTACAACACCATAAATCAAAAGCATCAATTCTTCTATGGTCTTCCTTATTTACTGTCCAACTTTCTCATGCATACGAGGTTATTGAAAATACCATGGCTTGGGTCAGGCGCACCTTAGTCCTCAAACTGACATTTTTGCTCTTCACCACTTTAAAGTGGTCTTGTGCCGCAGATTTGCCTAAGGCAATGCGTTTGATTTCTTGACTGCTGCTTCCATGAGTGTCTTTGGCAACTGCAATCTTTTCTCCATTTATATGGATGCTGTTTATTGGTCTGGTGGTGAGGATTTTTGCTTTCTTTACATTGAGTTGCAACCCATACCAAAGCTGTGGTCTTTGATCTTTATCAGTAAGTATTTTAAGTTCTCTTCACTTTCAGCAAGCAAGGTTGTATCATCTGCATATCTCAGGTTGTTAATGGGTGTATAGGTAAATAGGGTGTACAGGACTTTAATGTGAGGATTGGTTAGTTTTGTCATCCTGCTAGGTTTATAAGGAACAGATAGATCAGAAGCAGGAACAGATAGTCTCAGGACCATCAAGAAAGAAGAGCCATGAACGAAGCATGTCCTTTGGACCTCAAGATCCTTGTTCAGAGAAGCAGTGGTGGCAGAGGTAGCCGCCGAGAAACAGAGTGGTGAACTTCCTTGTCCATGGAAAGGCAGAGACCAAGTGGTTGAGTGGCAGAGAGGCCAAGGTCCAAAGAGAGGCGTGTCTGCAATACAGCTTAGAAGAGGCACTCTAGACCAGAGAACTGCTGTATCAGAGTTGTTTCTGATCCTGAATTGTACTCTGTTAACTTTCCTAATAAACCCCATATTTGTGAGTTCTATGTGGCTATTGTAATGAACCCAGCAAAGAAATAGAGTGCTGTGGAAGGGATAGTTGGTGAGTAGAGGCATGTCTCACAGGTCAGACATGGCCCCCATGCCATTTTTGGAGTCTTTGTGCAGTGCTGAAGGATAAACACTGGATCACGAGGTCAGTTTGAACTCAAAGGTGGCAGTTTAAACTCACCAGCCACTCTTCGCACCCTATACGGGTCACTATGATTTGGAACTGACTCGATGACACTTAATAACAACAAGGTCCATAGTCTTGGGGGTTCCACTAGTCTCTATCCAGCTAGTAAGCCTGGTCTTCTCAGTGTGTGTTTCTTAAAAATAAAGACATCTTCCTACATAACAAAAATGGTTGTCCTGGAGTTAATTTTGAGTCATGTGGCAGAGTAGAACTTCCCTATAGCATTTTCTAGCCCATAATCTTTATGAGGGTAGATCACCAGGTCTTTCCCACATGGAGCTGCTAGGTGGATTTTAACTGCCAATTTTTCTGTTATCAGTCAAATACTTAACTGTCTTGTCACATTCATAATCACAGTACAATGACCAAAATCAGAAAATTAACACTGATACAATATTATTATATAATTGACTAGACCTTATTCTACCACTCATCTGTCAGTTTGTGGTGGCTTGTGTGTTGCTTTGATCCTGGAAGCTATTATGCCACTAGTATTTTAAATACCAGCAGGGTACGCCCATGGTGAACAGGTTTCAGCTGAGCTTCCAGACTAAGACAGCCTAGGAAGATGGAGAGGCAGACTACTTCTGAATATTTAGTTACTGACAACCTTATGAATAACAGTGGAACACTGTCAGATAGCATCAGAATATTGAATATTGAAATGTGATGAATAGTACCAGAATACTGCAGATATAATGCCGAAGGATGAGCCCCTCAGGCTAGAAGGCACTCAAAATACAACTGTAGAAGAGCTGCCTCCTCAAAGTAGAGTTGACCATGATGTCACAAATGGAGTAAAGCTTTTAGGACCTTGATTTGCTGATGGAGCACAGCTCAAAAACAGGAGAAGCTACTGTAAATATCCATTAATAATCAGAACATGAAATGTACTAAGTAGAATCTAGGAAAATTGGAGGTTGCCAAAAATGAAATGGAATGCATAAAGATTGAGATCTTAGGCGTTAGTGAGCTGAAATGAACTGGTAGTGGCCATTTTGAATCTGACAATTATATGGCTTACTATGATAGGAATGACAAATTCAAGAGAAATGGTTTCACATTCATTGTCAAAAAGAACATATCCAGATCAATCATGAGGTACAACGTTCTCTGTGATAGCATAATATCCACACATTTACAGGGAAAGCCAGTTAATACCACTATCATTCAAATTCACGCACCAAACCAGTGGTAATGAAATTGAAGAATTCTACCAGCTTCATCAGTCTAAAGTTGATCACACATGCAATCAAGATGTACTGTTAATTATTGGTGATTGGAATACAAAGGTTGGAACCAAAGAGGAAGGGGTTAGTCATTGGAAAATACGGCCTTGGTAATAGAAATGATGCTGGAGGTCGCATAATAGAATTTTGCAAGACCAATGATTTCTTCATTGCAAACACTTTTTTAAACAACATGAAACATGATGATAAACATGGACCTCACCAGATAAAATACACAGATATGAAACTGACTACATTTGTGGGAAGAGATCATAGACAAGCTCCATCTCATTAGTCAAAACAAGACTGGGGATAGACTGTGGAACAGACCATGATTGCTCATATGCAAGTTCAGGCTGAAGTTGAGGAATAGTATCCATGAGAACCAAAATTTGACCTTGAACATATCCCACTTGAATTTAGAGACCATCTCAAAACCAGATTTGATGCATTAGATACTAATGACCCAAGATCAAAAGAGCTGTGGGATGAAATCAAGAACATCATATAGGAAAAAAGAAAAAAGTCATTAAGAAGACAAGAAGGAAGGAAAGGACCAAAATGGATGTCAGAAGAGACTCTGAAACTTGATGTAGAGATGCTAAAACAAATGGAATAAATGAGGAAGTAAAAAGAACTGAACAGAAAATTTCAAAGGGCAGCTTGAGAAGACAAAGTCAAGTTTTATTATGAAATGTGCAAAGACCTGGAGTTAGAAAACCAAAAGGGGAAGAACACACTCAGCATTTCTCAACTGAAAGAACTGAAGGAAAAATTAAAGCCTTGACTTGAAATAATGAAGGACTCTATGGCCAAAATTGGAGACCTGGTGTGGCACTGTGGACTGCAAAGTCATTTGAACTGTAAGATCAGCGGTTCAAGCTCATCAGCCCCTCCTCGGAAACCCTATACAGGATCGCTATGGGTCGGAACTGACTCGACAGCACTTAACAACAACAACATGGGCAAAATATTGAATGATACAGAAAGTATCAAGAGAAGATGAAAGAAATACACTGAGTCACTGTACCAAAAAGAAATGGTTGATGTTCAACCATTTCAAGAGGTAGCATATGATCAAGAGCCAATGGTACTGAAGGAAGAAATTCAAGGTGCCCTGAATGCAATGGCCAAGGACAAGGCCCCAGGAATTGACAGAAAACAAATTGGAATTTTTCAACAAACTGATGAAGCACTGGAGACACTAACACATCTATGCCAAAAATTTTGGAATACAGCTACCTGGCCAATTAGTTGGAAGAGATCCGTATTTGTGCCCATTCCAAAGAGAGGTAACCCAGTGGAATGTGAAAATCATTGAACAATACCATTAATATCACATGCAAGTAAAATTTTGGTAAAGATAATTAAAAAATGCCTGCAAGAGTACATTGATAGGGAACTTCCAGAGGTTCAAGCTAGATTCAGAAGAGGATGCGGAACGAGGGATATCACTGCTGACATCAGATAGATCTTGGCTGAAAAGAGAATGCCAGAAAGATGTTTACCTGTGTTTTATTGACTATTCAAAGGCTTTCAACTATGTGGCTCATGACAAGCTATACACAACATTGCGAAGAATGAGTATTCCAGAACACTTAATTGTGCTCATGAGGAACCTGTACATAAACTAAGAGGTAATCATTCAAACACAACAAGGGGACACTGAATGGTTTGAAATCAGGAATGGTGTGTGCCATGGTTATATTCTTTCATCATACTTATTCACTCTGTATGCTGAGCAACTAATCTGAGAAACTGGATTATATGACGAAGAACATGGCATCAGGATTTGAGGAAGACTCATTAAAAACCTATGATAGGCTTACAAGCTTTCAAGACGGAGCCTAGATCTAGAGGGTGTGGAGGAAGGTAGAATCTCCACTGAGATTCTCCAATCTGTCTGGGAGGGGCTGATGAAAGGAGTTGGGGATAGGTCTCCTGTGGTACAATAGTGAATAATTGTCATCAGAGTGACTGTGAGGGTTGGAAATGTAAAGGTAGATGTTTTGTAGCAAAAGGAGGAGAGTGATTGACTTTGCAGTCTAGGAGCTGAGGTCCCTGGGACCATCAAGGGAGAAGAGCGGAGAGCAGGACCCTACCCAAAGAAGCAGTAACACCAGACATGGAGGCAGAGACAATGACATGGAGAAATGGAGCGGCTGGGGACTTTAGACCCAGAGAGGGAGAGGGGCTGTGTGCTGACAACCAGGGTTGGGGGTTGGGGGCAGGCTTACAGGGTATACCCTTTTGTTGGTTGATGATACATGGAGGGAATTGTAACCATGGCAATGAAATGATATAAGATAGGATGAATGTAAAACTAATGCTCTCCCATGTAAACTATCACATAATTCACAATAAAACATTAAAAAAAAACAACAACTATGATATGCAGATGATACAACCTTGCTTGCTGAAAGTGGAAATGATTTAAAATACTGATGAAAATCAAAGACCACAGCCTTCGGTATGGGTTGTACCTCGATGTAAAGGAAACAAAAATCCTTACCACTGGACCAATAAATAACATCATGATAGGCTTTCTACTCCCGTAAAGATTTACACCCTTGGAAACCCTGTACAGGGTCGCTATGGGTCGGACCCGACTCGATGGCACTTAACAACAACAACAACAACAACAAATGGAGAAAAGATTGAAGTTGTCAAAGACTTCATTTTGCCACTATCAGTGCTCATGGAAGCAGCTGTCAGGAAATCAAATGACATATTGCATTAGGCAGATCTACCGCACAGGACCTCTTTAAAGTGTTCAATAGCAAAGACGTCAGTTTGAGGGCTAAGGTGTACCTGAGCCAAGTCATGGTATTTCCAATAGCCTCATATGCATTTGAAAGTTGGACAATGACTAAGGAAGACTGTAGAAGAATTGATACATTTGAGTTGTTGGAGAAGAATATTAAAACTACGTTGGACTGCCAGAAGAACAAACAAATCTGTGTTGGAAGAAGTACAGCCAGAATACTTCTTAGAAGCCAGGATGGCGAGACTTTGTCTCTCATAGTTTGGACATGTTATCAGGAGGGACCAGGCTAGTAAGGTGGAAGGTAAGCAAAAAAGAGGAAGAGCCCAAGTAGATAGACTGGCACAGTTGCAGCAGCATTGGGGTCAAACTTAACAATTATTTTGAGGATGGCACAGGACTGAGCAGTGTTTCCATCTGTTGTGCATAGGGTTGATATGAGTTGGAATTGACTAAATGGTACCTAGCAACAACAACAACATTGAAAGTGGCATCAGCATAAACTTGCAACCAGTGATAGAAATCAAATGCTGACAGTGGCTGTACTGTTTGAATTTTATTAGTGTTGGTAGTGACTACATTTGTTACTGGACTTAAAATTCAAATAGTAGTCCTTGCTGTTATTAATATTAGTGCTCCTAATAGTTGTTAGAAGGAGCGCTAGTAGCACAGTAATTAAGCACTTGACTGCTAATTGGAAGGTCAGAGGTTTGGACCCATTAGCTGCTTCCTGGGAGACACATGAGGCTTTTTGCTCCTGTGAAGATTTATAGCCTCGGAAACCCTATGCACAGTCACTATGAGTCTATATGGACTCGATGGCAGTGGTTTTTTTGAGGTCTTTATAAATTTGCATGTGTTTCATTAAAAAATATTCCATTTGGAGATTCTAGGCAATATTAACTTTAACTAAAGCACTTTCATAGGGAAGAGCCAAAAGATGTATATTTGAGGGGGATCTATTAGTTTGATGCTGACAAACATCTGTTACCCAAAACTATTGCTATTGCTATGAAAACTAAGACCCAGCAACAGATCCATAACAGAAGCAAACAAACTGAGTAATGTAATCATTGTGTGTGATTTTAAAATAAGAAATGTCTCTTGAACATATTGAAAAATCCTGCATCACAATAGGACCTTAAAACTAATCTATAAATCTTCCTTCTTAGGTCTGCCTGTGCTTTGATAAGTCTTTTTGCTATTGTTTATTAAAGATTGGCACTCAAAAAATAATGCAGATGTCATCTGTTTACACAAGTTACACATGTTTAATTACTTAATATAAATAACTTGGATCAGTGCCAGCATGAATTAGCTGATAGGGATGGATGAGTCTAGCTAGTATTTCTCAATTAATTTCCACAGAAGGCAGTCTTTTCCATGAAATTGCCAGATATTCACATCTTTGCTTTTGTGAAGAGCATGGGAGAAAGATGAGGCAGTCTGTTTCTGAAAAGACTTATAGCCTTGGAAACCCTAAGGAGCAGTTCTATTCTGTCCTGAAGGGTGGCTATGAGCTGGAATTGACTCAATGGCAGTGGCTTGGTTTGGGTTTCTGTGGAGACCCGGCTATTCAGTGAAAGCTCTGCTTCTGTATGTAAAAAGAAAAGGAAAACTGAATGGATTATCAAATAAAGACAAAACAAAGTAGCTCAACGTAAATATTTTCTTATTTTATGCTAAAAGGAGCATATATCCCACCTGCCACTCCCTTAGTTCAAGTCCTCTTATCTTTCAGACTGTTTCTATCCCTCTCCAATCTACCATCCAGAGACATCTTTCTAAAATATCAGTCTGAGCATGCTGCTTTCATGGCTCACCATTGCCTACAGGAGACTAAGCTCCTTTCTTAGCATGGCATGCAAAGTTTCCAGCATAAACTAGCTCTGGTCGCGTAGTGGTTACAAATCGGGCTGTGAACCTTAAGGTCAGCAGTTCAAAACTACCAGCCGCTCTACGGGAGAAAGATGAGGCTTTCTATTCCCGTAAAGATTTACACCCTCAGAAACCCTGTACAGGGTCGGCACTTAACAACAATTCTCTTTTCACTAGAGCTCCCTGTGCTCCAGTTCCTAGCCTTTAGCCAAATGAACTACTTGTAGCTCTAAGAAGAACTTCTCCCTTAGCAAAGCTTTTTATCTTTTGTTTGCCTAATGAATACTATGCCATTTTAACTCTTATCTTCCCTCATAAACCAATTTCTGACTCCTGCCCTATTAGAGCTTGAATTCTAAAGCACTTGCTTTGTGAAAGTCTGTGGCCTACAGTAGGAACCCTAACTCTATTTTGAATCTTAACATTCAGATGCCATTGGAGTCCTCTAATGTTACTTCAGCAATGTGGCTATGCTTAGACAAGTCTGAGCAAACTCAGGAAACAGCAGTTTGCCCTCAGGAAGAATGTAATTGAAACATAAATTACAGCTCCTAGGCAAGCCCAGGGAGGGGCAGTAACTAGGGAACTTGCCTGGGTGTGCCCTTAATGACTTACCGGAAAATAGCCACATGTCTTGGTGTGGCATTGTAGGATAAGCACTGGACCAAAGGGTGGGTTTGAACCACAAGGTCAGCAGTTCAAACGCACCATCTGCTCCTCAGAAACCCTATAAAGGGTCTCTATGAGTTAGAATGTAAATGTAAAGAAATGTAAATGAAAGTAAATGTAAAGAAAACAAAAATCCTCACCACTGGAGCAATAAACAACATTATTATCAACAGAGAAAAGATTGAAGCTGTCAAAGAATTCATTCTTCTCGGCTCAACTATCAACAGTCATAGAAACACCCATCAGTAAATCAAATGATGTATTACATTAGGCAAATCTGCTGCACAAGACCTTTTTAAAGTGTTGAAAGCAAAGATGTCAGCTTGAGGACTAAGGTGCTCCTGACTTGAAAGCCATAGTATTTTCAATAACCTCATATGCATGCGAAGGATGGACAGTGAATAGGGAAGACCCTAGAAGAATTGATGCTTCTGAGTTATGGTGTTGGAGGAGAATATTGAAAGTGCCATGCGCTGCCCATAGAACCAACAGATCTGTGTTGGAAGAAGTGCAGCCAGAGTGCTCCTTGGAGGCCAAGATGGTCAAACTACGTCTCTCATATTTCGGACATATTGTCAGGAGGGAACAGTTGCTGGAGAAGGTTATCATGTTTGGTAATGTGGAGGATCACAGAAAAAGAGGAAGACTGGCACAGTGCCGAAGGATCTGTGCTGCGTGCAGAAGAATTTTCTCACTAGGAGAAACAGCTGAATGGAATTGAGGGGAGGAAAAAAAAATCCTGGGTTGCCTGGCAAAGGCACAGCGGGGACATCATGAAATTCCTTTAGCAGTTGTTTTTGTTGTTAAGTGCTGTCGAGTTGGTTTCAACCCATGTTGTTGTTAGGTGCCGTCGAGTCAGAGCCGACTCATAGCGACCTTATGCACAGCAGAATGAAACACTGCCCGGTCCTTGGCCAATCTCACTATGTTGGTTGCCACACTTGAGTCCATCGATGCTGCCACTTGGACAATCCATCTTGTTGGGGGTCTTCCTCTTTTTCTCTGACCCTCCACCTTACCAAACATGATATCCTTCTCCAGCGCTGGTCCCTCTTGACAATATGTCTGATATGAGAGACGAACTTTGGCCATCTTGACCTCCAAGAAGCACTCTGGCTGCACTTCTTCCAACACAGATCTGTTTGTTCTTTTGGCAGCCCATGGTACTTTCAATATTCTCCTCCAACACCATAACTCAAAAGCATCAATTCTTCTATGGTCTTCCTTATTTACTGTCCAACTTTCACATGCATATAAGGTTATTGAAAATACCATGGCTTGAGTCAGGCGCACCTTAGTCCTCAAGCAGACATCTTTGCTCTTCAATACTTAAAAAAGGTCTTGTGCAGCAGATTTGCCTAATGCAATATGTCATTTGATTTCTTGACTGCTGTTTCCGGAAGTGTTGATAGTTGATCCAAGAAGAATGAAGTCCTTGACAACTTCAATCTTTTCTCCATTGATAATAATGTTATTTATTGGTCCAGTTGTGAGGATTTTTGTCTTCTTTGCATAGAGATGCAATCCATACCGAAGGCTGTGCTCTTTGATCTTCATCAGAAAATATTTTAAGTCCTCTTCACTTTCAGTAAGCAAGCTTGTATCATCTGCACATCGCAGGTTGTTAATGAGTCTTCCTCCAATTCTGATGCCACGTTTTTCCTCTTATAACCCACCTTCTCAGAATATTTGCTCGGCATACAGTTTGAATAAGTATGGTGAAAGAGTACAACCCTGTTGTACACCTTTCTTAATTTTAAACCATCCAGTGTTACCATGTTCTGTTCACACAACCGCCTCTTGGTCCATGAGCAGAAATAAGTGTTCCGAAATACTCCGCAATGTTGTCCATAGTTTGTCATGAGCCACACAATCGAAAGCCTTTGCATTGTCAATAAAGCACAGGTAAACATCTTTCTGATATTCTCTGCTTTCAGCCAAGATCTGTTGGACATCAGCAATGATATCCCTCGTTCCACAGCCTCTTCTGAATCTGGCTTGAACCTCTGGAAATTCTCTGTCCATGTATACTTGCAGCCATTTCTGTATTACCTTTAGTAAAACTTTACTTGCATGGGATATCAAAGAGATTGTGTAATGATTTCCGCATTCCGTTGGGTTAGCTCTCTTTGGAATGGACACAAATAGGGATCTCTTCCAATCAGTTGGCCAGATAGTTGTCTTTCAAATTTCTTGGCATAGATGAGTGAGTGCCTCCTGTGCTGCATCACTTTCTTGAAAGATTTCAAATTTTATTCCATCAATTGCTGGTGCCTTGTTCTTTGCCATTTCCTTCAATGCACCTTGGATTTCTTCCTTTCGTTTCATTGGCTCTTGATCATATGCTACCTCTTGAAACTGTTGAACATCAGCCATTTCCTTTTGTTACAGTAACTCTGTGTATTCCTTCCATCTTCTCTTGATGCACTTTCTGCATCATTCAATAATTTGCCCAGAGAAACATTCAATAACAAAAGTCGAGGCTTGAATTTTTTTTCAGTCCCCCCAGCTTGCGGAATGCTGAGCATGTTCTTCCTTTTTGGTTTTCTGACTCCAGATCTTTGCACATTTTGTTGTAATAATTGGCTTTATCTTCTCGAGCTGATCTTTGAAATTTTCTGTTCAGCTCTTGGACCTCCTCATTTCTTCCATTTACTTTAGCATCTCTACGCTGAAGAGCAAGTTTCAGTGTTTCTTCTGACATCCATTTTGACCTTTTCCTTCTTTCTTGTCTTCTTAATGACTTTTTGCTTTCTTCATGTATGATGTTCTTG
>NW_006408569.1:15139694-15201031 GCF_000296735.1 Chrysochloris asiatica | reverse complement strand
GTCTGTCTTCATCTGGAAGCTCATCTGAAACCTGACCACCATGGGTGACCCTGCTGGTATTTAAAATACTGGTGGCATAGCTTCCAGAATCACAGAAACTCACAAGCTACCATAGTATGACAAACTGACAGACAAGTGTTGGTTTTGAACCATAACGACCCTGTATAGGGTTTCCAAGGAGCCATTGGTGAGCTTGAACCACCGACCTTGTAATTCAAATAGCTTTGTAGTTTGGTGCCTTAACCCACAGCGCCACACCAGGAGTCCATTGTTTTCATTGTTAAGTGCCTTCGAGTCAGTTCCGATCCATAGCAACCCTGTATAGGGTTTCCAGGAATCCATTAGGTGGTGCTAAAGATTTACTACTGTTTTCCCACCATTTCCCCTCCCCCGCTTGGGTTTTTATGACTTTCAACTTTCATCTATTCAAGTTTTCTACTTCACTCTGTGTAAGTTTAGGTAAGTCGGGCTGCTAACCATAAGGTCAGCAGTTGGAAACTACTAGCTGTTCCTCAAGAGAAATATGTGACTTTCTGCTCCTGTAAAGATTCAGAAACCCTATACAGGGTCGCTATCAGTCAGAACCAATTCCATGGCACATAACCACCACCATATGAAACGGAAAGAAACAAAACTGCCAACCAAGAATCATATACCCAGCAAAAATGTCAATCAAATATGATGGTGAAATCAGAGTATTTCAGGATAAACAGAAGTCAATGGATTTGATAAAAGTCAAGCTTCAAAACATACTAAAAGGTGTTCTTAAAACTGAGAACCAACAAGAACAGACAACAACCAGAGCTTGACATAAGTGGCAATACCACCTGGAACTCAGTCAAGAGGTGAAAGAGTCCAGAGCAGAATAAAACTATAAGAATGAAATCAGGGGATCTAGGCAGTCAGTCTATGATCAAAACAACTACAATATGAAAGAAGGGGAAAGTATAGGAACAGAGATCCAGGTGGTGAGGAGGTCAGTAGATTTCAGGATAAAACAAAATTTTAAAATGAGGAGGAACTTAATAAAATATAGGGTAACCTCAAAGAAACGTAATACATCTCCACATCAAAGCAAGAAAAGGAAAATCCAAGAAGATTATGGAAGCATTAAAACTATGAAGAAATTGACAAGAAAAAGCACACATGTACAAAAAACAAATGCAGCACAGGAAAGCATTCAGAACAAAGAAACAAGCAGCACCATACAAAACAAACAAACAAACAAACAGCATAATGACAGCAATTAATCCATACTTATCCATAATTACACTGAATGTCAATGGATTAAGTGCACTAGTCAAGAAACAGAGTAGCAGAATGAATAAGAAAACAGGATCCTTCAATATGCTGTCTACAAGAGACATTCTTTATACATAAAGACAAAAATAAATTAAAAGTTAAAGGGTGGAAAAAATATACCAAGCTAATGGCAATCAAAACATGCAGGAGTGGCAATATTAATCTCTGTTAAAATAAACCATCATAATAAGACTACCCATAATAATAAGACTACAAAGGCAAGAAATGACTGGTTTATAAGCTGTCAAGAGGGAGCCTAGATCCAGAGGGCACAGAGGAAGGTAGAATCTCCACTGAGTAGTATCCAATCTCTCCAGGAGGGGCTGATGAAAGGAAATGCAGATAGGTCTCTTCACAATATTATTCACTATTCACAATAGTGAATAATTGTTATCAGGACTGATTGTGAGGGTTGGAAATGTAAAGGTAGATGTTTCATAGCAAGGAGGGAAGTGATTAACTTTGCAGTCTAGGAGCAGATGTTCCTGGGACCATCAAGGGAGAAGAGAGCAGAGCGGGACCCTATCCAGAGAAGCAGTGACACCAGAGATGGAGGCAGAGACGTGGAGAGATGGAGCAGCTGGGAACTTTAGATCCAGAGAGGGAGAGGGACTGTGTGCTGAAGATGGGGGGGGAGGGGGGGTGGGGAGTTAGGCTTGCAGAGTATACCCTTTGGTTGGTTGATAATGCATGGAGGGGATTGTAATCATGGCTATATACGATAGGATGAATGTAAAATTAATGTTCTCCCATGTGAACTATCACATAATTCACAATGTTGTTGTTGTTTTGTGCCGTGGAGTCGGTTCCGACTCATAGCGACCCTGTACAGGGTTTCCAAGGCTGTAAATCTTTACAGGAGCAGAAAGTCTCATCTTTCTCCTGCAGAACAGCTGGTAGTTTCGAACTGCTGACCTTGCGGTTCACAGTCCGATTCATAACCACTACGCTACCAGAGCTCCTTGTGTCACAATAAAACATTAAAAAAAAAGCCATCATAAGAGACAAAGAAGGACATTATATCATGACAAAGAGGTCAACTAAGCTTCTAATGAAAGAGCCCCAAAATACATAAAGCTTCTAATGAAAGAGCCCCAAAATACATAAAGCAAATCCTAATAGAATTGAAGAAGGAAATAGACAAGTCTACAATAATAGTGGGAGATTTTAATACACCACTTTTGAAAAAGAACAGAACAAGCAGGAAGAAACTCAACAAAGACACAGAGGAACTAAACAACACAATCTACCAACTTGACCTCATAGATGTGTACAGAGCATTCAACAACAACAGCACAATACACATTCTTCTCCAGTGCACATGGAACATTCTCCAGAATTGACCATGTGTTAGACCACAAAGCAAGTCTCAATAAATTTAAAAACATCAAAATACTACAACTTATCTTCTTAGAGCACAATGCCATAAAATTAGTAATCATCAATAGGAAGATCAAGGAAATAAAATCAAATATATGGAAACTGAATAACACCCTGTTTAAGAACTATTGGGTTGTAGAACAAATAAAAGTGAAATAAAAAATTTCTTGGAAACAAATGAGAATGAAAACACAACATACCAAAACCTTTGGGACACAGCAAAAGCAGGGCTGAAAGGACAGTTTATAGCAATAAATGCACACATCCCAAAAGAAGAAAGAACCAAAATCAACACATTAACTCAACTTGTCCAACAATTAGAAAAAAACTGCAGGTCGAGGCTTGAATTTTTTCTCATTTCTTTCAGCTTGAGAAATATTGAGTGTGTGCTTCCCTTTTGGTTATCTAACTCTAGGTCTTTGCACATTTCATTCTAATACTTGACTTTGTCTTCTTGGGCTGCCCCTTGAGCTTCCCTTCTATTCAGCTCTTTTACTTCCTCATTTCTTCCATTTGTTTTAGTTTCTCTATGCTCAAGAGTGATTACAAGTCTCGCTGCTAACCTCAAGGTCAGCAGTTTGAAACTACCAGCCATTCCGCAGGAGAAAGATGAGGCTTTCTGCTCCCATGAAAATTTACAGCCTCAGAGTTCGACCATGTTCCACAGACTCCCATCGTCCTTGAGATGAGAGAGAGAAGAGGAAGGGCTGGTTGGTCTGAATTGTGGTGAGACTTAGGGACTTCTGAGCCCATGGACAAGTACCTAGCTTCTGAGGGCTAGAGCTGAGATCTGAAGCGTCCAGCTGACATGAAGTGAGGGGAGATGCACAAGAATGCCCAAAGTTGCAGATAGTACCCATTTGACCTAGTTTCAATGGTTTGATGATCAGAACTCGACTAGAGGAAGAAAAAGAAATTTGATAAAGGAAGCAAGTGTAATTTGCTACAATTTGATGAACTTGACCTATATTTATAGATGTAGTAGCTCAATATACCAACCGAGAGGGAAGGAGTCTTCATATCAAGAATCAAACCTATCCCCTCTGTACACAGGGTAGATAGGGACGGGCAACTTAGACATTGGCTACATAAAATGGTGGGGAGTGCGGGGAGCAGGGGTTTAAAGGCACGAAGTGGCTGGCTTACAAGTTTTCAAGAGGGAGTTTAGTTTCAGAGTGTGCAGGGAAAGGTAGAATCTCCACTGAATAGTTTTCTTCTTGTCTAGATGACTCTAGTGAAAGGAAATGGGGATAGGATTCATCTGATTCAATAGTGAGCAATTGTTATCATGACTAATTAAAATGGTCACAACAGAAGTTGTGTAACAAAATGGGGGGAGTAGTTAATCTTACATTCCAGGGACAGAGGACCCTAGGACCATCAAGAGAGAAGAGCATGAGTGGAGAGAAACAGCAACACCAGAGATGGAGGCATGGAGAGATAGAGCAACTGAGGACTCTAGACTCATGGAAAGAGAAAGGCTATGTGTTGGTGGCCAGGAGGCTGGCTTCTAGAATGTGCCCTTTGGTTGTTTAAATGATTATATATTCCTTTGTGGGTTTTTTTGTTTTGTACATTAAAAAAGGAGGGGTGTTCTTGATAAAAGAAACAATCTATGATGGCTTTGGGGGGAGGAGGAAATGATACATATGCTAGAGGGTAGACAAGCGTTGACATGGATGACAGGGTAGGCAATATACAACTGGAGGGAGGTTGGCAGAGAAAAGACGGGGGTGGTGGGAGACACAGGGAGGAATGCAGTGGTCAAAATGAATAGAGGTAAATGCTGTTAACTATTGGTGCATAGAGGGGATTGCAACCATGTAATGAAGCAAAGTATAAGATTTGTTGAATGTAAAACTGAATGATCTGCTCTGTAAACATTCACTCAATTCACAATAAAAAGTTTTTTAAAAATTTCAGCCTTATACAGGGTCACTATGAGTTGGAACTGACTCCACGGCATATAATCACCACCACCACCATTTGTTGTTGTTGTTATGTGCCATGGAGTCGGTTCTGACTCATAGCGACCCTGTACCATGCTCAAAAGTAATTTTCAGAGTCTCTTCTGATATCCGTTTTTATCTTTTCTTTCTTTTTGCTTTCTTTCTGTATGATGTTCTTGATGTCTTGATGTCAATAAAAGGACCTATGTGGTGCTCTAGGATAAGCACTGGACTACTAACTACAAGGTCTGTGGCTTAAACCCACCAGTCGCTTCTCGGAAACCCTATGATGTAGAACAGACTCAATGGCCCTTAACAATGACAAATAGAATATGTTTGTTTCTGGGGTCTTGTTCCACCAGCACATGACTATACTGTCCTTTGAATACACACTATATACTTTGCCAGTCTTCTATACTATAATAACACCCATAACACTTGATGGAGTTCTGGTGTGGTGCTGTAGTATAAGCAATGGACTGACACCCTAGAGGTTGGCAATTCAAACTCACCAGGTGCTTCTCAGAAACCCTATACAAGGTTGCTATGAGTCCAAATCAACTCTATGGCAGTTAACAACAACAACAAACTCTTTGAGGTCAGGGACCGTCAATTATTCATCTTTGTAAGACCAGCTCCTAGAATATTGTTTGCCTGGCACACAGGAGGCAATCAATAAATATTGTTGAATGAAGAACAATTGTAACCAGAATTATCTAGAACTCTAATATGGTAACCAATGATCACATGTGGGTATTTACATTTAAATCTTAATTAAAATGAAATAAAAGTTTTAAATGCAGTTGCTCAATCACACAAGCCATCTTTCAATTGTTCAGTAGCTACTTGTGGCTCGTGGTTACTATATTAGACAACACAGGTTATAGAAATTGCCATTATAATTGTTGTTGTTGCTAGATCTATTGAGTCCGTTTCAACGTGTAGGTACAACAGAGTGAAACATTGTCTAGTCCTGCCCATCTTCACAACTGTTGATTTAAAACCATGCAGTACTGTCCCCGTGTTCTAATGGAACCAATGCCTCTTGGTCTATTAATAAGTTCCACGTGAGTGCAATTAAGTGCTCTGGAATTCCCATACTTCACAATGTTATCCATAATCTGCTATGATCCACACAGTCAAATGCCTTTGCATAGTCAATAAAACACAAGTAAGCATATGTCTGCTTTCAGTAAAGGTCCGTCTAACATCAGTAATGATATCCCTGTTCCATGCCCTGTTCTGAATTTGACTTGAATTTCTGGAAGTTCCCTGTTCATGTACTGCTGCAACCATTTTAAAATTATCTTCAGCAAAATCTTACTTTTGTGTGATATTAATGGTATTGTTCAAGAATTTTCACATTCTGTCCATCATTGTAGAAAGTTCTAATTGACAGTACTGAGCTAGATAATTAATTCTTCCATTTCAGTTTAATAAATATTTCTTGATTCCCTACAATATGCTAACATTGAGCTAGTCACTATGGTTAGAGCAAATGTGAACAAACATTATTATTAACAAGGAGTTAAAAATCTGGTTGAGAGAAGACTAGCAGATCAAGGCAGATTATATCCACCTGGAAAAACAGAACCTATACCCACTGCCATGAGTCAATTCTAATTCATAGTGACTCTCTATAGGGTTTCTGAGTCTGTAAATCTTTATGGGAGCAGAAAGCCTCATCTGTGTCCTGCGGAGCAGTTGGTGGGTTTGAACTGCCAACCCTGCAGTTAGCAGTCCAGTCCTACAGCACCACCAAAGCTAAGTCCATCTGGAGACAGCAGGAAATGCTTTATGGAAAGATTCTCATTTAAACTGAACATTTAAAAAAAGAGAAAATTTGAATGGAGGAGATCTTGGGAGAGAAAATAGTGTGAGCAAATATAGTACAAAGGTCTCGAAAATATCTATTTAGTTGCTTAGGATGTATGATATATGAGCCATTCATTCAACAAATATTTTTTGAACACCTATTCTGTTTCAGATTCTATACTAAGTGCTGGTAATGTAATAGTGAACTAGACCTTGCCCTAGCAGAGTTCAATTATGAGTAATGAGGTTTGGATAAGACTGTGGAAGGCACAGACATCATCCTATTGAGTTTGAACTTTGTTCTTAAGGCCCTCACTATTCAAAGTGTGGGCCTTGGACTGGCAGCATGGGTGTGACCTGGAAGCTTAGAAATATAGAATCCCAGGTGTATGCTAGATTTACTGAATTATAATTTGCATTTTACCTGCTGTTCCCAGGTGTTTTTATGCATATTAAAGTTTGAGAAGTCATTGTTGTAGGCCAGGATGAGCCAATAAATGTAAGTAAAGTAAGGGTGGTAGTGTATTGAGTCAATTCTTACTCATAGTGACCCTGTATTGGATTTCTGAGGCTGTAAATCTTTACAGGAGCATAAAGTCTCATTTTTCTCCCACAGAGTGCCTGGTGGATTCAAACTGCTGACCTCACGGTTAGCAGTTCAACACATAACCCATTATGCTACTCGAGTTTCTTTTACAGTACAGGAGTAAGTAAATCCCCAAATCCCCTGCTATTGAATGGATTCTGACTCATAGCAACCCTAGGGAAGCGGGAGAGCCGCTCCGACGGTTTCGGAGACTTTACTGGAGCAGGTAGCCACAGCTTTGTCCCTTGAAGCAACTGGTGGGTTTGAACCACTGACCTGCCTGGTTAGCAACCCAATGCTTATTCTATAGTACCACCAAGGCTCCTTGGAGAAAGTAAACCAAAACCAAATGACTCCCACTGCCATCGAGTTGATGCCGACTAATATCGACCCTGAGCTCTGGTCGCGTAGTGGTTACGAATTGGGCTGCGAACCGCAAGGTCAGCAGTTCGAAACTACCAGCTGTTCCGTGGGAGAATGAGGAGGCATTCTGCTTCCATAAAGATTTACAGCCTTGGAAACCCTGTACAGGGTCGCTATGAGTCGGAACTGACTCCACGGCACACAGCCACCACCACCGCCATACAATTTCCAAGGATGTAAATCTTTATGGGATCAGAAAGCCTCATCTTAGCAGTCCAGTGCTTATCCTACAGTGCCACCAGGGCTCCTCTGGAGTAGGTAGAGAAGTAAATAAACATAAAAAACAGCCCTAGAGTTGTAATGGCCAAATGCTTGGCTGCTAAGTGAAAGGTCAGAGATGTGAACCCACCATCTGATGGGGCAATCTGCCTCATTAAAGATTCCAAAATCAAACCCACTGCTGTTGAGTCGATTCCAAGTCATAGGCATCCTACAGGACAGAGTAGAACTGACCCACAGGGTTTCCAAGGTTGCAAGGGGCTGATATTTGCCATTTTGTATCAGATAATCGTGTGGTCTATTATGGCAGGAATGAAAAATTGAAGAGGAATGGGGTTGCATTCATCATCAAAAAGAACATTTCAAGATCTATCCTGAAGTACACTTCAGAATGCAACCTTGAGTATATCCCACCTGAATTTAGAGGTCAACTCAAGAAAAGAGTTCATGTATTGGACATTAATGACTGAAGACCAACCGTGTTTTTACTTCAGGATAAATATTATTAGTGACAGGATAATGTCCATATGTCTCTGGTAGCATACTGAGTTGTGAGTTGGGCTGGTGACCACTGGAGCAGAGAGATGTGGCTCTGCTCCCATAAAGCTTTATGGTCTCAGAAACCCTATACAGGGTCGCTATAAGTCAGAACTGACTCAATGGCATACAACCACCACCACCACCACAAGAAAGACCAGTTAATATAACTATTATTCCTGGGCCAACCTCACAATTGTTGAGCATATCCCACCTGAATTTAGAGGCCAACTCGAGAAAAGATTTCATGCATTGAACATTAATGACTGAAGACCAAACAAGTTGTGGGATGAAGTCAAGGACATCAAACATGAAGAAACCCAAAGGTCATTAAAAAGACAAGATCACAGTGGAGATCAGAAAAGACTCTGTAAGGGACAGGAAAGAAGGGCAAATGGCAACAGGAAACACAAAGAGGATGAGCGCTGTTACATTGTGGGGATTGCAATCAATGGCATGAAACAAAATGTATAGGAATTGTTTAATGAAACACTGATTTTGTTCGTAAACCTTCACCCAAATAAAAATAAAAAGGTAAAAGAGAGAGGGATGGAGAAAGAAAGGAGAGGAAGATTTGGACATAGAGATGAAGAGTGGACACAAGCAGGGAAGATGGCTACATGATGATGGAGGCAGAAATTGGAGTGATTCAGCTAGAAGTCTAACAACACCAAGGAGTGCTCCGGCCCATGAGAGACTGGAAGAGGCAAGGAAGAATCCTCCCTTTCTACTTTCATAGAGAACGTGGCCCTACTGATACCTTCATTTCAGACTTCTGGAAAAAATGATGAACTAAAAAAGTTAACCTACAAGTGGCGGTTCAAGCTCACCAGCCGCTCTTCGGAAACCCTATACAGGGTTGCTATGAGTCGGAACTGACTCAACAGCACTTAATAACAACAACAAAGAACTAAACAAAGGGAGGCTTTAGCAGACAAAGTAAATATTATAATGAAATTCTTAATCTAAAAGGGTTTAAACATGCCTGGCGCTCTCAAGCTGAAAGAACTGAAGAAAAAAAATCTAGGCTAAAGTTGCAATTATTGAAGGATTCTATGAGCAAAATCCACAATGTGTCTGTCAGTTTGTTGTATTCTGGCAGTTTGTGTGTTGTTGTAATCCTAGAAGCTTTGCCACCTATATTTTAAATACCACCAGGGTCACCCATGATGGACAGGCTTCAGCAGAACTTTCAGAAGGAGAGAGGTGGACCACTTTTGAATGTTTAGCTACTGAAAACCGTATGCATAGCAACAAAACATCGTCAGATATAGTACCAGAAGAGTAATCCTACAGGTTTGGAAGGCACTCAAGATATGACTGCGAAGAGCTGCCTTCTCAAAGTGGAGTTGACCATAATGATATGAATGAAGCAAAACTTTTGGGAACTTCATTTGCTGATGGACCACAACTGAAAATGAGAAGAAACACGCAAACATTAATAATCATAATGTGAAATGTACAAAGTATGAATCCAGGAAAATAGGAAGGCGTAAAAAATTAAATGGAACTCATAAAGATCAATATCCTAGGCATTGTTGTTTTTAGGTGCCGTTGAATCGGTTCTGACTCATAGCAACCCTATGCACAAGACAATGAAACACTGCTTGGTCCTCTGCCATCCTCACAACTGTTATTTGAGCCCATTATTTCTTCTTCTGTGTCATTCCATCTTGTTAGGGGTTTTCTTCTTTTTTGCTGACCCTCCACTTCTCCAAGCATGATGTCCTTCTCTGGGAGCTGCTCCCTCCTGACAATATGTCCAAGTATGAGAGACGAAGTCTCAGTATCCTTGCTTCTAAGGATCATTCTGGTTGTACTTCTTCCAAGACAGACTTGTTTGTTCTTCTGGCAGTCCATGGTACTCTCAAAAATTTTCACCAACACCATGATTCAAATACACTGATTCTTCTACTATTTTCCTTATTTACTGTCCAATGTTAACATGAATATGTGGCTATTGAAAATACCATAGCTTGGGTCTAAGCAGGTGCACCTTAGGCCTCAAAGTGATATCTTTGCTGTAATAGTTAAGATCTTATGGCAAAATGACTAGGCCAGGATTCTAAGTGGTTTGGCAGTTGAGATATACGTATCCCCATAATGATATGTAATTCAGTGTAATGAACTCTATAAAGATTGGCTATGAGCAGCCAATCAATTGAAAGGATGTTTCCTCAGGGGTGTGGCCTGCTTCCAATATATTAGATACCCAGGCAAAGCTTGTTTGCTCTCTGCTTGGTCTGTATCTTTGCATCTGGTTTGTCCTCTGACCTCTAGTTCTTTGGACTTCAGCCAGTGGCCTGCTGATCCTGGGAGCCATCAGCAGCCTGCCTGCCTGTCTGCTGGACCTGCCTAACTGCCAGACCTGCCTGTCTGTCTGTCTGCCGATCTTGGTTCATCTGACCCGGACTTAGGACTCTCTCACCTCTACAACTGTGAACCATTTCCTTGATATAAGCTTCTCTTTATATATTGTAGTTGTTAAGTGCTGTCAAGTTGGCTTCGATTCATAGTGACCCTGTATAGGGTTTTCTAGGAGCAGCTGGTGGATTTGAATTACTGATCTTGCGATTTTCAGCCAGTGTCTATCCTACAGGTACACACCAGGAGTCACTTCACTGGTTTTGCTTTTCTAAAGAACCTAACCTAAGATATTTACTCTTAAACACTTAAAGAGGGTGTTTGCAGCAGATCTGTCCATTGTAATACTCCTTCAGATTTTTTGACTGCTGCTTTCATGATCATTGATTGTAGATCCAAGCCATTTGAAATCTTAGACAACTTCAATCTTTTCTCCATTTGTCATGATGTTATTTATTGGTCCAGTTGTGAGGATTTTCGTTTTCTTTACATTGAGACACAACCCACACTGAAGGGCTATATGTAGTCTTTGATTTTCATCAGTAAGTATTTCAAGTCCTTTTCTCTTCCAGCAAGCAAGGTTGTATCATCTGCATAGCGCAGGTTGTTAATGAGTCTTCCTCAATTCTGATGCCACCTTCTTCTTTATAAATTCCAGCTTCTCGTATTATGTGTTCAGCATACAGATTGAATGAGTATGGTGAAAGGATACAGCCCTGGCATACACTTTTCCTCATTTTAAACCATTCAGTATCCCCTTGTTCTGTTCAAACGACAACCTTTGGTTTATGTACAGGTTCCTCATGAGCACAATTTTGTGTTCTAGAATATTCATTCTTCCCAAAGTTATCCATAATTTTTTATGATCCACTAGTTGAATGCTTCTGCATAGTTAATAAAGCACAAGTAAACATCTTTCTGGTATTCTTCAGTTTAAACCAAGATATCCCTCATTCCACATCCTCTTCTGAATCCGGCTTGAATTTCTAGCAGCTCCTTGTTGATGTATTGGTGTAATAATTTAAAAATTATCTTCAGCAAAATTTTACTTGCATGTGAGATTAATGATATTGTTTGATAATTTCTACATTCTGTTTGTTGTGTCATCTTTCCTTGGAATTGGCACAAATATAGGTCTCTTCCAATCGGCTGGCCAGGTAGCCATCTTCCAAATTTCTTGGCATAGATGAGTGAATGCCTCCTGGTAACTGGGGACCAGTTCATGATGCCCTTGACAACCTAGTAGTCAGTGGTACCCTTCCTGCACAGCCTCAGCTTTGCCTGGGGTTGGGCATCAGGCAGAACATCTCTGCTTCTGGAGAATCATGAACCCACCCTAAACTTCTCTTTATATATATACATGAACAGAGAACTAACATTGTTCACACTTCTGGTCTCTACCACATCCACCAGGATACAAGTGGTGTGTGCCTGAGTACAGTCATCAACTAAATATAAATATGACACCACAATGTCTTGGAGAAAATAGAAATTTTCAGCTTACACAAAGGTACAAGACAGACTGCCTCAAACAAGTCACTGAAATACAGAGTTAGAAAATATAACACCAGAAATGGTATCGGAACTACCTGATATGGAATTTAAAAGAATGCTAATTAGGCACTTCAAGGGATTGAGAGAAGGATCAAGGAAACTACAGATGAGATCAAGGAAAACATAGATAAAAGTATGGAAAAAATCAGGAAACAAATTTAAAAAATAATTTAAAAAAATGGGAACCATACAAAATCAGCAATTAGAAAGTTAGAAGATTAACACTAAGACTTCAGAAATAGATAATACACTGAAAGGGCAAAGAATTAGAATTGAATCAATGGAAAGCTGAATTATTGAGCTTGAAGAAAAATCTCTCCATATTCATCTGCTAGAGGGACAATCAGAAAAAAAAGAAAAAAGAAAGCCTAAGATTTATCTGGGACACTATGAATAACTTACATGTGATAGGAATTTCAGAACAGGAAGATACAACACCATAGAAAGTATTGTCCAAGAATGGTTAGGAGAAAATTTCCCAAACATCATGAAAGATGAGAAGACAGCCATTCAAGAAGCTGAACAAATTCCAAAGAGGATAGAACCTGAAAGAAAAACAACAAGACATATTATAATTAAACTTTTCAAAACGAAAAATAAGGAGAGAATCCTGAGACCAGCTCAGAAAAAACAAAGTTACTTACAAAGGAGAACTTATAAGAGTAAATTCTAATTTCTCTGAAGAAGCCATGCAGGCAAGAAGAAAAATGGAATAACATAAATAAAACTCTGAAAGAAGAAAACTGCCAACCAAGAATCATATATCCAGCAAAACTGTGCATCAAATATGATGTTGAAATAAGGTCATTTTCAGACAAACAGAAATTAAAAGAATTTATAAAAACCCAGACCAATCATACCAAAAAAAAACAAAAAAACAAAACAAAAGGAGAGAGAACCAACAATACATGAGAATAATATATAACCTAGACTTAATCCAGATATACTGTTGTTGCTTAGTGCTATCAATTCATAGTGACCCTGTATAGGGTTTCTGAGGAGCAGCTGGTGGGTTTGAACTGCCGACTTTGTGGTTCTCAGTCCATTGCTGATCCAACAGCACCACACCAGGAGTCTGAAGCATTAAAAGTAAAATATACCTATAAGACTGAAAAGAGAGAACCAGACATACAGTCACAGCAACAACAACAAAATCATAAAGTAAAAAAAGGGAATAATCCAGTTACAGAACTTCCAAATGAAGAAGAAATCCAAATAGTTTCAATAAATAATTAAGAAAATAAAAGTAAACCTAATT
Source organism: Chrysochloris asiatica (assembly GCF_000296735.1). Taxonomy (NCBI): domain Eukaryota; kingdom Metazoa; phylum Chordata; class Mammalia; order Afrosoricida; family Chrysochloridae; genus Chrysochloris; species Chrysochloris asiatica. The sequence continues at coordinate 15,187,644 of NW_006408569.1, read as the reverse complement.
AAGCCTAAAAACTAGACCAAGACTTACTTATAGCCCTAGTCCAACCCTTACCCTTAATATTTACCCTAGTCCTAACCATAGCCTTAACAACAAATGAAGTCCTAAACTAGCCAAGACCTAACCATAGGCCCAACCCTAACCCCCACTCCTTACTCCTACTCATCTCCCTCCCCACAAAAAAGGAAAACAAAAATCCTCATAATTGTGCCGATATTGAAATTGTCAAGGAATTAATTTTACTTGGATTCACAATCAATGCTCGTGGAAGCAGTGGTTAAGAAACCAAAGGACCTATTGCATTAGGCAAATCTGCTGCAAAAGACCTCTTGAAAGTGATAAAAAGCAAAGATGTCACTTTGAGGACTAAGGTACGCTTGAACCAAATGATGGAATTTTCAATGACCTCAGGTTGTTGTTGTTGTTAAGTACTGTGGAGTCATTCCAACTCATAGTGATCCTGTGTAGAGATTCCCAGGAGCTCTACTGGACTCCAGTTACCTCATATGTATAGGAAAGATGGGCAATGGAAGACTATAGCAGAATCAATGCATTTGAATTATGGTGATGGAGAAAAATATTAAAAATACCATGGATTGCCAGAAGACCAAACAAATGTGTCTTGGAAGAAGTACAGCAAGAGTGCTCCTTTGAGGCAAGAATGGCAAGACTTTGTTTTAAGTGTGTTTGACGTGTTATTGGCAGGGGCCTGTTCCTGGAGAAGTATATCATTTGTGTCAAAGTTAAGGGCCAATGAAAAAAAGGATGGATTGATACAGTGACTGCAACAATGGGCTCAAACATCGGCACAACTGTGAGGATGGTGCAGGACCAGGAACTGTTTTGCTCTGTTGTACATAGGGTCGCATGAGGTGGAAACAGTAACGACCCTGTATAGGGTTTCCAAGGAGCGCTTGGTGGGTTTGAACTGCCATTCTTGCGGTTAGCAGTCCAGTGCTTATCCTACAGCACCACATCAGGACAATAATGGGAGTCCTGGTTTGGGGCTGTAGGATAAACACTGAACTACCTGGTGTGGTGCTGTAGGTTAATGCGCCAGACTGCAAAGCTGTTTGAACTGCAAGGTCGGTGGTTCAAGCTCACCAGATGCTCCTCGGAAACCCTATACAGGGTTGCTATGGGTCGGAACTGACTCAACGGCACTTCACAACAACAACTGACTGCAAGGTTGGAGGTCAAACCCACCAGCCACTTCTTGAAAACCCGGTACAGAGTTGCTAGGAGTTGGAACTGACTCGATGGCATGTAACAACAGCAAACAACAATAATTGTTCTACGAAATTTTATTCCATGAGTAGATTAAAGCAACCATTAGCAGAATCAGGGTCATCATATCCAAAAAAAGACCTTTGAAATAACCCTTTAACGATCACACCCTTCTCCCAACCTTAATTCTTGGCACACACTGATCTGTTCCCCATCATTATAATTGTATCATTTTGAGAATGTTAAATAAGTGGGATCATACACTGTGTGTGTATCAACAGTTTGTTCCTTTGTATTGCTGAGTCACATTCCATTGTATGAAATACTAGCTTATTTAACTATCTACCAGTTGATGGATATTTAGGTTGTTATTTTTGGCTATTACAAGTCAAGCTGCTATGAGGATTCATGTACAAAAAAAATTGTGTGTGAACATAAATTTTCATTTCTCTAGGATAAATGCTCAGGAGTAAGATTGCTGAGTCTTGGTAAATCTGTATTTAACTTTGTAAGAAACTGTCAAACTTTTCTACAGTGACTGTAACCAACATGAGATTATTTTTAAAAATGCATAAGCAATATATTTGTTGTTGTTAAGTGCCGTCGAGTCGGTTCCGACCCACAGTGACCCTGTACAGGGTTTCCGAGGCTGTAAATCTTTATAGGAGTAGAATGCCTCAGTGTAAAATAAAAACACAAACATAAAATAAAATAGTAATGTAAAAAGTGATAGGTAAATCAAGGCAAGTGGTGGGGTCCCTTCAGGGCAAAACTCCCTTCCAAGACTAAGACTCATGAGCATACATGCCCTCTGACTGGTCACCCATAAGAGGAAGTGATGGAAAAACAGCAATGAAGCTGCGAGGTAAGCCCTACAACGTTCAATAGACTCCTGTGAACCTGAGTAGAGACCTGGTTGGCCAGCAGTATGGCAAGACCTGGGGACTCCTGGGCCCAGAGTCAGTGACATAGCCACAGAGGACTAGAGTGGAGAGTGAAGCGTCCAGCTGGTAAGAAGAGAGGGCATATGCATAAGAACACCCACACTTGCAGATAATACCCACTTGACCTGGCTTCAATAGCTGGATGATCAGAACTCAAATAAAGAAGAAAGAAGAGGAAAAAAAGAGTAATCTGATACAATTTGATGAACTTGACCTACACCTATGGATGCAGTAGCTCAAGAGAGGAACAAATCTTTACAGTGAGGATCATTCCCACCCCCTTGATACACAGAGTAGACAGGGATGGGCAACTTGGACATTGGCTACCCAAAATGTGGGGCTACAAAGGCAAGAAGTGACTGGCTTACAAGCTTTCAAGAGGGAACCTAGATCCAGAGGGCGTGGAGGAATGTAGATTCTCCACTGAGTAGTATCCAATCTGTCTAGGCGGGGCTGATGAAAGTAGATGGGGATAGCACTCATGTGTCACAATAGTGAATAATTGTTATCAGGACTGACTGTGAGGGTCAGAAATACAAAGGTAGACATTTAGTAGCAAAAGGAGGGGAGTGGTTGACTTTGCAGTCCAGGAGCAGAGGTCCCTGGGACCATCAAGAGAGAAGAGCGGAGTGTGGGACCCTACCCAGAGAAACAGTGATGCCAGAGATGGAGGCAAAGACAATGAGACATGGAGAGATGGAGCGGCTAGGGACTCTAGACCCAGAGAGGGAGAAGGGCTGTGTGCTGATAACCGAGGTGCAGGCTTGTAGTGTATACCCTTTGGTTGGTTGATGATGCATGGAGGGGATTGTAACCATGGCAATGAAATGATATAGGATAGGATGAATGTAAAGCTAATGTTCTCCCATGTAAATTATCACATAATTCACAGTAAAGCATACAAAGAAAAAAAAAAAGTGAAAGGTAAAATATAAGCCCTGGAACCTTGCACTGCTTCTCAGTGAAGAGAGAACTGTTATTAGGCTTCCTGTATATTCTTTTTTGTTTTTTGTTGTATATTCTTCAAGAATATTTTGTACGTATGTAAACATATATGAGTATGTATGTATATAGGCATTCCAAAAGGTTATTAAATGCTCTAATACTAGTTGAAAGGCTGGAAGTTTGAGCTTACCCAGAAGTGCCTTGGAAGATAGGTGATATGCTTCTGAAAGATCACTGCCTAAAAACCCCTAGGGAGTAAGTTCTACTTTGCACACATGGAATTACCATAAGTCAGAATCCACTTGAAGTAACCAACAATGCATTATATACATATATTTAACAAATGGGATCACAGTGCCACACCAACATAAGACTCCATTTATATGAATTTATCATAATTCCTTTAACCAACCTCCTTATGGTGGTAGGAGTCCCAGTGTGACGATGTAGAATAAGCAAGGTTCAAACCCACCAGTTGCTCCTTGGAAACCCTATACAGGATCGTTATGAGTCAGAACCGACTTGATGGCACATAACCAACCACCATGAGTCAGAACTAACTCCTTGGCCCAAGTCCTAGTGGCACAATGGTTAAGTGCTAGGCTGCTAACGAAAAGGTCACTAGGTTGAACCCACCAGCCACTCTGCAAGATAAAGATGTGGCAGTCTGTTTTCCTAAAGATTTGCAACCTTGATAACTCAATGGGGGGCAGTTCTAATGTGTTAGGACAACTGTAGGCAGTTGCTGGGATTCTACTGCACAGCAATGCGTTTGATTTGGTTTTGGGCTTTAATGGCCATTTCTACTGTTGGCAGTTTCTGTGCATTAATTATAAACCCATGATCTTAGCATATATATATGTTGTTGCTGTTAAGTGCCGTCGAGTCGGTTCCGACCCATAGCGACCCTGTACAGGGTTTCCGAGGGTGTAAATCCTTATGGGAGTAGAAAGCCTCATCTTTCTCCCGCGGAGCGGCTGGTAGTTTCCAACCGCTGACCTTAAGGTTCGCAGCCCGATTCGTAACCACTACGCTACCAGAGCTCCTTAGCATATATATATATAAAATAACTGTGTAATTTATATGAGCATATCTGTATGACAGATTCCTAGAAAAGTAAATGATATGTACAATTTATGAAATATTTCCAGAAATGTCTTGTCTTTTACTTTTAAAAACAGTTTACACTCCTACCAACACTATGGGATTGCTGGCATGGCACTTTAAGATAAGCACTGGACTGCTAATCACAAGGTTGGTGGTTCAAGCCCACGAGCCGCTCCTTGGAAATCCTGTTGTTGTTAGGTGCCATCCAGTCGGTTCTGATTCATAGCGGCCTTATGCACAGCAGAATGAAACACTACCTGGTCCGGCACCAACCTCATAATATTAGCTATGCTTGAGCCCATTGCTGCTGCCAATCCATCTCGTTGGGGAGCTCCCTCTTTTTCCCTGATTCATAATTCGTACATTCCATGTTCTGATTATTAATGGATGTTTGCAGCTGTTTCTCATTTTGAGTTGTGCTCCATCAGCGAATGAAGGTCCTGAAAGCTTTACTCCATTTGTGTTATCATGGTCAGCTTTGAGACGGCAACTCTTCCCAGTCTTATTTTGAGTGTCTTACAACCAGCAGAGGAGTCCTGGTGTGGTGTTGGACTGAAAAGTAGGTTTAAACCTCTAAGTCAGTGGTTCAAGCTCACTAGCTGCTCCTTGGAAACCCTATAAAGTGTCGCTATGGGTCAAAACCGATTAGATGGCACTTCACCACCACAACCAGCAGGGCTCATCTTCTGACATTGTGTCTGACAATATTCTGGTGCTAGTCATAATGTTCCAATATTCAATATTCTGGTGCTCTCTGGCAATGTTCCACTGCTATTCATATGGTTGTCAGTGGCTAAACATTTGGAAAATGTTGCTATGACTCAGAACCTACTCAATGGTACTTAGCAACAACCACCAACAGTATATGGGAGTTCTTTGTTAATTGAAACCTCACCAACACTGAGTATTATCAAAATTTTAAATCTCTGCCTATCTGGTAGGAAAAAAGGTGATATTTAATATACATGTCTTAGTAGTGAATGAACTTGAGCATTGTTTTGCATACTTGTTAGCTACATGTACAAAAGACCAAAATCTATTTTTCTACTGGAAAATCTTATTAATTTATAAATGTTTAATATATTGAAGAAATTAGCCTTTTTTCATTCATGGAATGAATATTTTATAGTTTCCTTTTTGACTTAGTTTATGGTATTTTTCTTTTGTAAATTTTCATTGTGAATTAAGTGATAGTTTACATGGGAGAACATTAGTTTTACATTCATCCTAACGTATTTCGTTTCACTGCAAAGATTACAATCCCCTCCATGCATCATCAAACAACCGAAGGGTACACCCTGCAAGCCTGCCCCGGCCTTCAGCACACAGCCCCTCTCCCTCTCTGGGTCTAGAGTCCCCAGCTGTTCTATCTCTCCATGTCAGCTTCTCTGCCTCCGTCTGTGATGTCACTGCTTCTCTGGGTAGGGTCCCACACTCTGCTCTTCTTCTCACTTGATGGTCTCAGGGATCCCCCTCTCCTGGACTGCAAAATCAACCACTCCCCTCCTTTTGTTACAAAACATCTACCTTTACATTTGCAACATTCACAATCAGTCCTGACAGCAGTTATTCACTATTATACATACCACAAGATTCTTATCCCCATCTCCTTTCACCAGCCCTGACCCAACAGATTGGAAATCACTCAGTAGAGATTTTACCTTCCCCCATACCCTCTGGAACTAGGCTCCCTCTTGAAAGCTTGTAAGCCAGTCACTTCTTGCCTTTGTAGTCCCCCCATTTTGGGTAGCCAATGTCTAAGTTGCCCATCCCTGTCAACCCTGTATACCAAGGGGTTGGGGAATGATCCTCACTGTAAAGATTTGTTCCCTCTTTTGAGCTACTACATCCATACGTATAGGTCAAGTTCATCAACTTGTAGCGGTTACTCTTTTTTTTCCTCTTCTAGTTGAGTTCTGATCATCCAGCCATAGAAGCTAGGTCAAGTGAGTACTACCTGCAAGTATGAGTGTTCTTGTGCATCTCCCCTCACTTCATATCAGCTGGACACTTTACTCTCTGCTCTAGTCCTCTGTGGCCCAGGAGTCCCCAGGTCTTGCCATACTGCTGGCCAACCAGGTCTCAACCCGGGTTCACAGGAGTCTATCAAATGTGGTTGGACTTAGCTCACAACTTCATTGCTGTTTTCCCCCCACTTCCCCTTATGGATGACCAACGTGGTCACCAGCCAGACCACATGCCTGCTGGTGTATTTCCCTTCAGTCTTAGTCTTGGAAGGGGGTTTGCTCTGAGGGGACCCGACCAGTTTATGGCATTTTTGAGATACATAATTAAAAATTTCTGTGGACTCAAATTTATTTCTCTTGAGGCTTCTGGGCTTTAGGATATGTTTAGTAAAGTGTTAGGAAATACAAAGTGTCTATGCATTCTTTCCAGAGCATAAGAGTATCTGGGATACCTAATTTAAATCAGAAAGTTGCTCTGCTTGCATGGTACAAGAATAGAGATTGGTGGGATTCTTTTGCGGATTACAGAAAGCCTGGAGGATTATCTCTGCTGCTCTGTGGGGTCCACATTTTTAGTGACCATAATATTTTTGTATTAGATAGTGTCTTGCCCCTTACAAAACAGCAAATGTTCATGAGTTCTAACTACTCAATTGAACTTTTCCAATATTTCTTATCAGGCACCAAAAGCTTCTACCATTATAATATTCTTATAAATGACATGTTACAAATAATTCAAAATAAAGTTTATTCTGTTAGTTACATATTTTATTTGATGACGTTTTCTCACGTTTTTCCTCAAATTTTAGGAGTGGTGACCTATGTTTTTGTTTTGTTTTGTTTTTTTGTCTCTCAGTACCCTATGAAATAAACTGCGCTTCTTAGGACAAAACCAGCTTCCTTGCACATATAGAAGCTCAATATTTAATTATATATGCTTTTAAAAAGCATACAAAGGAATTATGATAGATGGGATACTATTATTGTGAGAGGATACTAATTATCTATGGAGATTTGCTACAAAGTGTATTTATAATGTTATGTTGTTGTTGTTAAGTGCTATCGAATCAGTACCGACTCCTAGTGACCCCGTACAGGGTTTCCGAGGAGCGACTGGTGAGTTTGAACTGCGGACCTTGAGGTTCAAACCAACCTTGTATCTAGTGCTTATCCTATAGTGCCACACTGGGACTCCTTACAATGCTATACCAGCCAGTTAGTAATCTTGTTCAATGGTATTTTTCACAACATGAAAGCAAAGTTACAGAAACAGGAACTTTTTGCTTTTTCCAAAGTATCAAATTGTTTCAAGTCTTAGCTGCTACTTAGTCAATCAACTGAAAAAATACAATTACAAAATAGATGAAAAACTGTTGCCACCATGTACTATAAATGTGATGTTTGGGGCATAAAATCATTTTTCAGCTAATACTAAAACAGTAAGCCATTTAATATCAATTGATATTAAATTGGCACAACTAAACGGAATTAATGTAAAATGATTTGGTACAGAGCCCTATTTTTCTATTACTTCAAGAAGAATTTTGCATTAACTTATGTAACTGTAAATTTTCCACTACTCCCCATTTAATGTTCTAGCTGCATCATTGTTTAACTCGAATCTATTAAAAACTGTGTAACATTCTACCAAAGATGGTCTATAAAAGAAATGGAAATTTATTTTGAATGGAGTATTCCACTCCCCAAAGCTTTAGAGGTAAGTAAAAAAAGTCTCAGACTTTATTTCATGTTACTGATATTTAGATGTTTCTGTTTAACTTTTATTATTTCATTTGATTAAATATACCACAACTTTTTCTTTTAAGTCACAGAAAACAAAACAATAAACAGAGGCTAGGAGAAAGTAATACGTACAAACGTGGAAGGACTGTAATTTACGGACTGAAAATAATTGTTATCTTGCATTAGGAATGTTTTCTAAGGGCTATCAGGTGAAATCTCCACATTATGTGGGGCATGCACTATTTGTCGTTTAGAAAATTTGTCTTGTTATCAATACGTTTTATTCCCTTTAAGTGAAAAACAATGTAATGTGAAAGAAATCTATTTACCAAGTAGCTTATTTTAAAAAAGAAAAGCAGAAAAGAAGAGCTCATAATGAATATTACTGTATAAAGCGGGGCGCGAGGGGGGGGGGGGAGGGAAATTCCATAATTGTAATGGAGACACTGTAATAGGTCACTCCTTCCTAAGAAAAGCGGAGCTTCTGAAGGGAGAGGCCCTCCCCGAATTTTTCTTTCTGGTGTAGAGCTCTAGGTGGTGAAAGGTCCATCCAGTAAGCTGCATTTAAAACAAACTAGAAAAAAAAAAAAAAAAAGAAAAAGGGCGATAAAGACTTGAGTTAACAATCTTCCAAGGAGCGGAAGTGGTCCTTTTGCACTTCAAAAATCTTGGGGGAGGGGTGGGGAGGCTGGAGGAGCAGGAACCTGAATTCCTAACAAAGTCGCAAGGCCGCCCCCGCCCGCATTTCTAGGCAGGCACAGGGTAAGCGGGGGCGGCGGGGAAGACCAGGGAGGTTCCCCCTCAACTCCTGTAGCCAAAATTTCGATTTCCCTCCAATGCTCTCCATTCTGTCCCCTACCCCGCAGGGAATAAATTGGTCAAGCGCCTGGCCTAGTCTAGTAGCCCAGTTCTGAAGTCTCCCAGACCCTGTAGTTAGGGACCACGTTTTCTCTGAGAACGGAATAGTGGGTTGCAAAGAAAATCTTTTTTTTTCCTGTATCAGGTCTATCTGGTTGAGAACAAGCTCGTTTTCTCTTTGCACCCAAAGCAAACAGCCAACAAAACAAAACAAAACAAAAATAAACAACAACAAAAAACCCCCAACCCTCAATGACTTAGGATCAGGCGCCAGAGTTAAGAGAGTTGGGTTCTTGAGGTGCGAAGGGGTACGAGCTGGGGTGAAATGAGGGTCTGCAAGCATGGGCCGAAGGCCCCCCTCGATGGGCGTGTCAGAAGAGGGGGTTTTGAAGGGTAAGCCCGACTGGGCTGCCACCTCGGGACTGCGTGAGGGGCGGAGGAGCCTGGGGGAAGAGTCCTGGAGCGAGCCCACCCCGAGTTCCCACGGCCTGGGGTTCCGCCGGACATCCCTCCGCCCGTCCTCAAGCACCCCACTAAAGAAAGAGTAACCGCTGTCCGTTCCGATCTGCGGCGGAAGAGCAGCCAAAACGAATGAGTAAGTCGAGCGCGGGCACGGCACCTTGTTTACCCCATTCGGCGGCGCGCCCCTGCGGGCGCCTCGTTTAGAGGCGGCGTCAGAGACGCTGAACCCAGGAGTCAGTGGGCCGCGATTGGTTGGTGATTGGGAGGAGGACGCTGGGTGGGAGGATTGCGAGCCAGGCGCTGCAGTGCCCGCCCGCTGCCGCTAGATGCCGCTCCCTCCCAACGGGAGCAGGGCGCGGGCTCGTGGCCGACAGATGGCGCCTGCGCGTTCCATTCGCCTTCAAGTCGCCGAAGAGCGAACACCCCAAACAATCCCGAAGCGCCACCAAAAAAAAAAAAAAAAAAAAAAAAAAAAAAAAAAAAAAAAAAAAAAAAAAAACCCGCCGGATCCGACCGCCACTTTCAAAACCCCCCACCGCTCTAGAACCGCGGGAGCTTCCGTCCCCGAGTAGAATTCAAGGGTGTAAAGAAGAGCAAGGGGAAAAAGCTTGTACCAGCCCAGGGGTGAAGGAGCCCCCGGCCTGAGAAAGAAGGAAGGAGGAGTGGGGGAGGCGAACAGTCTCGTTGCTGCCTCTGTGTACGCTGAGGGGGGAGGTAAGTTATAAAATGGCGGAGGCGAAGCTTCGAGAAGTTTGGAGGGGCATCCGGAGGGCGCGGGGCCCACCTTGAGGTGTCTGTTGTTGAAATAGGGCAAGAGAGAGGTGTTGGGAGGGAAGGAGGCTGGGTACTCCGTTGCCATGTAATTCGCCCCTCTTCTTCCTTTGCCCCCTTATGGTGGCAGCCGTGGAGCCAGTGGCTGGCTAAGTCAAGCCGGGAGAATCTTCCTCGCCCCCGCATAGCCCCCAGCCCTCCTTTCTCCCTTCTCCCCCCAGTCACTACCCCAACACTATCAAGGAACTTACAGCCCCCCTCCTCCCATCCTGCCACTCCTAGAGCGGCTTTCTACCGCAGGACTCTTCTTTTCTACTACCCTCGCTGAAGATTTTCTCTTCCTTCCCGCGTTCAACTCTCCCTCGGGGCTTCTACGGAGCACCCCCCCCCCCAATGGGTGGCCCAAAATGGAGAACGCGGAGCAGCGCAAGATGGAGGCTCCGCTTCCCGGTGTAGCTTTAGATTTCGGTTCCTTTTCTCCAGAAGGCTCTTAAGCCAAGGAGAGCCCAAACTGGAGGTGGGGTGGAGTGCTAGTGTTAGCTGGGGGAGGCTAGCCGGGGAGGCTGGGGCTGGGGTGGGGGAGAGCGCGGTGTCGTGGCGAGGGGGAAGGAAGACAGCAAAATGGTGGTGCTGGGAACCACGGGGGGAGGGGAGGGGAGGGAGCGGAGGCTCAGTTGTGTATATTTGGGCCTCGGACCGAGGGCGGCTAGGGAAAATCTACTCTGATCACACCCCTCCCTCGTGCCCCCTCCCTCTGCCTTCCCCTCCTTGCTTCCCTCCTCCTCTCCCTCCCTCTCTTCCTCCCTTCCTAGAGAGGGAACAACATTCATGTGACGGGCCCCTTGGCTTCTCCCCCGCCCCATCATCTCCAGCGCGTGGTGGGGGAATTGCTTGGGAAAGCGATTGGCATCGATCTCTCCATCCCTTCGAGGCCCGACTTGGTCAGTTTTCTTTGGGCAACAATTTTCTCCTGACGTTGGGGTCTTCCCGTGTGGGCCCCCGCGTGCAGACCTTGCCCCCAAGGGGGCCCTGGTGGCTGGCTGGGGAGGAGGGGGGAAGGGCGGGAGTGGAAGGCTGTTTGTTGGGGGGTTTTGGCGCCACTTTTGTTTTAGTTTTAGTGCTGCTTTTCGTTCCCACCCCCATCCGCACTTGTCTTTCTCAAGGCACGAACTGAGCTGATCCTTGCCCCAGGTAGGCAGCATCTGCTTTTTTTCCCTCCACACTTTTCTTCTTGCTTGGGATTGACTACTACTACTTCTTTTCCCCCTCCTTTCTTTCTCTTTGACTTCTATCACACGCACGGTGATCAGTGGCCGGTGATTTTAGGACTAAAAGGGTCTAATGGGCTATAGGAGAGTAGAAGGTGTGGGAAACAGCATCAAGTAGTTCCGCAAAACTTTGAGCCCCGTTCCCATTTTCTTCTGGCCTAGATTCGTAAACGTATTGTTGATTTGTGCTGTTTTGTTTTTGTGTACAGTCGCGACAATGGTCTTGTTTTGCTTCTATAGTTTTAAGAACAATTTGGTTATAAGTCGCTGTACTTTAGACATTCCGTTTCTTCTGCCCTTTGGTGTATATGTCATTTTCTTCTTAGTCCTAAACGGAATCAAATGGGTTATTGTGTTGAGGTACATATATACATTATAGGTGTTGAGTGCGAGCTGCCGTGTTCAGCTTTTAATTTTTAATACGGCATTTAGTAGTTTCATCCCGATGGTGAGACTTTTTCCTCCGTGGCCTAGAAATGTTTTTATGTCGTTGACTCCCCTCCTCCCCTTTCCCTCGCCTGCCTTCCTTCTCTTTTAAGATGTAGTTTTTCTTAATTAAGGGTCAGGGTGCTTAGTTAAATGGCTAGTTACAGTTTACATGGTTTACATAATACCTATTAGGGACTTTTGATCTGTAGTGTTAGGTGTAAGCAAGAAAATCCTGTGTTGATTTGCAATGGTTCCTTAAAATTGCGCGGGCCGCCTCTCCTCCCCACCCCTGTAAAGCCCGGTCTTCCCTTCACACTCGGGTGTAAATTCCATACCCCCTTTTCTCCCACGGACCGCCGTATTTCACGGCAGCCACACCCTGTATTTGTCTCTGTGGATTGGACTCATTATCAGCTTAATTTAGTGACTCTTAAACCACCATGATGGGACTTGCTTAAGCACGAAGCTTCTTTTCCTGTTTAGTCCTAGTAGTTCGTGTCGAAAGAGGAATAATCGAGGTTTCTTGATGAAACCCGGTGCGGTCCAACCTCTGCCTTTTTTTTTTTTTTTCCTTCCTTCTTCTTCTTCTGTTGTCTTTTTTCCTACTCCGGGCTGTTGGCGGTGTCAGCACCGCTGCTGGGGGCGGGGGTGGTGGGGAGAAAGAGTCGGGTTACCGAAGTGCGTCATTCCTGGCTCTAACCGGGCCTGCTCGGGAGCTGCTGGTGTTTGTTACTGTCCTCGCAGCACTTTCCTGCCAACCTTCTCTCTCTGCGTATTGGTTAGGAGCAAAAGCAGGAGGCGGTCTCCTAATTCTTTCTGGAGCCTAGCGCGATGCGTTTTAAGGGTATATGCGAACTTATTAAAAAAAAACACACACAACAACAACACCTAAATGGCCTTGGAGAGTGGATAGATTTCTGTTTAATGACATACAATTCAGGTAGTTTAGACTTGCTTTCATATATTTCCCAATGAACAGCAGGGTTAATTTTGAACGTTTTAAAACTACTTAACGTTAAAATGCCTAGTTTTCTTTTCGACGTTGATATCAATCTATAATTAGGGATCAGAAGGGCCAGTTAAGGCATAAGTGTTCAGCGGTTTTTCAAGTGGCTGAATTGTAATTTTATGACACATTATGTTAAATAGTCTGGCTTTTTCATTTTGAGCTAAGGTGCTACGTGAATGCAAGCTAATTGCAGATGTTTGAGTTCATTTTCACCACATACTCCTATTTATTCCATTAGATCTCATTTTACATATGTCCTTTGGGTTCCCCGGACTTTATTAACAGTCTTAAAGCTGATTATTTCTTTGTTCTTATATGAATTTTAAAATTCGATACCTAACCAAGGACTGTGGGAAGGTGGCGATACAATTACTAAGTTGGATTCTTGACTTCTTAACTTACTCTTTGATACTTTGGCTGTCTTTAACTTTACTCATTGTACTTACTAAGAACGCAATGTCTTCCTCTTAATTCTTTTTTAACGATAATAATGGGAGGGAGGGAGTGGGTGGGAGACAGAGATGAAACAAAAGTGGCCTTGAGTAGATGGATGATTGTAACTATTAGGAATACTGGAGCTCTCATTGTACTATTCTATTTTTGTGTACTTGAAATTTTCCATAATTACGGAGAAAAATTTTTTTTGATGAGAAATTTCCAAATTGTCTTGTAATCGTGGTGTAATGACTTACTGTTTGTATTTACCTATCAAAATTATTTGCACGGGAAAGTTACCCATGTGTATAATAACTACACAATGCCTGCCTTACAAACTTCAAGAAAAATATGTGAACTGCTGAACCAGTACAGAATAAACAACACCATTGCTTATACTGGGATATTGGTTTAGCTTTAAATGTTGATACTTAGTCTGATTATGCTCTACTTTCAGTTCCTTTTTTAAAATTCCTGTTAATTGAGAATTCCATTTGCAAAATTTGTAAATTCTGCTGGGTGTCTCATTTCATCAAGATGAAGTTAAAAGTGAGTCAGTATGAAGGGGATTTACTATTAATAGGTGGGGTTTTGACAGAATAAGTGACAGTAGAAGGGATTGGGGTATTTGCAGGGAACCTTCTTGGTAGGGAGATTGAGCTAAGAAGTGAATTCTGTTTCAGTTATTTGGTGTTTAATGAATGGGTAGAAAAGAGGATTGGAAAAGAAATGTACTTATTAGCCATTCCTTCCCACTGTGAAATAACTATAGTATTTTAAGATATCAGAGACTGGTAGTGGGGGGGGGGGGAAGGTGGGTTCTTTTTTTTTTAACTGATGTGAAATGAGTGCTTACATTTAAAATGATTTAAATCACTCACCCATCCCTTTTAATGGTTAGTGCTATAAAAGTTAAAAGCAATGCTGTAGAATATTTTAGTTAAGAAAATTCTTCCCATTTACCCATCAACAGTATAAAAATTCAACTCAGTGAAAAACTCTTATGTTTGTGAACTGCATCTAAATTCTTTTAAGTTAGATGCTTCAGTTTCTGTAATTTTGTATTGTTCACTGTCAGGTTTCTTTCCTGAGATTTGTTTTTGCATATGTCAAACTTCTAAAGAGAATCCAAAATAATGGGAATTAATTCCTGCTTTGTATTTTTCCTGAGTATAGCAAAAATCTTACCCTTAATCAAGGCATTTAAAAATTGTTAACATTAGCTCTGGTAGCGTAGTGGTTACGAATCGGGCTGCGAACCTTAAGGTCAGCGGTTCGAAACTACCAGCCGCTCCGCGGGAGAAAGATGAGGCTTTCTACTCCCGTAAGGATTTACACCCTCGGAAACCCTGTACAGGGTCGCTGTGGGTCGGAACCGACTCGACGGCACATAACAACAACAACAACAACACTCAACATTTAAAGGTGCTAAGGAAGACATTAAATACTTCAAATTTTTAATCATATGCAAATACAATCCTAAGTAGCTGATGAGGATTGTGGCAACAGATTTATTTTACTGTGGTAAGGCAACAGCTAAACCACCAAACCAACAGTAATTATGAGTTTGGTGACTTTAAAGCCTATGTTTAGTTAGGATTTCTAAAAGCTCAAACACTCAAATAAGAGTTGAATGAAATTCTACATAACCTTTTCTGTCTTATTGAATTATCAGCCATTTGCATATGGTGGCCTGAGGACCTATGCATTCAAATGGGTGAGTAGGGTGGGGAGCAGGCTCACTAGCCTTTGGGAATGTAGGGTTAGAGTTGGGGGAAAAAATGGCCTTGAACAGTTTAGTAATGCTTAATATTCTGCATGTTTAACTGATACCACCCACAGTCTTTAAGTGGGAAGTCAGTAAACAGTGGATAGCATATTCTTTTTGCTTTTGGGTTCTTTATAATAGAAGACTCCAGTTTTCAATGGTGCAAGTTAACATTTTAGCTTAAAATTTACATTAAATTTGCATTAAATGGTTACAGATGCCCTTTATAGCTCAGCTGGATAACATAGTGTTGTGAATTTTTTCTGTCCTATGTTTATTTTTAAAAATCTGCATTTGTGTTACCTCTTTGATAGCACTATTAGTAGATTATTGAGTTTAACAGTTTATATTGGAGCACTATTGTGTTTGGGAGCATAGTTTAGGAATGGAAAAGTCCCAGTTAAGAGGTTCATATCAGGTACTGAAATGTGACTTACCATGGAGAGTAGTGAAGGAAGGAACTAGTTTACAGGCTCTTGGTTAAAGTTCTCTTTATTTTTCTTTTTGTAATTTTTCCTATTATATGCTTATAATTTGTAGACCAATAATTTTCCCTGAATGATAATGCGCTTTGTATCTCTCTGGCTATCATAAACTCTGCTTTATTATTCTCAGTTTTATTATTATTATTTTTTAAATCTCCCGAGTTTTAACTCTTTCTTTGGTGTATGTGCCAGTGTTTGGGAGTCTTTAATTTTTGTTTCTGTGTATGAATGAGTCCTGTGTGGCACCATGGGTTAATGTGCTGGACTGCAAAGCCGGTTTGAACAGCAGCAAGGTTGGTGGTTCAAGCTCACCAGCTGCTCCTTGGAGACCCTATACAGGGTCGCTATGGGTCAGAACCGACTCAACGGCACTTAACATGTGTATTAAAAAATGACATCTCTTTAGCACTTAACATGTGTATTAAAAAATGACATCTCTTTAGCAGCTGTCATAAACCCACTTTGATTGTGTTATTTTAATATATGCTTACTGCAATTGATAAGGAGCTCTGGCAGCGTAGTGGTTAAGAATCGAGCTGCGAACTTTAAGGTCAGCAGTTCAAACCTACCAGCAGTTCGTAACCACTACGCGGCAGAAAGATGAGGTGTTCTGCTCCCGTAAAGATTTACAGCTTCGGAAACCCTGTACATGGTCACTATGAGTCGGTTCTGACTCCATGGCACATAACCACAACCAGCCACAATTGAAGGAGTGCTGGTGGTAGTGCTGTAGGTATAGGATAAGCACAGGACTGCTAACCACAAGGTCAGCAGTTCAAACCTACTATTCCTTCCCAGGGAGAAAGAAAAGGCTTTCTGCTCAAGTAAAGATTTCTAGCCTCAGAAACCCTATGTGAATCCAGCACCTAACAACAGCACTCAGTTGATAAATATCTTTATATATATGGTTAACCTAATAAAGGAGGCGCTCTGGTAGCTTACTGATTCCGAATTGGGCCGCTAACCTCAAGGTCAGCAGTTCAAAATTACCAGCTGTTTCACAGCTTTATGTTCCCGTAAACATTTACAGCCTCGGAAATCCTGTACAGGATCACTATGAGTTGGAACCGACACCAGGCACACCACCACCAACAACCTAATAAAGAGATTGGAGTCCTGGGACTGCAAGGTCGGTGGTTCAAACCCTACACAGGGTTGCTGTGAGTCAGAATGGACTCTTAAAAACAACAGAGACTGATAATGGTAATTGGTTTCACAACCCACACCCCCAAACGAAAGACTGGACAATGTTAATGTTTTATTTTTGTTTGTGCTTCTTAATTGTAATTGAAAAATACAGGACAAAATAGGGCCCTTCTAGAGACTCTGGATATATATATGTACTGTACAACTCAGAGGTAAAACTCTTTTGTAAATCAACAATAAATTGCTTAAATTCTATTGAACATTGTTTGAGGGGGAAGTCCTCATGAAGTAAAACATTTTTGTATGAATAGCATTGGCTTTAACAGGTTTTAATCTACCTTTTTTTGAATGCTCAGGTATCAATAATAAACTCTTTAATTCAGTTGCCATTTGAGTTCCTTTTGAAATTCACCAGTAACTGCTATATGTTTAACATGTATTGTTTATTCTTAACCACCTTCAAAGCTAGGTGCTTGTTATTATTTTACAGATGAGAAAATTGAGGCTCTCAGAGAGTAAATGACTTGTCCCAAGTCACTTTGCTCATAAAGACTAAATGACTTGTCCTAGGTCACAGGCTAATAAAGAACAGCCTGGATTCACACCCAGATTAGCCTGGCCTCAAAAGCTTTGTGCTTTTTATACTAAGCTGAATTGTTTCCCTTATCTGGCTTTTTAGGTCTTGGATTATCATTAGAAAGCACAAATGATTGTTTTAATTGTTCAGAATCAAAATTTTTTCATTTTTCACTATACCAGTTGCCATCTAGTTGATTCCTATTCATGGAGAGAGACCCCATGTGTGTCAGAGAACTGTGCTCCGTAGGGTTTTGAGGTCTAGCATTTCTTCCAAGCCTCCTCTGGATGGAGTTAGCAGCTAAGTGCTTAACCTTTTGAGACACCCAGGGATTTCCTTTTTCAACTACATTGTGTGAATCAGTTTCAGTGCACAACAAACCTATATGACAGAGGAGAATTGCACCAGAGGGTTTTCTTGTCTATAATCTTTTATGGGAGATCTGAAAGATCTTTTCTCCCACAGAGGTGCTGATGAATTTCAAAAGCCCAGCTCTTAACTACTGTGCCCACTTAGTGTTGAGTGCTGTTGAGTTGGTTATGACTCATAGCGACCCTGTATAGTGTTGTAGGATCAGCATTGAGGAGCAGCTGGTGGGTTTCAGCGGATGACCTTGTTCAGTGCTTATCCTACAGCATCATACCAGAAGTCCATTGAGCCACTTGGGCTTTTTTTTTTGAGAGAGGTTGAATGTGTCTGAAATATTTACCCAATCAGTTGGTTACTTGAGTGATTAGATTTGAAATACAATTTAGGTTATTAATAAATTGTGGCTCTGTTTTGTTTTGCAGGGTTTTTGTTGTTATTTAATGATAACTGTTAAAATTGCTTTAAATTTTAATATATTTCTTGTCTGCATTCTATTCTAATTCATCTTTAAACTATTAATTTTTCTTTGTTATTTTTATCAGGTAATAGTATCCCTGCTCTAGGTTATTAGGTTCATTGTTGTTGTTAAGTGCCTTCAAGTCAGGTCTGACCCATTTGACCATGTGTAGGGTTTCCAAGGAGTGGCTGGTGAGCTTGAACCTTTTGGTTCAAACTGGACTTTGCAGTCCAGCGTGTTATTATCTTAGATTCAGTTTTCTTTTCTCCTCTTCTCTTCTGCTTCTCATCAACTGTAACTGGAGTTTTCCTTATCTGACCTAGTATAAATTAGTGGAGATAGCTAAACCTGAATATATTAGTATTTTCCATAAATTTGAGATTTTTTCCCCTTTTGTATGCCAAGAAGAACTGATGTTTCACCACAGAATCATGCCGTAAGGCATCCATTGTATGTCATAAATTAAATTTTCTTTTGTGGATCTACATATTAGTTATGTATTATCCTTAGGAGAATTGAGGAAATCATTACTTAAATTATTTTCTGTGGTAAATTGAGGAACCCTGGTTGAGAAAGACTGCTAGAAAAATTTAAGGACTTGATGTGACCCTAAGGAAGGCTCTACTGTTCACAGTCACTTTCTCACCCATAACACTAATATGATATAACCTGTATTGTCTTAGACACCTGGTGTGGCATTGTAGGATCAGCATTGGATTGTGAACCACAAGGTTGGCATTTCAAACCCAGCAGCTGCTTCTTGGAAACCCTATAGAGTCACCATGAGTTGGAACTGACTCAATTGACTGCACAGCAGTTAGCACTTAGTAAGATAAAATATGAAAGCAATTGATAATATTACCATCTCTGTGGAGTATATTTGTTAGTGTTGATTTTTCAAGCAGATACTATTTTGTTTTTTAAATAACTGAATGTGGGGGATTGAATGCATACTTTTATTTGTAAATAGAAATACTGTGGAAACAATAGTTATTATATGTTTCAAAACCCTTTTATAACCAACCAATCATTGACATGGACTGACATTGACCTTAACTGACTGAACCTGGTGATCTGCTTTTGAAAATCAGCCATTAAAACCGTATGGCTCTGCATCCAATCATGCGGCTGGTGCAGGACTTGGCAGCCTTCTTTTCTGAAGTGCATGGGATAGAGTAGCTTTGAGTTGACAGTGACAATAACAGAACTTAATTGAATGCTCATTGTGTTCCAGAAATGGTTAAAAATACGTTACATGTTTTAGCTCATTTAATTCTCACAATACCATGAGGTAGGATAAGCATATAATCTTTGAGAATACTCTTGAGAGTGAAAGGATAGGATGCTGGGATAATAGGCATACGCTAGACCTGACCCAGAGAAACTAAGGATATATGATGATATGACTCTAATTTATGACCACCTTTTCAGGGGAAATGTAGGGCAGGCAAAGTACCTTGCCCAAGTTATGTAATGGTAGGAAGATATTTGCACCTGTGGCATTGTAGGATAATACACTGGACTGCAAGGTGGATTTGAACTGCAAGGTCTGCGGTTCAAATCCCTCAGCTGCTCCTTGGAAACCCTATACAGGGTCACTAGGAGTCGAAGAAGACTGGGTGGCACATAACAAAAACAAACAGTAATTTCTGAGAGCATGGAAGTGATTTCAGTTGCTTTAATTGCCATAGTCTAAGAGTTTATTTCGACTCTTGTTAAGTGCTGTGGAGTCAATTCTGACTCATAGCGACCCTTTATACGGTTTCTGAGGAGCAGCTAGTGGGTTTGAACCACCAACCTTGTAGGTCACAGTCCAATGCTTATGTTACAGTGCCATAACAGAAGTTGATATTGGTGTGGTGGTTGTTAAGTGCCATCAAGTTGGTAGCTCCATAGAGTAAGCTCTGGACTGCAAGCTATAGGGTCAGTGATTCAAGCTTACCGACCTCTTCTCGGGAGAAAGATGAGACTTTCTGCTTGCAAAGATCTACAGCCTTGGAAATCCTTGGAAACCCAGGGTCTTGTCATCATGAGTGGGAACCAACTCAGTGGTACTTAACAACAACAATATTGGTGTGGTAAAAGACAGTTTCGTATTTAAAAAAAAATGCAGTGGAATCTAAGTCTCTTGAAAAATTCAAATGATTCTACTACATTTTTAAAATATGAACTTGTCTTTTACCATACCAATATTAATTTTGAAAAGAAACTTTGAAGTCCTACTACTTTACAAAAACAAAAACCCCAAGGGAACAACTACTTTTATTGTTTGCATCACGGGTTTTGTTTCCTTACATATGATTGAGACTCCCTTTGCTATTTGCTTAGGAGGAAATGCAGGTTTTTTGTTTCATGGTGGAAAATTTCTTCTGAGAAAATAACTAAAAAATATTTGGTGACTAGGGAAAAAGAAGTATTAGAAAAAAAAAAGAAAATGGTTCACCTTAGAGGCTTACCTGAACTCAAACTGATTCGGTAACATTTTGAGAATTAAATTTTATAGAAATTGATGTGTTATTTAATAAAATTTATAATCCTTTATTTTTGGTATTTTTACTTTTGCCATTGTTTTGTTTGCCTGGCCTGTTCATTTGTGGTGCTCCCCTCCCTCCCCCCCCCAATACTAAAGGTGAATTTAAACATTTATTGAAATGATTGATTTCTGTGTAATTATAGATATCAACCACTATTTTAAATTTAGAGCTTTTTGGTTTCTTTCTACCTTTGAGAGGGGACATGTGGACTCTGAATTTTGCTTTTGTTTGCCTACTTTAATAATATTTCATTGAGAAATGTGTGTGTTTACTCAGATAATTCACCTTTGGAAGTTTTGTTAGTGTCATTATCTAACAAACGTAACTGAGAAGTCATTAGATAGAGTCATTTATTTATTGTAGTGAATATATATATGGGTCGGAACCGACTTGACGCCACTTAACAACATCAAACTACTGTTAACAACATTTTCCACCTGTACAATTCAGTGACATTAGTCTCACTAAGTTGTGTAGCCATCACTATTTTCTGTTCCCAAACTTTAATCACATTTAACAGAAGTGTCCCCTAAGCAATTAGTTGCCTTCTCCCGATCTGTTCTAGTCACCCTTGTTGTTGTTGTGTGCCATGGAGTCGGTTCTGACTCATAGCGACCCTATACAGGGTTTCCGAGGCTGGAAATCGGGAGCAGAAAGCCTCATCTTTCTCCTGCGGAACAGCTGGTAGTTTCAAACTGCTGACCCCGCGGTTCCCGGCCCGATTTGTAACCACTACGCTAACAGAGCTCCTTTATTCACCCTTGGTAACAACTAAATTTGCGTTTCTGTACCTTTGCATGGAGTCTTGGTGTGGTACTGCGGGCTAGTGTGCTGGACTGCAAAGTCGCTTTGAACCATAAGGTTAGCTGTTCATGCTCAACAGCTGCTCCTTGGAAACTCTATACAGGGTCGCTTTGAGTCGGAACCAACTTGATGGCACTTAACAACAACATGCACTTATATGGAGAGCGCAGTAGCTCCATATGATAAGTGCTGCACGATAAACCACCAGGTCAGCAGGTGTAGCTTGGTAACCATGTCACGGGTGAAAGCTGAAGCTGTCTGCATCCTTGAAGATGTAAAAAAGCCTCAGAAACTCTATACAGGGTCTCATGAGTCAGAACCCACTGTTTGCACTTAACAACAACAATACACTTGCATAATAGAGGAGGAATGACATGGCATTTATCAAAAAGAACAGGATCACTCCAGAAGTACAAGGCTGTCAGTGATAGGATAATACTCATACGCCTACAAGGAACACCAGGTAAGACTATTCAAATTTCCACACCAGTCACTAATGCCAAAGATTTTGAAGATTTTTACCAGCTTCTGTAGTCTGCAATTGATCAAACATGTAATCAAGATGTGTTGATAACTACTGGTGATAGGAATGTGTAAGGTAGAAACAGGTAGTTTTGGATAGTATAACTTTGATACAAACAGTGCTGGAGGATCACATGATAGACTTTTTTTATAAGAACAATGACTTTACAATATCTTTTTTCAACTACTTAAAAGATAACTATATATGAAGACATCCCTCATGGAATATATAGGAATACAAATTTACTAGGAACTATGTTGTTGTTGAATCATAGCGATCCTGTATAGGGTTTCCGAGAAGAGGGCGGTGGGTTTGAACCGCCAACCTTATGTTTATCAGTCCAATGCTTATCCTACATCACCATACTAGAGCTCCATTAAAAACTATAGTGAAGTTCAGTATTAAGTCAGAACAGGGTTAGGAACCTACTGTGGAACAGACCATTGGTTGCTCATATGCAAGTGCAAGTTGGAGAAAAAACAAGTCCACCAACACCAAATTACAACAACCTTGAGTATCCCCTACCTGACTTTAGAGACTATCTCACAAGAATAGGTTTGATGCATTGAGCACTATTAAAGAAAAGGTGAATTCTAAGATGATATCAGAAACATCATATATGAAGACAGCAAAAGGTCATAAAAAGACATGATAGAAACAGCAGATCAAAATGGATGTCAGAAGAGATTGAAACCTTTCATGAATATAGAGTAGCTGAAGTGAATGGGACAAATGAAGTGAGTTGAACAGAAGATTTCAAAGACAGCTGAAAAGACAAAGTATTGTAATGAAATATGCAAAGACTTAGAGGTGGTGGTTGTCAAAATGGGGAGAACACATTGAAGTAAGAAAAAAATACAAAAGCATAAACTGAAGAAAAAAAAAAAAAAAGCAAGCCTGGAGTTGCAACACTTAAGGATTCTATGGGCAAAATATTGAAGGATACAGTAAGCATCAAAAGAAGATGGAAGGAATACACAGTCGCTGAACCAAAAATAATTGGTCAATATTCAGCCATTCTAATACGTAGCATATGACTAAGAACTGATGCTATTGAAGGAAGACGTCCAAGCTGCACTGAAGGCATTGGTAAATAACAAGTCTCTAGGAATTGATGGAATGATGCAAAACTGGAAACATTCACACTTTTATGTAAAGAAATTTGAAAGACAGCTGCCTAGCAAACTGATTGGAAGAAAGACATTTGTGCCCATTTCAAATAAAAGTGATCAAATAGAATGCGGAAATACTTGAACGGCATCATATGCAAGTAAAATTTTGCTGCAGGTAGGTGATCAAAAAACAGTTGCAGCAGTGCATGACAAGAAACTGCCAGAAATTTAAGTTGAACTCAAAAGAGGACTTTGAACCAGGGATATTAATATCAGTACTGATGTCAGATGGATCATGCCTGAAGGCAGACAATACCAGAAGTTTACCTGTGCTTTCTTGACTGTAAAGGCATTAGACTGTGTTGTTCATAACAAATTATGGATAATAATGCAAAGAGAGAATTCCAGAATGTTAAATTGTACGTGGAGTCCTGGTGTGGCACTGTAGGATAGGCACTGAACCTAAAGGTCAGTTTGAATTGTAGGGCTGGCCGCTCAGGCCCATCAGCTGCACCTCAGAAACCTTATGCAGGGTTGCTATGAGTCAAAAACCAACTCCACACCATTAATCTACACCACCAACAAAATTGTATATAGACCAAGAGGTGGTCATTCAAACAGAATAAGGGCATACTGTGTGGTTTAAAAGGAGCTCTGGTGGTGGTGTAGGATAAGCACTGGATTCTAGTAATCAAAATGTTGGCAATTCAAACCCACTAGCCACTCCTCAGGAGAAAGATGAGGAGTTCTGTTGTGAAGATTTACAGCCTTGGAAACCCCGTATAATGTTGGAATCAACTCAGTGGCAGTGGATTTGGAGGTATGATTTAAAACCAAGGAAGGTATAATTCAGTGACAACACTTTGACCATACTTATTCAGTCTGTATGCTGAGCAAATAATAGAAAAAACTGGACGATATGAAGAACACATGGCTTCTGGATTGTAGGAAGACTCTTAACAATGTGAGATACGCAGGTGACACAGCCTTGAGGCTAAAAGTGTAAAAGACTTGAAGCATTTACTGTGATGGGTAAGATCAAAGAATGGATTGCATTCTTCAATATGGATTGCATGTCATTGTAAAACAAGAATCCTCACAATTGGACTATGGAAAACAGCAGTCAAGAAATCAAATGACTCATTGGTATTGGTATTGGTATTATTGTATTTATAAATATTGAGTAAGAGGGGCCTTCAAAAAGTTACAGAAAAAATTTTCCATTATCTTGTAATTTAATTTTTCCACCAACTTTTTGAATCTCCCTCATGTACCATGGACTGCCAAAGGAAGGAACACATTTGTCCCGCAAGAAGTATAGCCAGAATGCTCCTTAGAAGCAAGGATAGTTAGATTTTGTCTCATGTACTTTGAACATGTTATCAAAAGGGACCAGTTCCTGAAGAAGGACATTGTGCATTTGGAGGGTCAGAGCAAAAGAGAAAAACTTCCTCAATGAGATGGATTGACACAGTGGCTGCAACAATAGGCTCAAATGTAGCAATGATGTGAGGAAGCCACAGTACTGGGCAGTTTTTTCTTCTGTTGTACATATGGTCAGCATGAGTTGGTCAGCAAGATGCTTGATTATTCTAGATATTTCATGTAAGCAGACTCATACAATATTCTTTCATGGCTAATTTATTTCATTCAGCATGTTTTCAAGACTTATCCATGACTTTTAATTATTAAATTATTTAGTTCACTGACTACATCATAACAGGGTATAGTTTAAAAGGGGAAGAAAGCATTTCTGACCAGATGTGGAAACTTGTGGGCCTTAGTTACTGTGGTAGGAGGAAAAAGCTTCTTAAAATTTTATTTATGTAATTAATGCAGTTGACATTTTCTCTTAACTTTTTATTGTGAATTTGAGTGAAGGTTAACAGACCTTCATCTGCTTTACGTTCAACTAAATCCTATGCTTTGTTTCATCTCAATGATTATAATTCGTTCCCTGCATCAACAGTTATCCTACCTCCCGCTGCCTTCGCTTTTACATCTTATATTTCACAGATGAACAAAGCAAAAATATTTTATGAACACGTACAAAGCAAAAAAATAAATATTTAAATGCCCTAAGGGCATATTCTGTAAGCCAGCCTCCTCACTGGCACACAGCCTTACTTGTCCTTGGGCCTAGAGCCCGCAGCAATGCATTTGACTTTTTTATGCAACATTATTTGATCTTGAACTGGGGTAATGGTGGATGGGGTGTGGAGGATAGGTACATGAACTCTGAGATTATGTATACAATGTGTATGTATGCATTTCATTAAATTCTCAAAAGGGTTAATTCATTGTTAAATCAGTTGGCACTTAAAGTGCATACTAGAGACACTGGCTATACAGTGGTAAATTAGATTGTTGTTAAGTGCTGTCGAGTCATTTCTGACCCATAGCGCCCCTGTATAGGATTTCCAAGGAGCTGCTGGTGAGCTTGAACAGCTGACCTTGCGGTTCCAAGGAACTTTGCTGTCTGGTTCATTAACCCACAGTGCCATACAGAACTCCATAAATTAGATTACATATTCTGAAACCTGACAGCTGTGAGGATAGTGCAGGATAGACCCAGCAGTGTTTCCTTCTGTTGTATTTAGGATTGCTGTGGGTCTGAATTAACTCAGAGAGCACATAACCACCACCACCCTCAGGGAATATAGTAAATTGGGCATTATCATTCCAATGGGGTTAAGATCTCCTTTCCATTTACTTAAAAATTTTTTATTTTGAATTGGATGAATGTTTACAGAGCAGATCAGTTTTCTGTTCACCAATTCATACACATTTTGTTTCATCTCATTGATTGCAGCCTCTACAATATAACATCACTTATCCCATTTCTTCCATGTGTTTCTTTCAACTTTTTATTATTGAGTGACCAGATCATCAGCTCTACACTCTTTGTTTCATCTCTATGATGACACAATCCCCTCCATGCAACGTTACCCCACTTATTCCCTGTGATTCCTGTTTGCATTCCACTTACCTTTCTATCACTTCTCAACTTTGTCCTTAGGAAAATGTTGCCCTTTTGATATTGAATCATTGACAATACCTTGCTAGTATTGTTGTCTCCTCCCTATAAAGCTTTCTACTGCTTGACTGAACATTGGGCCACGAGGATGAGTTCTTTTCCAGACCTGAATGGTGGTCAAAGGCCATAGTCTCAGCATAGTCTCATGTTCCTCCAGTGTCTTTCTGACTCGTAAAGCTGGTCTTAAAACAAACAAACAAACATAAAATAACTAAATAATTTTGAGTTTTGTTCCACATTTTCACCCCCCCCTGTCTGGGACCCTGTTATGTGATCCCTGTCAAGGTAGTTGGTAGTGGTAGCTGGGCACCATCTAGTCCTTCTGGTCTCAGAGTTGTGCAGACTGATGTTCACATGTTCCATTACTCTACTGGACTGATTGATTCCAAACCTTTTAACTTTTTATCACTCTTCTGCACATGGAGAGACCAATAGCTGCACCTTAGACAACCACTTGTGAGTGTTCAAGATCCCCGACACTACTCACAGCAGCAAGATGTGTAGAACATTGTCTTTGGGGACTATGTTATGTCATTTGCGCCCTGAGACTATGGTCCTGAGTCCTCAGACCAATCAACTCATTTCCTTAGGATGTTTGATATTATCTAGGGAGTTTTCATCATTTTGCTTGCTGTATGCGCCACCACATTCATAATTGTATCTCCTTGTGTTTTGTTTGTTTCCATTCCTTCTCCTTTTCTAATACTGGATTTTGTTCTTGTTTGTTTCCATTCCTTCTCCTTTTCTAATACTGAATTTTGTTCTTGGATAAATGCTGCTCTTTTGATCTCAATTGGTTGGTTGATCTAAGGTGAGCACGTACCTCACTATTGTTGTTCCCCAAATTGTTGTTAAGTGCTGGTGAGTCTGTTCTGACTCAGTGACCATGAATAGGGTGTCCAAGGAGCGGCTGATGAGCTTGAACCGCTGACTTGCGGTTTAAACTGACCTTGCAGTCCAGCACATTAATCTGCAGCGCCACACCAGGACTCTGTTCCTCTAATAGGCTTACCTGTTGTTTGACTGAAAATTGGACCATAGGAGTGAGTTCATTTCCAGACGTGAAGAGCGACTAGAGATTGTAGTCATGAGGGTTCCACCAGTCTGTACAACTAGTAAGCCTGGTCATCTTCTGATTTTGCTGTTTGTTCCACATTTATCTCCCACTTTATCTAGGATCTTCTAATGTGAATCCCTTTCAGAGCAATTTAAACTTCCTTTTTAAAACATAATGTACTGTGATTAGTTTGTTGTTAGTCTTGACACCTGGCTACCTACCCCATGTGTGCTGAGTAAAACTGACCATAGGGTTTTTAAAGCTGTGATTTTTAGGAAAGAGATTGCCAGGTCTGTCTTCCATGATGCCTTTGGGTGGCTTCGAACCAATTGTTGTCTAGGCCTTAAGGCCTAGTCAACATCTAGGGACTTCCTCAGTTATTGGGATTACTACGTACAGAAGAATATTATTCTGGCGTACACCCAGAATGCTGCTTCGAAGTGAAGATGGAAAGACTTTGTCTCTCATACTTTGGACATATTAATAGAAGGGACAAGTCCCTGGAGAAAAGGACATCATGCTTGGAAAAATGGAGGGTCAGAGAAAAAGAGGAAGACCCACAAAAAGATGAATTGGCACAGTGGCAGTAGCAATGGGTTTAAACATAAGGTGAGGATGGTGCAGAACATGGCAGTGTTTTTGTTTTATTGTGCATAGGGTTGCTA
This sequence comes from Chrysochloris asiatica, assembly GCF_000296735.1. NCBI lineage: Eukaryota > Metazoa > Chordata > Mammalia > Afrosoricida > Chrysochloridae > Chrysochloris > Chrysochloris asiatica. Next base: position 15,159,948 of record NW_006408569.1, on the reverse strand, counting down.
TGAGTCAGGACCGACTCAACTGGAGCTAACAATAACAAAGAATATTAGGCTAAAACCTATACGTAGCTGTCAATTTATTTAAAAATGTTTTTATTGTGGTTAAAATATATGGGGATATGTTAATAAGGGTTCCAGTTCATACATGCATGAGTTTATTCCAAAGTAAATGTGTTTAAACATGTTACTGATCGTAGATGATTGCAAACAAATTCTCTCCATGATACATTTGTCTTCATCTCGTTAGGGTACCCTAAGGAAGGAAAGAAAGAAAATCAAAACTGTGGCTTCCTAGGGCATCTGCTGGGAAGATTTTATTCAAGACTGAGAGGTCAGCTCACAAGGTTATGACAACTGTTTTTGGGACTCCAAAGGGGAGGGGTAATCTTGATAGATTTTGTTCAAGGACACATGGGAGAACATAGGCTTATTATGAAGAAGTTTTAAGAAAATGGAAAATTGTATTGATGAGGAAAGCTAGGAAAGTTGTGCTGAGGGATTTTTTCCCCAACACAACAGTAAGTAGTCCACCTGACTCATTTTTCAAGATAACAAGGGTTGTCTAGCAGAATTTTGTTAGGAAACCTTACACAGCCTAGATCTTGCTCCTTCCGACATTTCTTTCTCAAAACTCAAACAACATTTAAAAGGAGAACACAATTTGAGTTCAAGCATGCAGAATTTTTCAAGGAAAGTTTAGTGAGATGGAAACACTGCCTTCAGAAATGTATCGACCTAGTTGGAAGGAGAATATGTTGAGAAACAATAGCTTCACATTTGATATGTTTGATTAAAGATTTCTTTTGTTTCATAGCAACTCTTTTTTACTTACCCTCATATGTAATAAAAAAAATTTGTTGCCTTTTAGCATTAACAATTCAGTTCAGTGCAGTTTTGATGTTATTGTTGTTAAGTGCTGTCGAGTCAATTCTGACCCATAGTGACCCTGTATAGGGTTTCCAAGGAGAAACTTGTGAGCTTGAACTGCCGACCTTGTAGTTCAAACGACTTTGCAGTCTGATGCATTAGCCCACAGCGCAACACCAGGACTCCAATTTGAGATTGTTGTTGTTAAGTGCCGTCGAGTTGGTTCCGACCCATATCGACCTTCTAATAGGGTTTCCAAGGAGCAGCTGGTGAGCTTGAACCGCTGACCTTGCAGTTGTAATGACTTTGTAGTCTCTGACGCATTAATCCACAGTGCCACACCAGGATTGTTGTTGTTATGTGCCGTGGAATCGGTTCCGAGGCTGTAAATCTTTATGGGAGCAGAAGGCCTCATCTTTCTCCCTTGAAACAGCTGGTGTTTTCGAACTGCTGACCTTGAGGTTAGCAGCCAGATTCGTATTAGAAACAAATATTTCAAAAGTTACTCTGAAAAACAACAATTAAGGACTGATAATGTTGCCTTTAAGGAGCTCTGGTAGCTAGTAGGGCTGCTAACCAATGTTGCCTTTGAATGTTTCAATCTTTGATGTTTGCTAATAAGCTTAAAAGAGCCCATGATCATCATCCCATATAACCAGTTACTTTTATCCAAAGGTTGAGACCTTGAAAATATAGTTCTTTGTAAACCAGTTACTTTTATCCAAAGGTTGAGACCTTGAAAATATAGTTCTTTGTAAAAGCAAACGAGGTTATCAGCAATCACTGTGGTACATGGGATTCTTTTGTGCCTTTCTTTCAAATTCAAATTGCTTGATTTTAAAGGAATTTTAAGTTTATATGATGGGTCTTCAAAAAGTTCCTGGAAGCATTCCATTATCTTTTTTTCTTTTTCTATTACTTATTATTTTTTTCTTAAGGTTTTTATTGTGGATTGAGTGAAATCAGTTTTACGTTCAACAAATCTTACACCTTGTTTCATTACAATGATTATAATCCCCTCCATGTACCATCAGTTAACAGTATTTCTCTCTATTCACTTTAGTTTGTTTTTTTTTTTTTAAAAAAAAACAAAAACAAAACACTCAGGCATATATAATAATTTACACCACCAAAGGGCACATACTGCAAGTCAGCCTCCTGAATCTAGAGTCCTCAGCTGCTCCCCATCTCCATAACCCCATCTCTGCCTCCATCTCTGGTGTAAACCTTCCAACCTTCTAAATATTCCTTTATATGTGGTTCAGAGTTGTGGCACCATCCCCTGAGCCTACTTGGTCCGATATTCTGTGTTGTTGCTGACGGAGCACCTCACTGCACTTCCACCCAATCCACCCTCTTGTTTATTCTTCCTATTATCTTTTAATTCCATTTTTTAATCAACAGTTTTGAAGCCCCCTTACATACATGCTTATATGTTATTTTTTGACCCTGTAGCAGTATATGATAATCATTAAGTTCATTAAAAAAAATAATTTTGGGTCGGTAGATTTGAAGTAAGGAGCTCTGGTGGCACTGTAGGATAAGCAGTGGAACTGCTAATCACAAAGTCAGCAGCTAAAACCCACCAGCCACCCCCTGGGAGAAAGGTGAGGCTTTCTGCTCTATAAGGGATATGCAGCCTCAGAAACCCTATATAGGGTCACCACGAGTTGGAATCAACTCTATAACAATGAATTGAGAGTTGAGATTTGAAGTATTTTTACTTCACAATTGGGATAGAGGTTAATATTTCATTTTTCTAAATTTTCAGAAGAATTTTTTCACACATCAGTTTATCTCCTGTCTTGTACCTAATTTTCAAATTTCATGATGACTTGTTATAATGTGCTGTTGAGTCGGTTCCAACTCACAGTGACTCTGAATAAGGTTTTCCAAGGAATGACTGGTGTGTTTGAACTGCCGACCTTGTGCTTGGCAATTCTGTGCTTATCCTACAGTGCAACACCGGGACGACTCATGATGACTAGAATGATATTACAAAGTCCAAGTTTAGTGTTCACTTAGTAGAAAAAACTTTTTTTGGGGTCTAAAACAATATTAAAAACTGTTAGGAATGTGAACCTATTGTTAATTTCCCTCTATACTGAAGAAGTAAAGAAGCTGTAGGAAATATTAGACAAGCCATGTTTTTTTTTGAGTTTTGATGAATATCAGTGCATAAAGTACTATATTCACTGATGAATCTTAAGTAGTTGCATTCATATTTGGGTGTTCTATTTGAAAAATTTGAAAGGAATTTGGACAGTTTGGGATTATATTAGTAAAAATTCTTAGTAAGGTATTAGTTCATGATCCTTTGAAGTAGACTGAAACGCAGTTATCTAGGTTACTGCAGAAAAATATCTAACCCAACTTAAAAGGTAATTTATATGTTTGTGGGTAAAATATAGTGTTTAAATGTAATACTTTGGGAATACCCGAAGTTACTGCTTTGAAATAGATAAAATTTTTGGACTAGGGACAATGTTTTTTTTAATCAGATTTTGAATCATTTCATTGTGCAATACATGTCATACAGGTTCTTAAACAGTAATTGAATTAAAACCTTAGGCTTTCTAGAGATGTAACTTGAATTATAATTGCATTATTAGTATTCATGTTCAAGAGCAGTATGTTGGAAGAAAAATAGTCAATTAGTCTCCCCTAGTTGGCTTTGCAATAATAATAATGTTTGTATATATATGAAACCATTTACAGCATCTACTACATGGAGGCTTGTACTAGTCTCCCTAACACTTAATTTAAAAAAGAAAAGTTACAGTATTCCTGGAAGGGTAGTTGCTGGTGTTTTGATTTAAGCAAGTTCAGAATGGTTAAGTGACTTGTCCAAGATCCATGAACTAATAAGTTGACAGACCCTATTTTTGAATCCAGTTCTGCTTTATTTATATGGTAATGTGCTGCCTCCCAGTGGGATGATTTGTAGATTCATAGTGATACTTTTTGGTGGGGATAAGGGAGGAGGAGAGAATAAAAGGAGACAGGAATCCTAAATTAATGAGGTAAGCGGTTGGTTCGGACCCGTAGCGACCCGGTACAGGATTTCTGGGGCTGTAAATCTTTACAGGAGCAGAATGCCTCATCTTTCTCCCGTGGAACAACTGGTAGTTTCGAACTGCTGACCTTGAGGTTCGCAGCCCAATTTGTAACCATTATGCTACCAGAGCTCCTTTAATGAGGTAGAGGAGGAAGTTAAACTCAGAGTAGTGGAAAAATTCATGGAGATTAGGTTTGTTTTCTGTCTAAAACTAATACGATGGTAAATCATTCGTCGTCTTAAATTACATGTGGTATTTTTAATGATCAGCATCAGGTAGCGCCTAGAAAGGATTTTGGGGGGAATGGATGATACAATTTGTTATATTTTACTTGTTTTAATTCTTAGCAAAGCACCTTCTGAATTAATTTTAGTGAATTAACCTTTTTTTTTTTATTAAATAAACTTTAAAGCGAACTGTTATCCAAAGCACTGTTGGCATATATCTCACTGGCTCAAAGGTAGTGTTCCTATTAAAGGACAATAAAAAATAATAGGAACAGGCTGCTCAGGTAAACTGGTCTATGTCCAGGCGACATTTCATGCTAGTTCAGGTAGTTTTGGTTTTTATTTACCCTCTTCTGCTTTTTCTCATCCAGGATCTTTACAATTTCTACAGTTCTCCTTTGAAAGTAGAAACTCTTTTTTTCTTTCCTTTTTCATGTGTAAAGTAGAAATGTTTTGGTGATGATTTCCTCATTTTACTTTAATGTTATTTTAACTAACATTAGATAATCTTATATGCCAGACATTGAAACAGAAGGGATTAGAAAAAAAAAAAAAATCAACCCAGCAGTCTTGTGAGGTAGATACTACTGTGTTCTGTTTATAGGTAAGGGAACAGGCACAGTGACCAAGGAAACATACCTAGGAAGTGCCAGTGCCTTGATATAAACCCAGGCTGCCTGGCTACCGAGACTGTGCTATATAATATTCCAATTGTTGTTGTTAGTGCCGCTGAGTCAATTCCGACTCATGGTGACCCTTTATAGGGTTTCCAAGGAGTGGCTGGTGGGTTGGTGACAGTATGTACAACTAAACATACATCCAGTCACAATTTCTACATAATCAGTTCAAAGCCTTGATTATGTACTTCACATTTGGGTCACTATTCTCAACTTTCTTTACTCATAATGCTTCATTACCATTCATTTAGGCTCTTTGTCCCTTAAAGTTCTCATGTCTGCTTTAGATGAACAGTTGTCAAATTAAATTCATATGTTGTTAAGTGCCATCAAGTTGGTACAGACTCATAACGATCTTATATCGGATTTTCAAGGAGTGGCTGGTGGGTTTGGACCACTGACCTTGCTGTTGGCAGTAGAGTGTTTATCCTATAGCGCCCCACAGGACTTCTATGGACAATTCTTTATAAGGACGCTATGCATGAGGACTGCTACAGTCACTGCTTGAAAGCCCTATCTATGCAGGTTCGCTATGAGTCAGAACTCACTTGTCACTTAACAACAGTGTTTCAGGCAACTGCTCTTTAATAATTGTATTAAATTATACTTTTTGATTTCATGGGATAGTTTTGGTTCAAGGTTTAAAGGTTATTTCCAGGCATTAGATTTTGGGTTCCCAGTCCTGGTATGGCGCTGTGGATTAATGCGCCAGGCTGCAAAGCCGTTTGAACTGCAAGGTTGTCAGTTCAAGTTCACCAGCTGCTCCTTGGAAACCCTATACAGGGTCGCTATAGGTCGGAAACGACTCGACACTTAACAACAACAGCAAGTTTCAGTGGATCCTAGTACGTTTCTTTTCTATCTATAGATTTTGAAGTTCTGTTCTTTTCCTCTTTATAGTCAATACCCATCTGTTGGGTACTTGATAAAAATGTTCATCAGTAGTAGCCAGGCACTGTCCCATTTCTTTTAGTCTTGTGGTAATTGATGTAGTAGTATGTCCGATTCTTTAATCTCCATCTTCCTATGCTGTTGTAGGTGAATAGAAACCAACAGCAGACTAGGCGCAGTACTCACCGAATTGGGTGGTGGTGGTTATGTGCCATGGAGTCGGTTCCGATTCATAGTGACCCTGTACAGTGTTTCCGAGGCTGTAAATCTTTAAGGGAGCAGAAAGCCTCATCTTTCTCCTGCGGACTACCTTTATTTCTCATCCATGCAGCCACTCTCCGTCTCTTCACTGGTGTATTTATTCCATTGACAGTCAGTGTAATTATCGATAGGTATGGATTAATTGCTGTCATTATGTTATTTTTTTGTGGTTCTAATTAGTTCCTTTGTTCTGCATGCCTTCTTGTGCTGAGTTCATGTTTTTTGTGCTAATTCTTGGCAGTTTCTTCTTAGTTTTAATGTTTCCTTGTTTTACTTGGATCTTCATTTTCATGGTAAGTTGTGAAGTATTAATTTTCATTGGAGTCACCCTATAGTCTTTTTAAGTTTTCTCTGCATTTAAGACAGTCTGTTGTGTCCTGCAATCTACTTGACCTCACCACCTGGATCTCTGTTCCTATAGTTTTTACTTCTTTGACATTGTTAATATTTTGATCTTTGTTTGGCCTCACAGGTCCTCTGAGTTCATTGCTATAATTTTGTTCTGTTCTGGACTCTGCTATCTGTCGACTGAGTTCCAGGTGGTGTTGCTACATCAGTCAATCTCTGGTTGTTGTCTGTTCTTGCTGGTTTTCATTTCAAAGAATTCCCTTTACGATGTTTTGAAGTGTTGGATTGACTTTGACAAAATCTCTTAGCTTCTGTTTGTCTTGGAATGTTTTGATTGCACCATTGCATTTGATTAGCAGTTTTGCTGGATAGACGATTCTTGGTTGGCAGTTTTTTTTTTCTTTTAGGGTTTTATGTAAGTCTCCCCATTGTCTTCTTGCCTGCATGGTTTCTGTTGAGAAGTCTAGAGCTTAACTTGATTTGCTTGCCTTTGTAGGTAACACTTCTCTTTTCCCTGGCTGCTTTTAGGATTCTGTCCTGCTCTTTGATTTTGGAGAGCTTGATTATGATATGTCTTGGTGAATTTCTTTTGGGATCTGTCCTTCCTGGGGTTTGTTCAGCTTCCTGAATGTTTATCTTCTCATCCTTTAGATGTTAGGGAAAGTTTCTTCTAGTAGTTCCTGAACGATCTCATCTGTGGACTTCTGTGATTCTTCCTGTTCTGGTATGCCAATAATTCTTAAGTTACTCCTTTTCATGTTATCCAGCATGAATTTTACACTCTCTAAAGATTTTTATTCCTTTTTTCTGCGTGCTGTTCTATCTTAGCAGTGTTGAGAGATTTGTCTGCCACCTCACTGGTTCTGGCTTCCATCTCTGTAGTTCTACTCCTTTGCCCTTTCAGTGTATTGTCCATTTCTGATATTTTACTATTAATCATCTGGACCTCTTTTTGCAGGTTTTGAATGTTTTCCAGTGCTGTATCTATTTAGTTTGATTGCTCTTGTAGCACGTTCCTGACTTCTTCCTTATTCTCCTCCACCCCTTTTGGGAGCATTTAAGTTTGTTTTAATATCATTCTTCTGAATTCCTTCTCAGGCAGATCCAGAGCCTGCTCTTCTACTGGAAAGTCTGTGTCTGCTTCCATCTCATTTGTCTCAGTTACTCTTTTCTGTTTTTGGACATCTGTTGAGAGCTTTAATTGTGTTTTCTTTGACATTTTCAGTAGTTATGTGGGTTTTTAGTGCTTAAATGGATCTATGTTGCTGTGTTGTTAAGCTTACTGAGTGCCTCCTGGTGATTATGATCTGGAGATTTGCACGTGTAATGTCTAGCTGCTGGTATTGACTCTTGTCCAGATGGTAGGATATTACAGGGTGTATGCTTGTAGCTTGGCTATATGAGTACAGTTGCTGTCTCTTCTTGGGTAAGGTAGGGGGAGAAAGTTCCCACCCCCAGGAAAAGAGTGAGACCAAAAGGACCAAAGACTGGAGCAATATAAAAAGCAGAAACAGAAACCACCAATCAAAATAAAAAATAAAATCATAGTCCACTGTCCAGTAGACTTTGCTGTGCAGGCAGGAATAAATGGTCCTGCCCAGGTCAGCTTTAGGGCTGGGTCCCAGAGTCAGATGTCATAAGAAGCAGCCTGCGGGACTCCTTTCTGTGCCATGGGGAAACTGTGGGTGCAATGCTGCTCCCTTTTGGGGGTATGCCTGCCTGAAGGCCTCTGGGCTGGGCATTGAGGATGCAATTGGCATGAAGAAGAAAGATACTTGTAAAATGAAAGGTGAAAGATGAAAAATCAGTCACACCTCTCCCTCCAGATGCTCAGCTCCACGGCTTCTAGTGCTGGGTCACTACCTCCGCTTGGCTGTGGCCCCGCCCTCCGACCTCAGTCCAGGCCATCCAGGATCAATTCAGAAATTGCTGTATTTTGCTTCCACAGGTAGGTGTGGGAAACTGGTGCCCGTAACCTTATACAAGATCCAAAACTCTGGCCCTCTTCCGCTCCTCCTTCTCTTTTTCTGCACTTTGGCAGGGGAGCTTTTCCTATCTGTCTCTGCTTCACCCGCCCCCAAACCGCAAGTCCTCTACCTGTATTTCTTATACGTTAGATGATAGCTGCTGTTGGGGAGACCCGTATTCATGGAGATCGTATATACAAAAGAAAAGAAACATTGCCTGATACTGTATCCTTCTCAGGATCCTGGATGTGTTTGAATTCATTATTGTGGCTTTTGCACTGATTCATCTCACTTGAGGGTCTTCTTTGTCCTCACTGGCCCTCCACTTCACCAAACATGATATCTTCAAAGTGATTTTTAGCTTTCTGTTGTGATCTGTTGCTGTTAAGTGCTGTTGAGTCAGTGCTGACTCATAGCAGCCCTATGTAGGGTTTCCAAGGAGCAGCTGGTTGGTTTGAACTGCTGACTTAGCAGTTAACAGTCCAATGCTTACCTGACAGCACTACATCAGGACTCATGTTATGATATAAAAGGTTTTAATTGGCTAGGTTTTGGAGCTAGATCATCAGGCCTTTCTTCCTAGTCTGTTTTACTCTGGAAGCTTGCTGAAACCTGTCTACCATGAGTGACCTTGTTAGTGTTTAAAACACTGGTGATATAACTTTTGGCAGCACAGCAACATGCAAACCACTACATACAGTACAACAAATTGACAGATGGGTGACCTGGAAACCTATTGCCATCTAATCGTTTCTGACTCACAGAGAATACTATAGGGCAGAGTTTTAACTGCTCAATAGGGTTGCTGAGGCAGCAGATCCTTACAGAAGTAGAATTTACAGAAAGATGATTGGTGGGTAGGCACTGTGCCTCTAGGACTGCTTTGGTACATGGTGTAGGACATTACAACCATTTTACTGATGTGAATATTGAGGCTTAAGAAATTAAGTACTTTGTCCGAGCAGTTTCTTAGCTTGGAACTTTTGTACCTGTTGGTCCCTCTGCTTGGTTTGGCCCCTCATTTTTTCAGGCTTTCATTACTCAAATGTTACTTTTTTGGTAAAGCATTCCCTGGCTTACCCCAGTAGATCTTTTTCCTCTCTCCCCTTACTCTGTTTTATTTCCATAGCAAGTATTATCATCATACAGACAAGGGGGCTTCAAAAAGATCTTTAAAAAATTCCATTATCTGTTTTCTTTTTTTTTAAATAACATTGTGGATTAGGTGAAGGTTTACAGATCAAATCAGTTTTCCATTCAGTAATTTATACACATTTTGGTTCATCTCATTGATTGCAATCCCTGCACTATAACAGCACTTAATTCACTTCCTCCCTGTTTCCAATTTCCATTCCTTCTCTCCTAATCCTTCTGTAATTTTTCCTTGATAAATGCTTCCCTTTTGATCTCAAATGGTTGATTATTGTAAGAAGTGTGTATCCTCCCTACTGTGAGCTGATCTCTATTAAGTGGCCATAGATACACATTCCTTGGAACCAGAAAAGTTCTGTGGCATGTTCAGTGACCCTGTAAATATGTGTGATGTGCATGCACAGCATAGAACTAGATAGATATAAAGCAGGAGCTTGGCTACAAAACGGGGAATTCCTAACTTTTGACTTTTATGGTTTAGCAGATAACAAGCAATATACATACAAATATATACACATACAGGTATGTATGATGGCACAGGACCGGGCTGTGTTTGTGTTTCATTCTGTTGTTCATAGGGTCATTGTGGGTCAGAACGTACTCAATGGCACCTAACAACAACACAACCCGTACATTTGTGTGTGTATATAAATTATAAGAACTGCCATGTATTGAAACTCTCAATTATGTTTTAGTCACTATTTCATACTTTGGTAGCGCATAGATAAAATTTTCTGATGTCCTGGAATAATGCATACCTTTTGCCTTGTTTCCATTTCTCAAAACATTTCTTGCAATGTTGTGTGTAATTGGAGCATGGTGATATTTATTTTATAGCACTCTTGCATCTAAGGAGCTGTGGTAGCATAGTGGTTACGAGTCGGACTGCTTAATTGTTCGGTCAGCAGTTCGAAACTAACAGCGGTTCCGCGGGAGAAAGATGAGGCTTTCTGCTCCCATAAAGATTTACAGCCTCGGAAACCCAATACAGGGTCGCTATGGGTCTCCACGGCACATAACCACCACCACCACTACCAGATAGTAGCTGAGAGAATTTGGAGAAAAATAGATGAGTTGGAATTTAGATGCTTCAACTTCAAACTGATATTATATATGTGTTCAGATATCAGATCAGCAAATAAATATTGGGAATCTTTATGTACAGTCTATGGTGGAGTTCTGGTGTAGCACTGTAGGGTAAGCACTGGGCTGTTAATTTCAAGGTCTACTGTTCAAACCCACCAGCTGCGCGATGGCACTTGACAAACAACATGCATAGTGTAAAAGCCTCCTGGTGGTAGAATAGTCAAGCATTAGACTGCTAATTGAATGATTGGTGGTTTGAATCATGCAGCCGTCCCCAGAAGAAAACACATCGTGATCTGCTTCTCTAAAGATTACAGTCTAGAAAACCCTATGGGGAGTTGTATTCTGTCACATGGAATCACCAAGAGTGGGAATTGACTTGATGGCACATAACAACAGCATGCATATAAATAGTATTGAGGATCAAGAGTGAAAACCTCACTCTTAACTGGGTCAAGTGTGTTAATGTCAAATGTTGAGTCAGTTAACTACGTGGTGGTTGTGTGCTGTTGAGTCTGTTCTGACTCACAGCAATCCTGTATAGGGTTTCCGAGGCTGTAAATCTTTATGGTTAACTGTGTAGGAGGAAGAAATGAGACCATTGATAGGTCAGGGAGGTAGGAGATCTATGGTAATGTAGTATAAAATCCATGAGCATTTCAAATTTGAAAAGAATTCAGATGGTGTTTTCTCTCATCTTGGAGAATGCTTTAAAATGCTGTGTGTTTGAAAATTGATGTTCCAGTTATGTCAAAGTTAAAATTATCTTTAAATGATTATACTTATGTACATTGTTTTCTTTGTGGCATATCATAGGAGGTGGGTTTTCCTTTATCCTTACTGGGTCCTTAGGTTGCCAAAAATAGGACTGAGCTGGGAACCGGTCATGGACAGGAAGGGAGGGACATTTCTGGCTTACTTGTACTCTCAAAAGTCCAATAAAATTTTAATGGAATAATTTTGTGCGAAACGTCTGTGGGTTAGGTGTGTTGGGTTGCTAACCACAAGGTTGGAGATTCAAACCCACCAGCCACTCCACGGGAAACTTGAGGCTGTTTGCTTCCAGTAAAGATTAGCAGTCTTGGAACCTTATATAGATTCTCTATGAGTGCAGCCAAGAGTGCTCCTTGGAGGCCAGGATGCCCAAACTTTGTCTCTCATACTTCGGACATATTGTCAGGAGGGACCAGTCGCTGGAGAAGGATATCATGTTTGGTAAGGTGGAGGCACGGGTTAGAGAAAAAGATGAAGACCCCCCCAGCGAGATGGATTGGCCAAGTGGCAGCATCAATGGGCTCAAATGTGGCAATAATTGTGAGGTTGGCCCAGGACCCGGCAGTGTTTTGTTCTGTTGTGTATAGGGTTGCTATGAGTCTGTACAGACTCAATGGTACCTAACAACAACAGATGTTGTGACTGGGTTGCAATGGGTTTGGTTTTTGGTTTAAGTATGTGAGTGAGTGGTTGTTGTTGTTAAGTGCTGTCGAGTAGGTTTCGACTCATAGCGACCCTGTATAGGGTTTCTGAGGAGCAGCTGGTGAGCTTGAACCACCGACCTTGCAGTTCAAACGGCTTTGCAGTCTGGCACATTAACCCACAGCGCTGCACCAGGACTCCATGTGAGTGGTGGTTGTCGTTAAGTGCTGTCAAGTCAGTTCTGACCAATAGCGACCCTGTATAGGGTTTCCAAGGAGCAGTTGGTGAGTTTGAACCACCGACCTTGCAGTGCAAATGACTTTGCAGTCTGGCACATTAACCCACAGCGCCACACCAGTAGGATAAAATTCCTTGAAAAATTCCATAATCTTTTAATTACATTTTCCATGAACTTTAAAAAGTCTTCGCAGATTGCAATTTAATGACTTATTCAAAACAGCTGTGATAAATATGTTTGGATTTTCTGAAGTCTATTTTGAAAAGGAAAACTTGGTTTCCTTTTTTCCTTGTGTGCTTTCATGTGAAATAAATGTGTAGGGAACCCATTTAACTTTAATTCAAGGTATGTGGGAAAGGTACTGTTGGTAGAAATGGGCATGAATGTTTTATAAAAGCTTCAAATTATTCTGCTTCTTGGAATAATCTGAAAAAAAAAAAGTCATAATTTCACTACTATATTTTACACATTCCAATATTATTTGACTTCCTTAATGTATAGCAGGCAATGAGGACATAGCAATGAGCAAGACAGGCCTCATGGACTATAGTCTGGTGGTGGTGGTGTACCATGGAGTAGGTTCCAACTCACAGTGACCCTTTGTAGGGTTTCTGAGGCTGTAAGTCTTTATGGGAGCTGAAAGGCTCATCTTTCTCCCATGGAATGGCTGATAGTTTCAAACTGCTGATCTTGAGGTTAGCAGCCCAACTAGTAACCATTATTGCTACCAGAGATATTTGTTTATAGTCTAGTAGAGAAGAAACATACAAAATAATAAGTGATAAATATGTTAAGCATTACAATAGGGGAAGTATGGATTGCTGTATGTATTATATGGTTTTAATAATCACATTAAGTGAAAAAAATACAGAACATGAAATCTTTTTCTGTTTTTTTTAATAAAATCCTGTGCCATACCTTCACCTCAATCACAAATCTCTTCTGTTTGGCTTATCATAAAGTTTCATTATAAAACTATTTCATTAAAAATTTTTAAACACAGGAGTTAATATTTTTGTTAAGTGCCATCGAGTAGGTTCTGACCTATAGTGATCCTGTATATGGTTTTCAAGGAATGCCTGGTTGAGCTTGAACCTCTGACCTTGCGGTTCAAGCTGTCTTTGCTGTCCATGTCCAGCGCATTAACCCACAGTGCCACAGCAGGACTCCACAGGAGTTAACAGCAGCACAAAGTAATCTTGTATAGGATTTTCAAGGAGTGCCTGATGAGCTTGAACCCCTGACCTTGTGGTTCCAGCTGACTTTGCCGTCCAGTGCATTAGCCCACAGTGCCACACCAGGACTGCACAGGAGTTAATAGCAGCATAAACGTTCCTCTAATATCATTCCCCATCTCCCATAGAAGCTATTGAATAGTTTTTTTATCCTACCATGTTTGTTCAGACATGCACATGTATGAATAGGTTTTAAATAGAAAGTGGGTCATATTAAATATTCTGCCCTTTTTGTTAAGTGACATGGAGTCAGCAACGGCTCATAAGGACCCTTTGTAGGGTTCCTGAGGAGGGGCTTGTGAAATTAAATGGCTGACCTTACAATTCAAACTGACGTTGCAGTCCAGTGCAGTAACCTGCCCCATAACCTACTTTTTTACTTAGTGATGAATTGTGGACAGATTTCCGCCGTTTGAACTGCAAGGATCAAAGCTCACCAGTCGCTCCTCGGAAACCCTATACAGGGTCGCTATGGGTCGGAACCGACTCGATGGCACTTAACAACAACAACTTCATTTTAACAGCAGCATTGTATGTACTTAGCTGTGCTACACTATTTAACTAATTTTGTAGTGGGTGAGCATCTGTGACCCTTTGATTATTTTCTGGGATATATTCATAGAAGTGGAATTGATGGGTTCTTGATAATGCCGTTGAGTTGGTTCTGACTCATAGCAACTCTGTATAGGGTTTCCAAGGAGTGACTGGTGAGTTTGAACCACTAACCTTGCAGTTCAAATTGACCTTATGGTCCAGTGCTTATCGTATAGCAACACACCAGGACTTCTAATGGGTTATAAAGTTATAAAACCTTTTTAAGAAAACCTTTTTATTATGAATTGAGTAAAGGTAACAACAGTTTGCCCACTTCCTCCCTGTGGTTCCTGTTTCTACTTTTTGATTTTGTTGCCCTTTTGATTTTGAATGATTGACCCTTTCATGGTGAGCATACCTTACTAGTGTTGTTGTCCCCTCTATATACCTACCTATCTACCATAATAGACCTATTACTGCTAAAAATTGGACCACAAGGGTGAGTTGCTTTCCAGATATGAAGAGTGGTCAAGGGCCATAGTCTTGGGTTCCTCCAGTCTCTGACTAGTAAGCCTAGGTTGAGTTCTTTTCCAGACCTGAAGGGTAACATTTTTTAAATTTTGATATATACTGTCAGATTGGTACCCCACTCCCCAAAGGCTGGACTGTTTTTTGTCTTAATTTCTCCACAGCCTACCTAACACTGTACTTTTTCAATCCTTTGCTTATTAATTTGGCTACCAAAACCCCCTCAATGTTTTAATTTTTTTAATTTTTAATTTTTAGTGAGAGTGAGCAACATTGGTCGTTTAGGTTCCTAGGTGGTGCAAACAGTTTGCACTAGATTACTAAACCTAACGATTACCAGTTCAAACCCACCCAAGCCTGGAGAGCCATTTCTATAGACATGACAATGAAGAAAACTCTGAACTTTGGAGCAGTTCTATCTACTCTGTCAGCACAAGGAGGCTGAATCCACTTGACTGGAAGGGTTTCACTTGGTGCTTTGATAGACCATTCGTTTCGTTTCCCTCCCCTTTTGTGTAATTAAGAGTTCCCTTCTTGGTTTTAGTGCCACCTTAATAAATAAGGGAAAATTACTACTACTTGTTGTTTTTGTTACAAAATTTCCTCTTGTTTTCTTAGCATTTTTCCGGAGATAAGTTTAAGTTTTTCACGTAGTTACATTTTACTAGAGCCTTGGTGATGAGATTAGGAAGACTGTCTCACTGCAGAAAATAGTGCTTTAGCTTTTTTAGACATTTCAAATTTGATGCATCTGAAACTTAGTTTTTGACTCTGGTGTGAATTTACCTCTTTATGCCATTTTGACCAAACCTTGGATTACTTATTTTCCTCCTTGTACATTTGTCTATGTCTTTTCCCTCTGTTTTAGATAGTGCTGCTTCTAAATTGCCCTTTTTTCCCCTTATCTAGTTATGTCCAGCAAAGGAGCTCTGGTAACGCAGTGGTTACAAATCGAGCTGCGAACTGCAAGGTCAGCAGTTTGAAACTGCCTGCTGTTCCGAGGGAGAAAGATGAGGCTTTCTGCTCCCGTAAAGATTTACAGCTTGGGAAACCCTGTACAGGGTCGCTATGAGTCGGAACTGACTCCATGGCACATAACCACAGTTAATGTCCAGCCGTGATAGTACACTGTCAGTCAGTATGAACGTTTTTGTAACCATGTTATCTCTGCTTTGGGGATGGTATTTTAAACAGTTTTTGACAGTTTAATGTCTGTAAAGTGGCACCTTGGGTTCTTTTAATTTTATTACTTTGATTACTACTTGAAATGAACTTGTTCTCTCCTTGTTTTTTACCAAGGTAATTTGAATGTGATTGACAACACTTAGTTTAACCTGAGGACCTTTTAACTTTGAGTTTATAGTAGTTTTCTGGTTAATTTCTGGGGATGGTGTTTTTAAACATTAAGTTATTGTTGTTAAGTGCTGTGGAGTTGGTTCTGACCCATAGCGACCTTGTATGGGCTTCTCAAGGAGCTACTGGAGAGCTTGAATTGCTGACCTTGGGGTTCCCATCGACTTATTGTACTCCAGCACATTAACCCATAGAGTCACACTGGGACTCTTGTTTATTTTAAATTGAGTTTGTGTATTATTCTGTCTGTTCACCTTATTTGTGGTTCTCCTAGTTAAAGTCAATTTACAAACAGTATTTGCTAAAGAAGCCTGTTAATAATCTGTCCTCTTGGCTTGCCCAATAGTGCTAAATTGCATTCAGCGGACAACCAGTTTGTGAATGAACATGTGCTCAAGTGTTTTGTAAAGAGCCTGTGAGAGAACCAATGGGTAATGCCTGAGTTTTTTTTTTCTCACTACAGAGTAATGTTTTTAGCAGTGAAAGCTACAGTGAAATAAGATTGTTACTAGTAGTTGAGCCTGTTTCTTAATCGTTGAATGATTATTTTTAGTCATGAGTAGGGTGGATAAAATAAAATTGACTGTTAGCATCATTTAAAAAAATACATGGCTGCGTTTTTGGCTTGGCTAGGTAGTATAATTCCACAAACTAACCCTTATGGGAATTTGTCAGTGCCAAGGTATTGTTAAAACTATGGAAAAAGAGAGAGAGTCTTCTTTTATGATATCCAAGAATGTTCTAGAGTAGTTAACTTTGAAGTGATTATAAACACACTAGCAATTTAGTAGTGAAATTTTTTTCAGGTGTGGTGACAGCAGTTCGGAGCAAATGAGAATATTGTGTAAGTGCCATCAAATCAGTTGTGACCCAAAGCAACCCTGTATATGGTATCTGAGGAACAGGTGATGAGCTAGAACTGCCAACTTTGTGGTTCAAAACTACTTTTTGCAGCCTATCTCATTAACCTACAGCGCCACACCTATACAACAGTTAATTTTCAAATAACACTTATAGATTAAAAAATGGATTATCTTTAGTTTTGCTTAAAATGATTTTGTATGATAAACATTTATATTTAAAAGTAGTGAAGGGAGCCCTACCCCCTCTCAATACAATTCACCTTATTTTCTTATCGTGGTTGTACTTTAACCACTGGTATTTTCTTGTTTATTTTATGGTCTCTTACTCTATTAGTTTAACCTCTTAAATGCCTAGGGAGCATAGACTATTTCTGGTCAAAGCTGTTACTTAAGTATCTCTTAAGGCTGATACATAGTAAATGCTCAAGAAGTATTAGTTGAATAGATGGGTTTTTAATTTTGTAATTTATTTAAGATATTTAGAAATAGGATTTAGCCCTAGTTGTGAATATAACTCAATGCCTTAACTTTAAGAAATTTTTGAAGTTTGTTTTTTAAATCAGTTTGAGAGGCAGTAATGATTTGAGATCTGAAGTTCTTTCTTGAGTATTACAAAAACAAAAAACTCCAAACAAACCAAACCCACTGCTATCCAGTCAATTCCAACTCAGAGGGACCCTATAAGTACAGAGTATAACTGTCCCCTAGGGTTTCCAAGGAGCCCTGAAGTGGCTCTGTAATAAGCACTGGACTGCTCGCCGCATGGTTGGCAATTCAAACTCCTCAGGTGCTCCTTGGAAACCCTATATAGGGTTGCTGTGAATTGCAACTGCCTCAACAACACGCTATGAGTCGGAACCGACTCCATGGCACACAACAACAATAGCACTTAACACTACCAAAAGGGCTTCTAAGGAAGAAGGGCTTCTGAGCAACTGTGGTGGAGTCAAACCACTGACCTTTTGGTTCTCAGCGGAGCTCTTAACCACTGCATCACCATGGCTCCTTAGTATTGCAAGAAATGGGAGCTAATGTTAAAAAGACATAAACCCCCCAAATTCATGAAACGAGTTTTTTCTATGTCTGAACTTAGTACCTGAATTATGACTATTTAACATATTTTCTTCATCTCAGTTTTATCGTCACAGAATTTTTAGTCTTAACCATTTGATTTTGTTGTGTACAGTATTTCTAAACTTACAAGTTTCTTTTGTGAGGCAGAAGTTGAGAAATCTGAAGCAGGTGAGAAGGAAAGGAGTTACCATAGTTAGAAGCTATGGTTTTTGTTTTTGATTTTTTTTTTGGCCAGCATAATTAATTGTTGCAGGATGGGAGAATGGGAGGTATGTATGCTTGTACTGTATTCCAGTGTGAAGGTATTACGTAATAACAAATTATGAATGTACTGCTAATTGTGTATTTTAATAAAATGTAACAGTAATAATGATTCCAACATAGTTTCAGTACACTGTTGAGTTTACGTAGTACTTTCACCCTGTCCTCATATTAATAATTTCTTACGGAGGTCTTGTGGTATTAATTGTATTTTATAGATAAAGGATTGGAGGCTCTGGAGGAGCCAAGAAACTTGGCCTAAGGTTACAAAACTAGAGTCCATACCCTGTATTAAATAGTTCTGTTTTTTAGAATCATAAATTTTAAAGCAAGAAGAAGTTTTAGGGACTCTAGTGGTGGTAGTGGTGCCACCTAGTCAGTTCCGACTGTATAGGATTTCCGAGGCTGTAAATCTTTATGGGAGCAGAAAGTCTCATCTATCTCCCACGAAGCAACTGGTAGATTTGAACTTCTGACCTTGCCGTTAGCAGCACAACTCCTAAACCACTATGCTTCTAGCGTTCCTTTAAGGATTAACACTTTTACCTATTTATAAGTATGAGAGAAATAATTTGTTGAATGTGATAAAGTGAATATGGCAGAGCCAGGAATCTAACTCAGGTGCCTTCCACAGATCAGTCCTGTGTTCATGCCTTTGATCCTGGAATGCTTTTGTATCAATGGACTAGGTAATAACAAAGATATTTGAGTTTTCTGTTCGAGTAGATTCTTGTAAAAACAGAGTGGTTTTCAAAAACATTTGAATATGTTTTTAGGTATCTTAGGGATGGAATGTAAGCCTTAGAACCAGATTTAAATGGGTATTAATGAACTCTTTTCCTCATTAGCTTTGTGACCCTGTTGGAAATTACCTAACTTCTTTGTTTTCTCATCTGTAAAATGGGCAGACTATCACCTATTGTGAAAGAATTAAAAGACAGTATATAAGTGTCTTGACACATGGAATGCACTTGTTAACTTTATTTTATAAAATATTGCAGAGACAGTACATTTTCATACAGTTGAAAAAAAATTGTATCTGAGATTAACACAAATTTGGGAAAGCATTTGTAGCAAGTATGACCTGGAAAGGAGGGAAACTATTCAGTTAGGGATTCTACCTTATTCCCCTCATTCTGAAACTAAGCACATGCATGAAAGCTTGTAAGCCAGCTACTTCATGCTTTTATAACACCCCCCTTTAAAAAAAAAGTTTTTATTGTGAATTGAGAATTACACTCATCATTTCCTTTCAATGATTACAATTTCCTCTGTGCATTATCATTCAACAGTATTTGCTTCCATTCCCTCTATTTTTTTTTTTTTTTTAGGATGTACACAAAAACATCCAGGAATATATAATCATTTAAACAACCAAAGGGCACCTTCTGCAGGCCTGCTTCCTGATCACCAGCACCTGGCTGCCAGCACATAGCTTTTCTCAACACCATACTCAAAAGCATCAATTCTTCTACGGTCTGCCTTATTCACTGTCCAGCTTTCGCATGCATACGAGGTTATTGAAAATACCATGGCTTGGGTTAGGCGTACCTTAGTCCTCAAGCTGACACCTTTGCTCTTCAACACTTTAAAAAAGTCTTGTGCAGCAGATTTGCCTAATGCAATACGGCGTTTGATTTCTTGACTGCTGCTTCCATGAGTGTTGATAGTTGATCCAAGACGAAAAAAGTCCTTGACAACTTTAATCTTTTCTCCGTTGATAAGAATGTTGTTTATTGGTCCATTGGTGAGGATTATTGTTTTCTTTATATTGAGATGTAATCCATACCAAAGACTGTGCTTTTTGATCTTCATCAGTAAATGTTGTAAGTCCTCTTAAAAAAGATAGAGTCCTTAGCTGCTCTGTATTCTCCATGCCCTTATCTCTGCATTCATCTCTGGTGTTGCTGCTTCTCTGGATATGGTCCCACATGCCGCTCAAGCTATTCTCCCTTGATAGTCCTAGGGCCCTCTGTTCCTGGGCTGTAAGATTAACTTCTCCTCCCTTTATGTTACAAAACTTATACCCTTTCAGTTGTGACAGTCGCAATTAGTCATGATTATAGTTTGTTGTGTATTGAGTTAAAGTTTACAGGGCACATCATCAGTTTCACATTCAACCATTCATATAACTTGTTTCATTACATTGATTATAATCTCCTCCATATACCATCAGTTAACAGTGTTTCTATCCTCTTTAGCTTTTTTTGGGGGGCGGGG
>NW_006408569.1:15138015-15138685 GCF_000296735.1 Chrysochloris asiatica | reverse complement strand
TTTGCCTAGCTTCTGAAAACATTAACAGGCAGTAAAACCTACGATGGTTGATGAGCGATTGCAAAATCAGTAACATCTGTTAACTCCCCATTCCCCACGCTCGACAAGCAACTCAGCAGAAAGTCTCTGGAGTTTAACCAGTTCTCTAATAGTTAAACAATTCTTAAAGTCTTCTCTGCTGTGAAAACGGCTGGCAGGCTCCTTGGTGCTCTTGCCGGAGAGGCCTCAATGGAGAAGCAGATGACATCACTCTTTAAGATGGGTTTTAGGTGAATGCTGGCTCCCTCAGGCAAGCTTGCTCCGAAGAGGGAGAAGTGGTTGTCCTCTCGCTATAGGGTCGACTCAGTCAGGCTGGAATGCATACTGGACAGCTTTTGACCTGTAACACAGACTAAAACTCTCGCCCCTTGGTTAGTCACGTAACAAAGAAACATTCCAGCATCCTAACATGATCCCCCCCCCCATTCCAATCATGACTCAGTCCCTGTATCTCAGAGCCGTGCTATTCCAAGGTTGTGTATATGTCTTGCTTTATCTCTGTCCCCTTCGGCCCTTTCACTCATGCCCAATTGTTCTCCCAGCTGCCCCGCTTTTCACTTTCCCTCTCCCTCCCTGTATATTGCCCCCCTCCCTCACGCCCAAGCTCTCCTGTGACCAACCCCCACCCTGC
>NW_006408569.1:15100406-15135580 GCF_000296735.1 Chrysochloris asiatica | reverse complement strand
TGGAATAATTTGAGTAGAATTGGTGACAGCTCTTCCCTGAATGTTTGGTAAAATTCACCAGTGAAGCCGTCTTGGCCTGGACTTTTTTGGTTGGGAGTCTCTTTTGCAGCCCCCTAGTTTAGGTAGCCAATGTCTTAAGTTGTCCATCCCTATTAACCCTGTATACAGAACGGATAGGATTGGTAATTGATGTGAAGACTCCTTCCCTGTCAGTTGGTGTTTGAGCTACTACATCCATAGTATAGGTCAGGTTCATCAAATTGTAGCAATTTACACTTGTTTCCATTATCCAAATGTATATATATACACACACACACACATTCACTCTCTCTATATATGTATAATTTATCTTCCTCTAGACGAGTTCTGATCATCAAGCCACTGAAGCTAGGTCAAATTGGTATATCTACAAGTTTGGGTGTTTTTGTGCATCTCCCCTCACTTCATATCAGCTGGACACTTCACTCTCAGCTCTAGCTGTCCATTGCTATGTCCTTGTCCATAGACTCAGGAATCCCCAAGTCTCACTTCGGACCAACCAGCCCTTCCTCTTGTCTCTCTCATCTCCAGGTCGACGGGAGTCTCACTGTGGTTGAACTCAGCCCATTTTTTCATTTCTGCCTTTCCCCCTCTTCCATTGACCAGTAGACCAACGTGGTCGCCAGTTAACCTACAAGCCTGCTCATGTGTTCCCTTTGAGTTTCCGTCTTTGGGGGTGGTGGTGTTTGCCCTGAAGGGACTTGATTGCTTGTCTTGATGGCTCTCTGGCGAATAACTTGCTTGTTTTTGTAGTAGCCAATCAGACTGCTATTTTTGGTTTTGATTTTACCTGCTGGTCTTTCTTTTAAGAAGTATCTTCTGTTCCTCTAGCTGCTCCAGGCTGGTCTGCTTGTCCTTTCAAGTGGGAATGTCCCACCTCAGAAGGTTCTGGATGGGACTTAGTATTCCATCTAAGGTCCTATTGACTACGAAGGCTCCACAAGAAGCCTCTTTCACTGGGCAAGTTATAGAACCCCTTTTTAGATATTTCAGTCAGTTACAGGCTGAAGATGGGCTTATAAGCCTTTTGTAATCACAGTTTCCAATATTCGTTGCTATCCCACTGAAGTGTCTATTTAACAGTAGTAGTCAAGGGAAACCAATATTCATAAGACAGTCAAGCATCTTAACATTATTTCCTCTTTCACCCATTCAGACTATGCCTCGATCCCTATATCAGGGAGCCCTGTTGTTCCAAGGGTGAGCATACATCACTATTTACCACTGTCCCATTCAGCCCATGCAAATCTGCCTCAGTGTTCCCCTATCTACCTTGTTCTTCCATCCATTCTTGTATATTGCCCTCCCCAACACCCCAATTACGATATGTCTATCCTCTACCCTCTGTTCTACCATCCCCTCCCTACCCGTCTGCCCTCCCATTGGTAACCAACAAAGAATTCCCCCCCCCCCCCACACACACACCTTTTTGTTTGGGTATAGGTAGCGTAGTGGTTACGAATCGGGCTGCGAGCTGCAAGGTCAGTAGTTCGAAACTACCAGCGGTTCCACGGGAGAAAGATGAGGTGGTCTGTTCCCGTAAAGGTTTACAGCCTCGGAAACCCTGTGTAGGGTCGCTATGAGTTGGAACCGACTCCACCGCACATCACAACAACAACAACATAAGCTTTTACAATAATGGTCTGATGCAATATTTGTCCTTTTGTGACTGACCAATTTTACTCAGCATAATGTCTTCAGGGTTCATCCATGTTATGCGGTGATTTGCAGCCTCCTTGTTATTTTCCAAGGTAGCTTAATATTCCATTGTGTGTATGTACCAAAGTTTGTTTATCCATTCTTATATTGATGGGCACTTAGGCTGTCTCCATCTTTTTCTATTGTGAATAGTGCTGTGATAAACATTGGTGTGCATATATCTACACGTGTACTGGCTTGTATTTCTTGTGGATATATACCAAGTAGAGGGATTGCTGAGTGATAAGATATTTCTATTAACAACTTTTCTGAGGAAGTGTCATACTGTTTTCCAGAGTGGTTGAACCATTTTACAATGGCATTAGAAATGTTGGAGTCCTGGTTTGGGTCTGATTAATGTGGTGGCCTGCAATGTCAGTTTGAACTGCAAGGTTGGTGGTTCAAGCTCATCAGCTGCTCATCGGAAACCCTATACAGGGTCCCTGTGAGTTGGAAATGACTCAAGGGTACTTAACAATGACAACAACAAAGCAATGTAGGAGGGTCCCAGTCTTTCCATACCCTCTCCAGCATTTGTTGTTTCCTGTGTTTTGGAACTTCAGTGTTTATGCTAGAGAGAGATGATATCTCACTGTTGTTTTGTTGGAGTCCTACCCGGAGTCCTGGCTAGTGCGTCAGACTGCAAAGTTGTTTGAGCTGCAAGGTCGGTGGTTCAAACTCACTAGCTTCTCCTTGGAAACCCTATACAGGGCTGCTATGGGTCTGAATCTACTCAGAAGGCACTTAACAATAACAGTGGAGTCCTAGTGTGGCGCTGTGGGTTAACGCACCAGTCTGCAAAGCCGTTTGAACTGCAAGGTCAGCAGTTTGAGCTCACCAGCTGCTCCTTGGAAACCCTATACAGGGCCACTATAGGTTGGAAGCCAGTGGCTAAGGATCATGAATATTTCTTCATATTTTTTTGTCTGCCTGAATATCTTCCTCAGTAAAGTGACTGTTTGTATCCTGTGCCATCCATTATTTAATTGGGTTAGTTGTATTTATTTTGTGGTTACAGTTTTGAAATATCTACACAGGATGCATACATGTACATATGGGTAAAGCCTAGGAAGCAATATGAAAAAAAAAAGTTTTTCCCCATGTAATAAATGGAGGAAAACCAAGGTGATAAGTTAGGTTCAGGTGTTGTGTGCACTGAAGAAAAACAATGTCCTCAGAACCTTTCAGGGTGTGTGACAAATATGGCATATTGTTTCTTATTTTGGGGGGGAACTGTAATAATCTTGTTGTTACTAAGTGCTGTCGAATTAGTTCTAACACATAGTGGCCCTATCTAGGGTTTCCAGGGAGCAGCTGGTGAGTTTTGAACTGCCAACCGTGCAGTTCAAATGACTTTGCAGTCCAGCGCATTAACCTATAGTGCTACACCAGGACTCCCCTTTTTGAGTATAGTACACATATATATACATCAGCAGATAACAATCTTAGTATGCAATGTTAAATACAGATTTTTTGTTTTATTCTTCTTGAGTAAACTCTTTAACATACATTGCCATTCAATCCATGACATTTTACCATTGAGTTTTGTTATGTGCCCAGGAGTTGGTTCCATCTCATAGCAATCCTGTGTAGGATTTCTGAGAGCGGCTGTTAGGTTTGAACTGCCAATATTGTGATTACCAGTTCAGTACTTATCATACAGTGTCACACTAGAGGTATTTTATTCTTTTCTCTTTGGTTCAAATTATAGCCACTGTAAGTAGACTTTTTATAAATATTTTTGTATATTAACGAATATTTTTGAAAAACTTCAGCTTCTTGGTGTCATTAAAGAAGGATGTCTTAAGCCCCAGTATATGCTCCATTTGGAGTCCTGTTGTAGCGCTGTGTGGGTTAATGCGCTGGACTGCAAGGTCTGGTTGAACCATGGTTCAGGTTCACTAGACGCTCCTTGGAAACCCTGTACAGAGTGGCTATGAGTTAGAACTGACTTGATGGCACTTAATAACAACAACATGTGTTTCATTGCAGTATTATGAGGGAATACAGCTATTATAATCTATTATGCCATTGTTTTTGTGCAGCTTGTCTTGTCAATCAGCAAAGCAAATAACTTTACTACTGTCTGCCTTCCGAATTCTTATATTTTATGGTTGATATATTTTATGGTATGTGTGTTCTTTTCTGTTTCATTGTTTCCATAAAAAAGACTGGCTGAGGTGTTAGCTTGTTTTTCCATTCATCTGTGAGCACTACAGGGTAATACATACACCATTTATTCTGTATTTTTCATTTATATTCTAATGTAAAAAAAGAAGCTTGTTAAAAGAATTTACCTGGGCAAATGTTGTGATTGCCTTAGTGATTTGAAAACTTACCAGAATGTTTTTTCAATTGTTTCCATTTGTGTTGCAGTTAAAGGCAGTGGTATCATCACTACATGAGTGCAGGAATGCTGACCTCCCGAATGACACTACCAGATTGGGGAGTGGGTGATAATCAAAATGACTCTAAAATTTTTGCAGCAGAAATTTATTACCTTTATATTTAAATGCTTGTAGTTAGTTAATGGACTAACTGTAGGATCAGCACTGGACCACGAACCACAAGGTCGGTAGTTCAAACCCACAAGCTGATCCTTGGAAACCCTATATAGTGTTGTTATGAGTCAGAAGGTACTTTCACGACTTAGCAAGTTAGTTAATATACACTTAAAGATATTAGAAATGTTACATTTACATAACTTACAACTATATTTTGTTGCTGTTAAGTGCAGTTGAGTTGGTTTCTGAGGAGCAGCTGGTGGACTTGAACCACTGACCATGCAGTTAGCAATCCAGTGCTTATCCACAGCAGGACTCCAAAACTATATTTAGCAGATATTATTGGAGTCCTGGTGTGGCACTGTGGGCTAATGCATCAGACAGCAAAGTCGCTTGAACTGCAAGGTCGGTGGTTCAATCTCACCAGCTGCTCCTTGGAAACCCTATACAGGGTTGCCATCAGAATTGACTTGATTGCACTTAACAAAAACAACATTGGAGTCCTGGTGTGGTGTTGCAGGATAATGCTCTGGACTGCAAGGTTGTTTTGAATCGAAAAGTTTGCGGTTCAAACTCACCAGCTGTTCCTCAGAAATGCTGAACAGGGTCACTATGAGTTGGAACTGACTTAACGGCACTTAACAGCAATATTTTATGATAAGAAGCTCTGGTAACTTAGTGGTTATGAGTGGGGCTGATAACCTCTCAAGGTCAGCAGTTCAAAACTACGAGCCTTTC
Organism: Chrysochloris asiatica; assembly: GCF_000296735.1. NCBI lineage: Eukaryota > Metazoa > Chordata > Mammalia > Afrosoricida > Chrysochloridae > Chrysochloris > Chrysochloris asiatica. The sequence goes on along the minus strand of NW_006408569.1, from coordinate 15,130,601 downwards.
CACGGGAGAAAGATGACAGCATTCTGGTCTTGTAAAGATTTACAGCCTTGAAACCCTATACAAAGTTGCTGTTAGTAAGAACTGACTCCACAGCACATGCCACCACTACCATAGCCCTAGTATGGCTATGGAAGGTAAGCACTGAACTGCTTACCACAGTGTCAGTGGTTCAGACCCACCAGTTACTTCTTGGGAACTCTATACAGGGTTGATAGGAGTCAAAACAGACTCGATGGCACTTAACAATAACATCATTTTACTATTTAAACTGAGACTAAATATTACTAAGGATTCTGTATGGTCTGTTACAGGAGGAGCGGTCAGAGGTCCATGGGGCTGGTACAAATTCCGACTAACACCACTTGTTAAAACTGGTCTTGTTCTGTATCTCTGTGTATACCTGCATGTGTATGTCTATCACTCCTCATTAGTTCTGTAAGTAAAACTACTGAAAGTTACTTCTACTGTAATTCTTTGAAATGTTTGACTTTCTTTGGGTTGTTGTATGTTTTGTAGAAGAGTTATCAGTAAGGTCCTTATATCAGTAAAAGTCCTCATACCTCATATCAACTTGGTCCCTCATACCTTCATGTTGTTGCTGTTGTTAGGTGCCATCAAGTCAGTACTGACCCATGCATACGAGAACGAAACACTGTCCAATCCTGGGCCAACCTCATTACTGTTGCCATGCTTGAGTCCATTGATGCTGCCACTTGGCCAATCCATCTCGTTGGGGGTCTTCCTCTTTTTCTCTGACCCTCCACTTTACCAAACATGATATACTTCTCTAGCGACTGGTCACTCCTGACAATATGTCCACAGTATGAGAGACAAAGTTTGGCCATCTTGGCTTCCAAGGAGCACTCTGGCTGCACTTCTTCCAAAACACATCTATTGGTTACTTTCAGGATTCTTCTCCAACACCATAACTCAAAAGCATCAATTCTTCTACGGTCCTCCTTATTCACTGTCCAGCTTTAGCATGCATACGAGGTTATTGAAAATACCATGGCTTGGGTCAGGTACACCTTAGTCCTCAGCTCTGACATCTTTGCTGTTCAACACTTAAAAAAAGGTCTTGTGCTGCAGATTTGCCTAATGCAGTACGCCGTTTGATTTCTTGACTGTTGCTTCCATGAGTGTTGATAGTTGATCCAAGAAGAATGAAGTCCTTGACAGCTTCATTCTTTTCTCTTTTAATAAGAAAGTTGTTTATTGGTCCAGTGGTGAGGAATTTTGTTTTCTTTACATTGAGATGTAATCCATACCAAAGGCTGTGCTCTTTGATCTTCATCAGTAAATATTATAAGTCCTCTTCACTTTCAGCAAGCAAGGTTGTATCATCTGCATATCGCAGGTCTTCCTCCAGTCCTGATGCCAGGTTTTTCTTCATATAACCAGGCTTCTTGGATTATTTGCTCAGCATACAGGTTGAATAATTATGGTGAAAGAATACAACCTTGTCGCATACCTTTCTTAATTTTAAACCATTCATTGTTTCCGTATTCTGGTTGAACAGCTGTCTCTTGGTCCATGTACAGATTCCTCATGAGCACAATTAAGTGTATTGAAATACTCATACTTTGCAGTGTTGTCCATAGCTTATCATGATCCACACAATCAAAAGCCTTTGCGTAATCAATAAAGCACAGGTAAACATCTGTCTGATATTCTCTGCTTTCAGCCTAGATCCATCGGATATCAGTAATGATACCCTCGTTCCACGACCTCTTCTGAGTCCAGCTTGAACCTCTGGAAGTTCTCTGTCAATGTATGATTGTAGCCATTTCTGTATTAACTTTAGCAAAACTTGACTTGCATGGGTTATCAAAGAGATTGTCTAATGATTTCTGCATTCTGTTGGGTCACCTCTCTTTGGAATGGGCAAAATATAGATCTCTTCCAATCAGTCGGCCATATAGTTGTCTTACAAATTTCTTGGCAGAGATGAGTGAGTGCCTCCTGTGCCACCTCCCTTTCTTGAAAGATTTCAATTTTTATTCGATCAATTCCTGGTGCCTTGTTCTTTGCCAATTCCTTCAGTGTACTTTGGACTTCTTCCTTCAGTATCATTGGCTCTTGATCATATGTTTCCTCTTGAAATGGTTGAACATTAACCATTTCCTTTTGGTATACTGACTCTGTATTCCTTCCATCTTCTTTTGATGCTTTCTCCATCATTCAGTAATTTGCCCAGAGAATCTTTCAATAATGAAAGTCGAGGCTTGAATTTTTTTTTTCAGTTCCCCCAGCTTGAGAAATGCTGAGTGTATTCTTCCTTTTTGGTTTTCTGATTCCAGATCTTTGCACATTTTTTATTGTAATATTTGGCTTTATCTTCTCGAACTGATCTTTGGAATTTTCTGTTCAGCTCTTGGACCTCCTCATTTCTTCCATGTGCTTTAGCATCTCTACGCTGGAGAGCAAGTTTCAATGTCTCCTATGACATCCATTTTGACCTTTTCCTTCTTTCTTGTCTTAATAACTTTTTGCTTTCTTCATGATGTCATCTTACAACTCTTCTGGTCTTCGATCTTTAGTGTTTAATGTATCAAATCTGTCCTCTCAATTCAGGTGGGATGTATTCAAGGTCATATTTTGGCTCTCTTGGACTTGTTTTCATGTTCTTCAGCTTCAGTGTGATTTGCGTATGAGTAATTGATGGTCTGTTCTACAGTCTGCCCCTGGCATTGTTTTGACTGATGATATGGAGATTTTCCATTGTCTCTTTCCGCAGATGTAGTACATCAATTTGATTTCTATGTATTCCATCTTGTGAGGTCCATGTGTATAGTTGTCTCTCATGCTGTCTAAAGAAGGTATTTGAAATGAACAAATCATTGATTTTGCAGAGTTCTATCATGCGATCTCCAGCATCATTTCTATCACCAAGGCCATATTTTCAAACTACTGATCCTTCTTCTTTGCTTCCAGTCTTTGCATTCCAATCACCAGTAATGATTAGTACATCTCAATTGCATGTTTGATCGATTTCATATTGAAGAAGTTGGTAGAATTCTTCTATTTTATCCTCACTGGCTTTAGTGTTGGTTGGTGCGTAAATTTGAATAATATTGGTATTAACTGGGCTTTCCTGTAGGAGGGCGGATATTATCCTGTCACAGACAGTGTTATCTCTTGACTGATATGGTTATGTTATTTTTGACAGTGAATGCAACACTATTCCTCTTCAATCTGTCATCCCGGCATAGTAAACCATGTGGTTGTCAGATTCAAACCATGTGGTTGTCAGATTCAAAATGGCCCATTACCAGTCCATTTCGGCTCACTAATGCCTAAGGTATCAATGTTTATGTGTTCCATTTCATTTTTGACAACTTCCAATTTTCCCCAATTCATACTTCGTACATTCCATGTTCCGATTTTCAATGGATGTTTACAGCTGTTTCTCTTCATTTTGAGTTGTGCCCCAACAGCAAATGAAGGTCCCATGGGCTTTTCTCCCATGGGCTTTACTCCATTCGTGTCATCACTGTCAACTCTACTTTGAGGAGGCAGCTCTTCCCCAGTCACATTTTGAGTGCCTTCCAACCTGAGGGGCTCATTTTCCAGCACTATATCTAACAGTGTTTCTCTTCTGTTCATAAGGTTTTCAGTGACTAAATATGAATCGGGCTGTGAACCTTAAGGTCAGCAGTTTGAAACTACCAGCTGTTCCTTGGGAGAAAGATGAGGCTTTCTGCTCCCGTAAAGATTTTATAGCCTTGGAAACTCTTTTAAGGCCCCAGTTGGTACTCAACTAAGTAGGATGGAGAACATAGTTGTGTATGCTATGCCAGTTTACCATGGTGTCCCCTGAGACTGTGGTCCTGAGCCCCCAAACCAGCCACTCATTCCCTAAATGTATTTGGTAATGTCTCAAATGTTTTCATAATTTTGCCCCTGGTGTGGCATTGCAGGGTAATGCAATGAACTACTGGACCTCAAGGTTATTTTGGATCACAAAGTTGGAAGTTCAAACCCATCAGCCACTTCTCAGACACCCTAGACAGGGTCACTATAAGTCGCACTCAACTTGACAACACTTAACGTAAGAGCATAGTGCTGCTATAGAAAGAAGACCTTTATTGTTGTTGTTAGGTACCATGGAGTTGTTGTCCACTCATAGGGACCCTATGCAAAACAGAACAAAACACATAATATCCTTCTCGTGGGATTTGACCCTCCTGATAATATATTCAAAGTATGAAAGACGAAGTCTGGCCATCCTGCCATATAAGGAGAATTCTATTTGTAATTCCTCCAACACATCTGTTTGTTTTTTTGGAAGTCCATGGTACTTTCAATATTCTCCAACACCATAGCTCAAATGTATCGATCCTTCCACAGTATTGCTTATTCACGATGCAACTCCTTATTCGCTTTGCAACTTTTGCATGCATATGAGGTTATTGAAAATCCCATGGCTTGTGTCAGTTGCATCTTAGTCCTCAAACTGCAGAGACAAACTACTGAATATTTAGTCACTGAAAACCTTATGAATAGCAGGGTCGTTATGGGTTGAAACTGACTGGGCGACACTTAGCAACAACAAACAACTATGTGAGACTAGATGTTTGTTGTTGTTTGAGAACTTCATGGGGTTGTGATTTTAGGCTTGTTGAAGTTATTACATACTTTCCCTCAAATGATTAAACTTTATTGGAGTGGCGATGTAGGATCAGCTTTGAACTGTGAACTACAAGGTCATCAGTTCAAACCCACCAGCTGCTCCTCGGAAACCCTATATAGGGTTGTTATGAATTGGACCAAGTTGATGGCACTTAACAACAACATATATGTATTCTAATGGTGTCTTTTCAGAGATAATTGTGTAGAAAATACTGTTTTTGTCCTCAAAGTGCCTGCAGTCTTAATACCACAGAATATAGCTTGTGTAAAGTAAGTATAGTGGCAGAAACAGATAGTGATTATCCAAGAGGCTTAAGAGAAGCCTGAAGCCTTACAGAAGTGGTTGGTGATTGTCAGTAGGAGGGCAGGGCATACCCAATCCTCTTTCTTCTCATACATTCCAATAATACCCTGTTTCTCATAGTTCCCTGGCCATACTAGGCTGTTTGCCTAGACTTTTGTTATAATGCTGTTTCTAATGCCTAGAATATGCCTGCATCCACTTGCTAGCATAAAAGTACTTGACCTTCCAATTTTAGATTGGGGTCACCTGGAGACCATAATACCTGAGCTCCCTTTTCTCAGTTTAGTGCCATTTCTCTGTGCTATGGGGGCTCCGTATGGATATTTATAATAGTGTACTTATCATTATTCTGTTGTAAGTGCATTCATGACACCTTAACTATATACTCTGTTCATTTGGGGGTGGGGGACAGTTAATTTCCCACCAATGTTGTGAAAAACATACAGGAAAGTTGGAAGAATTATATGTCTTTAACATATTGCTATATATGCTTTCTCAGATAATCGTCCATTTAATCTTTCCCTCTCTTCTATCCATCAGTCATCCAGATTTTTTTGATACATTTCAAATTAAGTTGCAGGCATGAATGCACTGTACCCCTAAAGATTTCAGCATGTAAGCCATTAACTATAGTTTATGTTTTATTCATTCTTTTGTATTTTAAAAATTGTGTATGTTTGTATAATCAGGGCTATCACAATACTGGCACAGAGATACTTAATATTTGACTTGAAATGCTTAATTTTATGCATTTGGACTGTAAGTGTATTGTGCTTCAAATGAGCACTTCATTGATTCTGGAGTAGAGAGAGCTTCATGGAACAGATAATTATGATTACATGACTGTATTGTTTAAAAGGTTAGAATAAATGCTGTATAAACTGATAAAAGGGCAGGCAGTCAATGAATTTAGGGATAAAGGGGTAAGCTAGGTTAGAAAGGAGAGACCTGGAATTGATTCCAGCACCTAAACTCTTAAAACTGGACCTTAATTGAGCAGAAGGGAGTGGTTAAGGTTAGAGAATGGAGATGATGTTGTGGGAATGAGTACATTTCATGGAACATTGGAGGACAAGCTTTGTAATTGAGTTGTAGGCGCAATTTAATAATAAAAAAAAAAATAAAGCGTTGATCTTTGATCAGTGCAGCACCTTGTTGGAATTCAGAGTGACTTTGATATTTAAGGAGTCCTTAAACCAAAGCAGTGCAGTGGGTTGAGTGTTGGGCTGCTAACCAACCAAAAGGTTGATGATTTGAACCCACCAGCTGCTCTGCAGTTTGCCTCTAAGATTTATATCCTGGGAAACCTGTATGGGGGGGGGTTCTACTTTGTCCTGTAGAGTCACTACAAGTCTCAATTGACATGACGTCAGTGGGATTGATTTTGGATTTTTGATGGTATTAAATAATAAGTAACTGAAAAGGTCATATTGTATTTTTCTTGAGCACACAGTTTAAAAAACATATACTGGATGTATTTTCCTAGTTGAGTAAACTTTTATCTTGAATTGTTCAGACTAGAAACTAATGGCTCTTTGTATTTATGTTGTTGTTAAGTTCTGACTTGTAGCAACCTTGTATAGGGCTTCTGAGGGAGCAACTGGTGATTTTGAACTGCTGACCTTGTAGTTCATAGTTCAGTGCTGATCCTGTAGCACCACAGTATTTATGTGTTGTTGATGTTAAGTGCCATCGAGTTGGTTCCTACTCATAGCCACCCTGTATAGGGTTCCCAAGGAGCAGTTGGTGAGCTCGAACCACTGATATGTTAGTTCAAACCAACCTTTGTAGTCCAGCGCATTATCCCGCAGCGCCACACCAGGACTTCATAGTATTTATGGAGAAGATAGAAAATAGAAAGAGGAAGATCCCCATGGTGAGTTCAAATCTATGTGCATATGGAATGAACTTTTTAGAGGTTATCAAACTTCATTAGCTTAGATTTGTGTAGTACTTTTCAGAAGAGGCACATTTATTTCTTGTAGAAACAAGTGTGGTGCAGTGGCCATTGGTGACTTAGTCTCTGGGAAACTTCTTAAGGACATTCTGGGGAAATGCATCATTGAGTTGTAGGGTTCTGGCATTTGAATGAATAAGGTTCAGATGATTAAGTGGCCAAAGTCAGGGATGGGAAAGATGTTTGCTTCTTTCCCCTAGCTACTACTCTCAGTCTCTAAAACTGGGTCATCCCATACATTCCAGGCTGCTGATTCCGTGGTTTGCAGCAGCTTTTTACAAAATGTGGTATGGATTACCACCTGTATAGAGGACTTGTGAATAATACAGATGCCTGAGACTTCAACACAAATCTATTGAATCTGGGTCCCTGGATGTGGGGCCCATAGCCTTGCAGTTTTTGTGATTCTTAGGCATACTGGGGCTTAAGAGAAACTATTGCAGATGGAATTTTCCACTTATTGATTAAGTGGAGTTCTGTTGTGGTACTTTATTTTTTAATTATTATTATTATTTTATATTTAAGGTTTTATTGTGGATTGAGTGAAAGTTTACAGGGCATATCTTCAGTTTTACATTCAAGAAATCATATACCTTGTTTCATTACATTGATTATAATCCCCTCCTTGTACCATCAGTTAACAGTATTTCTCTCTATCTACTTTAGCTTTTTAAAAACAAACAAACAAACAAACAAAAACCCACTCAGGCATATATAATAATTTACATCTCCAAAGGGCACATTCTGTAAGTCTGCTCCTGGCCACCAGCTCTTAGTCCTTCTCTTCTTAGTCTATGAATTTAGAGTCCTCAGCCGCTCCACCTCTCCATGCCCCCATATCTGCCTCCATCTTTGGCGCTGCTGCTTCTCTGGATAAGGTCCCGCATTCTGCTTGTGCGTTCCTCTCATGATGGTCCTAGGGTCCTCTGTTTCTGGACTGTAAGATTAACCACTCCACTTTTTTTTTTGTTACAAAACTTCTACCTTTATAATTGTGACAGTCGCGATTAGTCATGATAACAAGTATTCACTATTGAATCTTACGAATCTTATCCCCATCTAGACAAGATGACAGCTATTCAGTGGGGACTCTTTCTTTCCCCCCATACTCTTAAACTAAACTCCCTCATGAAACCTTGTAAGCCAGTTACTTCGTGCCTTTATTGCCCCTCATTTTAGGTAGCCAATGTCTAAGTTGTCCATCCCTATCTACCCTGTGCACAGAGGGGATAGCATTGATACTTGAAGACTCTTTCCCTCTCTGTTGATATTTAGAGTAACTACCGCTCTGAGTATAGGTCAGGTTCATCATGAAGATGTATCTTCTGTCACTGTAGCTGTTCCAGTCTGCTTGTCCTTTCTAGTGGGAATGTCTCATCTCACAAGGTTGTGGATGGGACTCAGGATTCCACCTAAGGTCCTATACTCTGTAAAGGTTTTGCAGGAGGCCTATTTCACTGGGCAAGTAGTAGAACCCCTTTTAGGTATTCCAATCAGTTGTAGGCTGAAGGCGGGCTTACAGGTTTTCTCTAATCATGTTTCCCAACATTTCTTTCTATCATACTCAAGTGTCTATTTTACAGCAGTAGGCAAGGGAAACTTATATTCATAAGGCAGTCAAGGATTTTAGTATTATTTACCCTCTTCAAGCTATACCTAGATCCCTGTATCCCAGAGCCCTGTTGTTCCAAGATTGAGTATGCATCACTATTTCCCTCTGTCCCTCTAGGCCATGCAAACCTGTCTCAGTGTTTCGGTATCTATCTTGTTCTTCCGCCTCCTCCCTCCTTCTTGTATTGCCCTCCCCAACAACCAAACTAAACCCCTCACCCCAACCCCATTGTGGTTACCTTATATTCCATTAGTTCTTTCCTCCATTTAAGACAGTCTATTTTATCCAGTAAATCTCCCTGACTTTCCCACCACCTGGATCTCTGTTTTTACCTTCTTTCACATTGTAATTGTTTGGATCATAGACGGACCTCCCAGATCCTCTGTTCTTATAATTTTATTCTGTTCTTGACTCTTCCATGTGTCTCGACTGAGTTCAGGTTGATGCTGCCATGTATGTCATTCTGTAGGTATGTGTTCTTGTTGGTTCTCAGTCCACAGAACTTCCTTTAGGATGTTTTTCATAGCAGGGTTGGCTTTGGCAAAATCCCTTCGCTTCTATTAATCCTGGAATATTTTGATTACACCATTGTATTTGATTGATAGCTTTGCTGGGTAGAGGATTCTTGGGTGGCAGTTTTTTTTCTTTCAGTGTTTTATATTTTATATATGTCTCTCCATTGCTTTCTTGCCTGCATGGCTTGTTTTGAGAAATCCGAGCTTAATCTGATTTGTTTACCTTTGTATGTTATATTTCTCTTTTCCCTAGCTGCTTTCAAGATCCTGTCTTTATCTTTGATTTTGGAGAGCTTGATTATTATATGTCTTGGTGATTGTCTTTTAGGGTCTATCCATCCTGGGGTTCGTTGAACTTCTTGAATGCTTATCTTTTTGCTTTTCGGGGTGTTCGGAAAATTTTCTCCCAGAAGCTCTTCAACTATCCCGTCTGTGTACTTGTGTGATTGTTCCTGTTTAGGAATGCCAATAACTCTTATGTTATTCCTTTTCATGTTATCCAACATGAATCTTAGGCCTTCTTCTGATTTTTTTTTTTTTATCCTTTTTTGTGTTTGTTCTTCTATCTTATTAGTGTTGAGAGATTTATCTTGTAGCTCATTAGTTCTGGCTTCTATCTCTTCAGTTCTATTCCTTTGCCCTTTGAGTGTATTGTCCATTTCTGATATTCTGTTATTAATCGTTTGGACCTCTTTCTGTAGGTTTTGAATTGTTTCCAATGCTGTATCTATTTTATTTGATTGTTCCTGTAGCGCTTTCCTGACTTCTTCCTTTTTTTTCTCAACTGCATTGTATAGTGTTTTGATACCTTTTATCATCATTTTTATGAATTCCTTCTCAGGCATTTCCAAAGCTTGCCCATCTTCCAGTATGGAGTGTAGGTCTCCTTCCAGCTCATTTGCCTCAGTCACTTTATCTCATTTCTGGACATGTGCAGATATGGTCATCTGCTTCTATTTTTTGGGAATATTCAGGGGTTAACTTTGGCCTTAATAGATAGATGGATATTTTGGTATTTTTTATGCTTTCTGATTGCCACTAGGTAGATGTGATCAGGAAATGGGCTTCCCTTTTCACTCTTCTTCTTGAGAAGTTTCAAGATTCCACTGTTGGTTGTTTTGAGGTAATTTAGGAATTAATTTTTTGCCTGTTTCCTTTTTTGTCTGCTTTTCCTGCTCCATAATCCCCGTTCAGGTATTTTTTTTTAGTTATAAACAGTTCGCGGCCAGCTGTGGCCATTTGGTTTTAATTGGAAACTGTCTCTTTAAATTTCGAGGAGACCTGTGTGCATGCGTAGTAGAACCCTCCAAGAGTGGGGCCGGGGTGTCCATTAGCTCAGGCACCCCTATAGTCACCAGAATGGGGGTGCTCAGACAGCAAGGGATCAATGAACAGATACCAAAAGAAAAGAATGTCCACACCTTTATCTCTGTGGTTCTGCCAGGCGTCTGTGGCCCCTCAGATCCTTTCCCCCACTTGGTCTCACCCAAGATGGCGGCTCCTGGAGCAGCTGAGTGTCCTGACCTAGAAAGCAATGGATTTCTTGCTTCTGCCACAAATTCCCCCAGCTGTGTGCCTTCCAACCTTCTAAATATTCCTTTATATGTGGTTCAGAGTTCTGGGACCACCCCCTGAGCCTGCTTGGTCAGGTATTCTGTGTTGTTGCCTGTGGAGCCCTTCACTGCACTTCCACCCGATCCACCATCTTGTTTGTTCTCCTCTGGTGTGGTACTTTAGGACAAACACTTCACAACAGCAATGGCATTATTGATGGAAATTTCCATTATTTATTAAGTGATCGCCTATCGAGTATTATGGTGTGGGGACTATTTGCTCCCTTCCTTCAGGAAGTACAGTTACAAGTGACATTTATTTGCTTTTATAAGATTGGTGGTAAAGTGCAGCTGTTGGGGTATTTCTGTTGCTCAACATTTTGCTAGAGATCATTTTGTGTACACAATTATATGTTGTTGTTGTTAAGTTAAGTGCCGTTAAGTCGGTTCCAACCCATAGCAACCCTGAACAGGGTTTCCGAGGCTGTAAATCTTTACGGGAGCTGAAAGCCACCTCTTTCTCCCACAGAGCAGCTGGTAGTTTAGAACTGTTGACCTTGTGGTTTGCAGCCTGATTCGTAACCACTATGCTACCAGAGCTCCTTACACAATTATATAAGGACAATATTTTTTATTACATGTTTTGAACAAGATGTAAGATATTTCAGGGTTTTCTGTGTGTTTTATTAGAGATCAGACATTTACAAAAGAGGGAAACTATCACCTATTTTTGTTTGAAATTTGATGATTTCAGAATACTTTATGCTCATAATCTCCTTTACGTTGTGAAAACTGGTATTTGAATCATCCTAACAAGCAGCTCTGGTAGCATAGTGGTTACGAATTGGGCTGTGGACTTTAAGATCAGTACTTCGAAACTATCAGCTGTTCCGCGGGAGAAAGATGAGACTTTCTGCTCTCATAATGATTTACAGCCTCGGAAACCCTGTACAGGGTCGCTATGAGTTGGAACGGACTCCACGGCACATAACAACAACAAAAAGAAGGAGTCCTGGTGTGGTTCTGTGGGTTAATGCCTTGCATTGCAAGGTCGGTGTGATCTGCAAGGTTGGTGATTCAAGCTCACCAACTATTCCTTGGAAACCCTATACAGGGTCACTATGAGTCGGAACGGACTCGATGGCACTTAACAACAACAACAACAACAAGACAACCATGCCTTTGCGAGACAAGTATATACAAGATGGGTTCAAGCCCAGATTTTTACCTCTTACTAGCTTTGTGACCTTGGACAAGTCCATGTGTTATGGAAATCATTTTATGCTATTAAGTATTTTGATAATAGTGTGGTCTTATGGTGATGTGAGAGCATTTTTCTTAGTTATAATAAACAAGGTAAAGGGGTGAGCAGACTGGAAGATAAAGCCCTTGTTTCATCAGAAAAATAGAGATGTTATACAGAAAGTGGTTGTCTCTGTGGAAGCAGTGGAGAGAGCCTTTGGTTTATGAAGCCTGAACGACTGTCCTACTGTATAAAGTGCTCTTTGAAGTGAACAAGAAAGAAAGCATCAACCTGTTAGAAGGACATGAGCAGAGAGTTACTTTAAGGAAGACAACGTGAATGGCTCTTGGCTCTCAAATATAATGAAAGAGAAAGTGCAAGTTAAAACTACCAGGTATCATTTCTTAACCATAGTTGCTTGGTTCCTGATCTCATTAGCAAGAGTTCAGAGACAAAAATAACATTATCCTAATCTGTTTAGTTAAAGAGATTTGAATAACAAAGACTTTATTGAAAATGTATGTTTGGTTCCCAAGTTGCTGAAGTCTAGAGAGGTTCACCTGTACCTTGAATCATCTATTTTCACTTAGCAGATTAGTGAAAATTTGAGTCTTACAGCGCTGTTTGTGGTTGTGTAGAAGCATACATTTCTGGTGGGAGTATGCCAAACAAGGAAAAAACCCCACAGCCACCCAGTTGATTCCAACTCAATAGTTACCCTTATGGTTTCCAAGGCTGTACATTAGAAGCAAATTGCCACATCTCTATCTCTCTGGGCTGCTGGAAGGTTCAAACTGCAGACCTTCAGTTAGCAGCCAAGCACTTTAACAATTGTGCCATATGAATTGGTATAACTCCTATCTGTGGAGGGCAGTTTTGGTATCTTTTTGTTAAAATTACATATACATATGGCCTTTGGCCCAAATCTTCATGTCCTCTATCAGTTGAAATGTGTTAATTGATTAGAATGATTACACTAAAATGAAATTAAACATTTTATTTAGATAGCTAAAACAGATAGTTTTGAGGTTCCAATGTTGATTTTCATGAAATAAAGTAGAAGGAAGCATTAGATGGTTGTGTGTGGACACAGTTAAATTTATTTTTTTTAAATTGCCATTTACATTTCAGCTCATTCTTTTTTTGTGTGTAATTACATGAGTTTTGAGAAATGCATGAGTTTTAGTCATCATCACAATCAAGATGTAGAACAGTTCCATTAAACTGCCCCAACCCCCATGAAAAGAATCCTTCATTCTTCATGGTACAGTCGGTCTATTTCCACAAAACAAGCCTTTTGACAATCACTGATGTTTTCTAATCCTTTGTATTTTTCATTTTTGTTGTTGTTAGTGCAGTCGAGTCGATTCTAACTCATACCAACCCTGTATAGGATTTCTGAGGTGGGTTTGAACTGCTGACCTTGTGGTTTGCAGTCCAGTGCTGATCCTACCTTTTACAGAATGTTAAATAAATGGAATCATATAGTCGGTAGCCCTTGCATTTAGATTTTTTTTCATTGCATCTATTGTTGTTGTTAAGTGCCATTGAGTCGTTTCAACTCTTAGTGACCCTTTGTAGGATTTCCAAGGAGCAGTTGGTGGGTTTGAACTGTAGACTTTGCTGTTCGCAGTCCATTGCTTATCCGACAGTGCCACACCAGGGCTCCTTTCATTTACCATAAGGCATTTGAGATTCATCTTTGTCATTAGGTATATCCGAAGTTTCATTGCTTTTTATTACTTCATAGTAGTCTATTGTCCTGGTGTGGCACGGTTGGATAAAAACTGTATTGCAAGGTTGGGTTTAAATGTAAGATCATCAGTTCAAACTTACCAGTTCCTCCTCGGAAACCCTATGCAGGGTCACTATGAGTCAGAACCAACTCTATGGCACTTACAACAAACAGCAGCAAGTAGTCCATTGTATGAATGCTACATGACTGTATAATCATTCACCAGTTGAAGGACATTTTGCATTATTTCCCGCTTTTGGAAATTACATGCAAAGACACCTGAAAGTTGGATAAAGGTAGCTTTTTACATTTGGACCTAACATGCATTTTTAGTTATTTTTTTGCACATTGTGCAAGATATGGATAGATGTACATTTTGGGGGGAATGTGTAGAGATAAATCCAGTTGTTCCAGCATGAGCTGAAAAAAATCTATCCTTTCTTCTTTGAATTGCCTTGGTACCTTTGTCAAAAATCAAGTGATGACAATATGTGTGGGTCTGTTTAGGGACTGACTTTCTATTGAGTGCATCATGCACATACGTAGTTTTCACCTTTATCACACTGTTCAGATCTTGTTAATCAAGTAATGTGAGTCCTTCAACTTTGTTCTTCTTTTTCATAATTGTTTTGGGTATTATAGTATCATTTCCTTTCCACATCAATTTTAGAATCAACTCATTGGTTTTGAAAAAAGAATTCTGGGATTTTAATCGCACATATATTTTAAAAACACTGTAAAAATTGAATATTCTTTTTCTTACAAAATTAGACCTAGGTGTTTCAGTGGTAGAATATTTGTCTTCTAATATGGACTTCCGGTGTGATGCTATAGGATCAGCACTGGACTGTGAAACTACAAGGTCAGTAGTTCAAACAAACCTGTCAGTTGCTTCTCGGAAACCCTATACAGGGTCACTATGAGTCTCATGTACTTATGTGTCTCATAATGTACTTTAAGACCTGTAAAGTTTTACAACCTTGGAAACCTTATTCAGGGTCGCGATGAGTCTTTACTTATTTCACAACACACCACCACCACGAGTCAGAACCAACTCAAGGGCGCTTAACAACAAAATGTGGGAGATTTGGGTTTGATTCCTGACTCATGTACAGCCACCTGTCAGTGGAGGCTTGTCTACTGTGGTACTGAACAGTTTTCAATAGAGCTTTCAGACTAAGATTTAGGAGGAAGAAAAGCCTGTTGATCTACTTGTGAAAAATAGTCAATGCTAACCCTATGGGTCACTAGACTGATTTGAAACCCATTTATGGAGACAAAGCTCAGACATGGGCAGCATTTTGTTTTATTGTATATGAGGCCAGTTCACACAACTGACAGCAACATTTCTAATAAAAGTTGTGTATATATGTTATGGAACATTAGAAAAGGCAGATGACTAAAAATAAGAAATAAGAACATCCAATTTCTACCTTTTTTTTTGAGTCCTGGTGTGGTGCTATGCGCCAGACTGCAAAGCCATTTGAACTTCACAGTTGGTGGTTCAAGCTCACCAGCTGCTCTTCAGAACCCTTATACAGGGGTCGCTATGGGTCGGAATTGTCTTGACGGCACTTAACAACAACAACAATTTCTACCTTTTAGTTAATTTTCTATACACACATATACACACTTAAAAAAAAAAAAAAGACATTATTTTGTGAATCCACCACCATAATTAAAATATAGAACTTTTCCGTCACTACCAGTAATTTCTTCCTGCCTCATACTATCTACATTGAATCCTATGCCGGATCTACTTTCTGTCAGTGCAATTAGTTTATGTGTGTGTGTATGTATATATATATATATATATATATAATTTACTTATTTATTTTTATTGTGAATTGAGTGAAGGTTTATACAGTAGATCCTCAATTTTACATTCAACAGATCATATACTTTGCTTTATTACATGGTCGTAATCCCCTCCGCATACCAACGGTTAACAGTTTTTATCTCTATTCACATTATCTATTACCTTCTTTCGTGTGTCTCCTGGTACCTTGATCTTTCCTCTGCTAACCTCCTTGTTGTATATTGTGTGCTCTGCAACCCATGTTAACATGTGTCTACAATCTAGCTCATGATTGGTTTCTTTTATCAAGAAGGCCATTAAAAACACACACAAAACTTTTTGTAACATTGGTCTCATACAATATTTGTCATTTTGTGATTTATTAATAATTTCACTCAGCATAATATCCTCCAGGTTCAACCACATGTGAGGTGTTCCACAAATCATTTTGCAACGCTTTGTAGTATTCCATTGTGACTACCAACCAAAGTTTGTTTGATCATTTTTCTGTTGATGGGAATTCATGCTGTCTGTATCTTTTTGGTATGTCTCTTATAAGGCAGCACATTGAAGGATCTTGTTTTCTTATCCATTCTGCTCTGTAAATCTCTTGAATGGTACGTTTAATCCATTTACATTCAGTGTAATTATCAATATACATGAATTGATTGCCATCATTTTGCTGTGTGTGTGTGTGTGTTTGTGCTGAATTCTTTGTTACACATATGGTGAGTTCATGTTGCTTTTGTGTTTTCTTTTCATTTTCATTTATGTTGTGTTAATATTTCCTCTTCCTCTTTTTTTTTTTTTTTTTTTTTTTAGTGCAGGTGCATTATTTTTCTTTGAGGTTACCCTGTAATTTATAAAATTTTCCCTGCTTAAAATTTTTTCTTGCAATCTATTTGACTTCCTGCCATTTAGATGTTCTATACCTACACTATTCCTTCTTGTTGCTTTGTCCTTCATTATACATTGGTATTTCTGGTTCCCTATTTTCAGTCTTGTAGATTTGTTTTACTTTAAATAAATACTTGTATCTCTGGATTGAGTTCTGGATGATGTTGTCACGTATGGTAATCTCAGGTTGTTAATCTGCTGTTGTTGCTAAACACCATTTAGCATTTTTTGTAAAGTTCTGGTCATTACAAATTCCTTTAATTTCTGATTATCGGGAAGTGTCATTATTTAGTTGTATTTGAGGGACAGCTTTGTTGAGTGCATGGTTCTTGATTGGCAGTTTTTTCTCTTTCTTTTATATGTTATCCTATTGCCTCCTTGCCTGCTTGGTTTCTTCTGAGAAATCCGAGCTTATTCTTATTAGGCTTATTGTTTCTCCTTTGTAGGTAACTTTTCATTTTCCCGAGCTTTTCTCAGGATCTTTTCCTTGTTTTCGATTTTGGAAAGTTTGACTATGATATATATCTTGGTGATTTTCTTTTAACTTTTTATTGTGAATTGAGTGAAGGTTTACATAGCAGCTCATCAATTTTACCTTCTTCTCATCTTTCATGATGTTAGGGATGTTTTCTTCCAGCAACTCTGACAATTTTCATTTGCTTTTTATTATATCTTCCTGTTCTGGAAATCTGTTCACCTGTAAGATCTTCCTCTTCATGGTGTACCACATAACTCTTAAGGCTCTCTCCAGGTTTTTTCATAGTATTGAGAGGTTTATTGTCAGGTTCACTAACTTGACCTTCCATTGCTTCGAATTTTCTCCTTTGCCTTTTCGATGTATTATTATCCATTTCTGATATCTTAGTATTAATTTTCTGGATTTCTAATCTCAGGTTTTGTATTGTTTAAAAAATTTGCCTTTATTTTGTCTGTTCTTGTAGCGTTTCTATGTTCTCCTTGTTTTCCTATATCTTTCTGTCAATCCATTGAAGGCACCAAAATATCATTCTGAATTTTGTCATTTAGTTCCATTACCTTTTTTCCTCAGAAACGGTTTCTGTCACTACATCTTGGGTCCTTTATTTGAGCCATTCGTTCTTGTTCTTGGGTGAGCTGAAATTGTTCTCTCCTGGGTTTGTGGAGTTGTCACATTTGTAAAAACAAGCAGTGCAGCTTTGGATCTGGAGGGGAGAGATCTCTGGTGGGCTCCTACAATTCAAGGAGCTCATAAGGTGGTTGTGGAAGGGATATGACGGCAGAGTTCCTGTCCCTAGATGAAGTTTCTGTTGGCCTCGTTGTTATCTGTGTTCAGGGCACTCAATCCAGAAGTTGGGGCCCTTTATGGAGCTGGTTTCAGTGTCTTTTAGGACCACAGGGCAGCTGGGGGCAGGGTGACTAGTTAAATGTTGATCTGGTGGTTTTGTGGGTTTTTTAGGTCTGGACCCGAGCCCACCTGAATCCAGACACCAAAGCTGTGCTGGTGGCCCCCACCTTACACTTGCGTGGCTCCAAACTACTGGGGAGCAGGGTATGTGCTGGAGGTGGATGAGTGTGAGGGTGGGAGCTGGCCACACAGGGAAGCGTGGGGGAAAAGAAGAAATCTCACTTTTCGGTTGCCCGCTTGAATCTTGCTCTGCCAGCTCCCCACTCCACTGCCAAAGCTGTTCATAAAATGGTCCAGCCTGAGTCTGTCCACCATCTTGCTGGAAATCTCTATTAGCTTATATTTTCTAGAATTTCATGTAAATGAAATAATATTCTAGGCACTCTTTTATTTCTGATTTCTTTCACTCAAAATTTTGAGACGTAGCCATATTGCCCTCCTCAAATCCTGTTTTTTTTAAAAAATGACACCACTTTGTTGATTTTACTGGATTTTTTTTTTTTTTTTTACGGAGGCTGCTGCTGCTGCTGGTGGTTCTTAATGTCATTTAGACTTGTTCACCTGTACCCCCTGTATTTTCTGTACTGTAAATTCTATCTGAAGCATTCATGAGTTCCAGAGATTTTTGGTACATCCTGGGTGTTGTAAATTTGATACTGTGTTTTATCAGGAACCACATTGTTCTTGTTAGTGCCCTTGAGTGGATTCCGACTCATAGCGACCATGAATTGGGTTTCCAAGGAGCAGCAGGTAGATTTGCACTGCCAACCTTGGTGTTAGTAGTACAGTGTTTATCCTACAGTGCCAAATCAGGACACTGTTTTTGTTATGTGCCTTTGAGTGGGTACCTACTTAGCAACCCTGTATAGGGTTTCAAAGGAGCAGCTGATGGGTTTGACCTCTTTTTTGCTGTTAGCAGTCTAGTCCTTATCATACAACACCACACCAGAGCTCCAGGATTATATTGTTGTTGTTGTTATATGCAATCTAGTGGGTTCCGACTCATAGCAACCCTGTGTAGGGTTTCCTAGGAGTGGCTGATGGGTTTGAACTGCTGATCTTGGAGTTTGCAGTCCAGTGCATATCCTACAGTGCCATACCAGGTCTTCCCAAGTCTCCATTACTGATTAATCCCTGGGTTAGGGTGATGACAGTATAATCTTCCCATTGCATTGTTAGGTTTTTACCTTGTGAGTTGAAAGTAATCTTGGTGGTGCTCCGTAAGAATGAAAAGATGGCCAGTTCTGCATCAACCATCTCTTTCATCCTTTAAATAAGTCTTTCTTTAATCAGTAGCTTTATTAGGGATAATGGAATAATTTTATAATTTTGGTATTCTATATTATCTGGTGTGGTGCTGTGGGTTAAAGAGCCAGACTGCAAAGCAGTTTGTGAACTGCAAGGTTGGCGGTTCAAGCTCACCAACTGCTCCTTGGAAACCCTATACAGGGTTGCTATGGGTCGGAATCGACTCGATGGCAGTTGACAACAACAACAGCATATTAACGGCAGGTTCTTGGAAGCAGAGGTTTCCTATTAATTGGGATTGGTTGTTACCCTGAAGTATAATGCTTAGTGGAACGTGAGGAAAAATACTTTTCCCATTAGCAGTTTTCAAAGTAGAGTATTTTAATAACAACCTGTAATGTTAACATGTAGACCTTTTTCTGGCTCTTTCTTTTTTGAGTTTTATTACATATTTTCATCGATTTAATTTATTTTAGTAATATTGCAGTCAGTATTTTTGATGTTCAAATTGTCAGATATTTGATGTTAAGGCCCCCTTCAAGTTGACTCTTTGGTCCTTTTGACATAACCTGTTTAATTTTAAAAAAGTGACTTTGCTTTCTATTTCTAGCATGAGATATTTCAGGTCTTCCATGTACATGATGAACCAGTGCTAGAATTGACCATTTCTCTTTGGAGCCCTGGTTTCATTTGGTTGTGAAGAGTGATATTGAAGATCAAAGTCTGGGTGTTATAGGACTCATAGACAATATTATTTCTATGCCATTTTAGTGGACAACTTTAAGAATTTTTTCTAATAATTTAAATTTTTACTTTGATATAATAGACTAATAAAAAGTTGAAAAATTGGTTCACAGGGTCCCTGTACTTTTACTCAGTTTTCTCTGATCCTTTATTTTTTTTTGGAATCCTGGCGTGGCACTGTAGGATACGCACTCGACCCAAGGTCAGTTTGAACCACAAGGTTGGTGGTTTGAACTCAACAGCGGCTCCTTGGAAACCCTATACAAGGTCGCTATGAGCTGGAATTGACATCATTTAACAACAACAGCAACAGCATCTTTTTAACAATAGCACAATTAAGAACAGGAAATTAACTCACATAATTTGTCCAGATTTTACCTGCTTTTTATGCACTCATTTGTGTGAATGTGTATAATTGTATGCAATTTTATCACATATGTAGATGTGTATACCTATCACCACAATCATGATACAAAACTGGTTCATCATCAACAGAGATCCCATTTATACATTCCCTTCTCACTCCCCCTAGCCCTAATTCCTGGCAACAACTAATATATTCTTCCTGTATAATTTTGTCATTTTGAGAAGGTTACAGAAATGCAATCATCAGTACCTAATTTTAAATTGGCTTTTCTTCATTCATTAGAATAGTTCCCTTAAACCCCATCAAAGTTGTTGTATATTTCAGCAGTCCATTCCTTTTTATTGATGAATAGTAGTCCACAGTATGGATTTGTTTGTTTACTCAGTGAAGAATATTTGAGTTGTTTCCAATCCATAGCTATTACTAATACAGTTGCTATTAAGATTCATGTACAATGCTTAGGATAAGATTGTGGGGTCAAATGTTGAGTGCATGATCTGTTTTTTAGTTTTGTTTTTTTGTGTGTATGTGTGTGTTGTTGTTTTAAAGAGACTGAAACTGTTTTCTGGTATGATGCCACAGGTTAATGCACTAGACTGCAAAGTTGGTTTTAGCCACAAGCTAGACAGTTCAAGCACACCAGCCACTCCTCGGAAACCGTACACAGGGTTACTCTGGGTCGGAACTGACTTAATGGTATGACAACAACAAACTGTTGTCTGGAGTCCAGGTGTGGCATTGTAGGAGATACAGTGGACTACTAACCTCAGGGTCAGCAGTTCAAACCCACCAGCCATTTCTCGGAAACCCTATGGCTTAGAATTAACTCGACAGCGCTTAACACCAACAACAAACTGTTTTCTAGAGTGTATATACCATTTCACATTTCCACCAGCAATGCATGAGTGATTCACTTTCTCCACATCCTTGCCAGCATTTGATCTTGTCACTTTATTTTGACCACCATGATTATGATTGGTGATTGTGATATGATTGTGGTTTTAATTTGCATTGCCCTCAATTCATTTGTAACACGAAGTTTGTTAGGTCTGGTTTATATCAAATTGTGCTGTTCTATATGGTTGCGATGATGCTGTTTTTTTTGTGTGTTGTGAGCTGTGTTGCATCTGCTACACTGACTTCGGGATCATTTTGTAGTTCACAGGTAAAACAATCTCTATGAAATAATGAGGTAGGTTTGTTAATGATCAAGCTCATGATCATATAGTCACTTCAGTTATGGATAATCTTTGCTTGTTGAGAGCTCTGAAATTTCTAACAGTAGAAGGACGGGTCAGATGAAATATGGATGAATACCTAGGAAGTTATTATGGTTAAGCAAGGCAAGTGACAGAAAACTAACCTCTGTGTGGGAAATAATGAACTAAATTTTCCAATAAAATGACATAGGAGTGGAGTATTAGGCAAACATCATTTACATGACAGCAATTACAGAAGTAAAGCTGTTTCCATTTCATGTTTGGAGCATATTAATCAGAAGAACTGAGCACAATCGCTGATGGTAGTGAGCTTCTTCCTTCAACCTCCCAAGATGAGAAGAGCATTTTGAGTACTTTGCCAAAGTAATAAGCTTAGTGTGAGATGGGAGATGCTTGCATATGAAGAGTCTCTTCATACTTGTTGTCAGCGTCTGCTGCATTATTTGGCAAAAACGTTTTAGTGAGGTGGATCATTACAGTGCATGTTTTTCTGTAGAACGAATTTTTTAATTGAGGGGTTTCTTTCCTAATGACTGATCCTGGAGACAAATCATAGGTACAGAAAAACAATGCCATTAAAGCAAAGTTGCAATGACTATAAACCCATTAAAACCCACTGCCTTTGAGTCAGTTCCAACAAAGCGACCATATAGGATAGTATAAAACTGTTTTCATAGTTTCCAAGGCTGTAAATCTTTATGGAAGCAGGCTGCCACATCATTCCCCTGCTGAGTGGCTAGTAGATTCGAACTGCTCATCTTTTGTCGCTTCAATTACTGTACCAGAAGGGTTCCTCAATGACTATAAATCTGTGTAATTTGAGATAAGTATGAACAGGTGTCAGGTTCTCTGCAGTAGAGTATATGCACTTTCAAGTGCATCTAAAACATAAAGCAATAATCATAGTGTGGTGGTGGTACACTTTAGGGGTCCCTGAAAACTCTTTGCAGACAAGTTAAGTATGACTCATAGTGGGACCTTGTAGGACGAAGTAGAACTGCCTGCCCCCTTAGGGTTTCCAAGACTAAATGTATATGTATTTAACTTTTAATTGTGATTCGGATGAAAGTTTACAGAGCAATTTTGTTTTCCATTCATATATCTTTTGATTGGCTATAAATCTTTTTGGAAGCACACTGCCATATCTTTCTCCTGTTGCGTGGCTGGTGGCTTCAAAATCTCTTGACCTTTTTTGGTTAGCAGTTGAGCACTTTAACTGCAACATCACCAGGGCCTCCTCTATTTGGAGGATCAGTAACTCCTAATTGCTAGTATAAGGCTACTCTAACATGCTACTTGCCTGCCTGGCTACTTAGGGTTACTGGCTTGCACCATCAACTTTAGAACAAAGGAAAGAAGAGTTGGCTGTGTATTTAAGTTTTCATTCCCTGTAATGAGTAACTTTAAAAATAACTGGGACTAGCTCACATTGTTCAGCTCAGTGCTTCCATGTTTTTAGGACAGCCTGATGTTTTAAAAATTATTTTTATTTTGGCTGTAAAACTAGATTAGCTCTGGCTCATTTTTGCCTTATCAAATAGACAAAGAATTCAAATTTATTTTGATTGTAGGTGTATCATTTGTTAGCGTCCTAATTTGCTTGGTTAGCAGAAAGGTGTTCTCAAGTGATTGAGTGATTTTAGTGAAAGTTTAGAGTTTGTACCATATGAGGGAAGCTTGTTTGATAGATTTACTTTTTTAAAAAGGTATTTAAATGTTTTCCTCTAAGCCTAGGAAAGCTTGATTAGAGCAAGCATGAAGTTATTTTATTGTTTAGTATACATATGACTCTCCCTAGTATTGATACCATGTAGAAATAGCAAAAGAAGAACCAACTGCTTAGGTCTAGTGTTTATATACTGTGCTCACTGACTGAACAGTGAAAGCATATTTGATTTCTGAGTGTGAATGTGAGTATCATTCAAGCTTGTGAATTGTGGACTGTGTTAGCAAAAAAGTTACTGAGTAATATATCAAGTGATGACTAATGTTAGATATTTAAGTTATTAGTGGAGCAGAAGTGAAGGGAACAAAAAAAATGCTTTGTATCCTGTATGTTATGTTGTGTGGTCATGAAAAAAAGTATTGTACTTATTGCTTAACTTTTAAAATTCTTTTTGGTTAAAAAATTTTTAAAAATGCACTGAGCATGTCAGCATGAATCACCATAGCTTTGAACTGTATATGTGATTACTATATATTGGTGTGGACTCTGGCGTGATGCTGTAGGATCAGCACGGGACTGTGGGCTACACGGTCAGCAGTTCAAATCCACCAGCTGTTCCTTGGAAACCCTATACAGGGTCGCTATTAGTTGCAACCGACTCAATGGCACTTCACAACATATAAAATGGGCTGATTTTGTTTTTAATTAACTGAATTGTATCTATCTCCATGTGAGTTATGAATAAATACTCAGCATTTCATTTTGATACTTTTTACTTTTTGAATTTTTCTAAAAAATTAACTCTGTCAAAAGCTAAGCGGTAGTATGAGATGAGAAAATGAAGCTAAACAGCAGCACTTTAAAATTATTTATGGTTTAGCTGTTGACCTTGGCAAAATGAGAAATGACTTTGGGTTGATCATGTTGTCAGGTGTTGTCCAGTTGGTTCCGACTCAACAACTTCCCCGTGTACAACAGAATGAAGCAATGCCTGTTCCTGTACCAGCCACATACATAATCAAGCCCATTCTTGTAGCCACTGAGTCAATCCATCTCAGTGAGTGGGTCTTCCTCTTTTTCGATGACCCAAGCATGCTGTTTTTCTCCAGTGACTGGTGCCTCCTGATAACGTTCAAATTACGTCTTAGCACCCTCACTTCTAAGGAGCATTCTGGCTGTACTTCTTCCATCACAGATTTGTTTATTCATAGTATATTCAATATTTTTCGCTAACACCATAATTAAAATGAATAAATGCTTTCCCAGGCTTCCTTATTCATTGTTCAGCTTTTGTATGCATACGAGATGATTGCCATCTTTGCTGTTTAACACTTTAAATCAAATCAGTATTTAGTGGTTGTTGTTAAGTACTGTCAAGTTGGTTCCAATTCATAGTGCCCATGTGTATAGGGTTTCCGAGGAGCAGCTGTTGAGTTTGAACTGCTGAACTTGCAGTTCAAATTGACTTTGTGGTCCAGTGCTTATCCTATCTATAATGCCACAACCAGGTAGATTTGCTCAATGCAATATGTTGTTACCTTTCTTGACTGCTGCTTCCATGGTGTGGATTGTGGATCTAAGTAAAAGGAAATCCTTAACAACTTCAATCTTTTTTCCGTTTATCATGATGTTGCTTATTGGTCTAGTTGTGAGGATTTTTGTTTTCTTTATTTTGAAGTATAATCCATACTGAAGGCTTTGATCTTTATCAGTAAATGTTTCAAGTTCTCTTTCAGCAAGTAAGGTTAGGGGCAAGATTTCAGTTGCTGGGACAGGATGGTAGATAAATTATAGCAAGAACAAGGCAAGGTATTGATCCTTGGCTGATGCAGGCACAAGCTACATTTAAGTACAAGGTGGTTGATATTGGGCCTGCAGGAATAAGGAAGAAGGTTTTTCTTATGGCTTCTTTTCCTAACAACAAAAAATTTGGTCAGTACCCATTTGTTGTTCTGGTGTGGCATTGTAGGATAAGCACCGGACTGCTAGCCACAAGGTCAGTGGTTCAAATCCACCAGCCACTCCTCAGAAACTCTATACAGGGTCACTTATGAGTCAGAACTGACTAGGTGGCACTTGAGAACAACAACCCATTTGTAGTTAAGTTCAAGAATGGCGTGCTAGATTTTCTATTGAAATCAGAACAGATGCTTGAGAACTGGGCCTGGCTGAGTATACAGGTTGAACCAGATAGTACTATTTGGATGAGAACTTGAGTCCCATTTTGAAAGTATTGGGGAATTCGGGGAGACGAGGAAACCTTTAAAATTGGTGAGTACATACATCACAACACCAAAAATAGGAAGGGAACAGGCGATGTTAGCAGTTCTGTCTGGCTTTAGTTTCTGGCAGTGTGTAGAGATGCCATATCTGCGTACCCCAGCTTGTTCCATTCCCTCTTCCTGAAAGTTGGCTTTTGAAGAGCTATGGCCTTAGGCATGCTTAATTTGTCAATTTATTTATTATTATAAACACTATTTGCTTTTGGTATTCCCCCTCCTTTCATATCACTTTTTAAGTTTGTAAGGGCCAAAAATAGCTTTTAAAGTTGTAGATGCTGCCTGTATTTCTTCAGCTAGTTAGGAAATGCAGACAGGGTCATTACTTTCCTTATGTCTACAGATTTCTTCCAGGTGTAATGTTTTCAAATGACCTATTCTACACTAAAGCAGAGGAATTCTTTAGGAAATTCTTTGTGGAAACGAAACTATATTTGCAAATGTTGTGTAGTAACTATAATGTAAGTGTGTTATCAAGAAACTTTTAGGTTAAAATTATACTGCAGTGTACATGATCATTGCATGGTTTGTCATTCTTTTTAATGTGTCATTTAGTCAGAAGATGATAGCAGAAATTAGGGAGATAAACAGATGGAGAAATCTTTTTACAAATGTTTTTAATGGGAAGGGGCAGTAGGTTTCCTCTTTTTGAAAGACGGTATGGCACTGTGGGTTAATGCACTGGACTGCCAGGTCGGTTTGAACCACAAGGTTGGCGGTTCAAGCTCCTCAGAAGCCATATACAGTGTCGTTGTGGGTCAGAACTGACTCGACGCCATTTAACAACATATGTCTATTTAAAAATTTTGGTGTGCTTTTAATTTCATCCCCTATGTAATCAAAATGTATCCTTTGACATAAGAAATAACTTGTAACCTCCCCCTTTTGATCAAATGTTCTGTGGCAGAAATTAGTCTACCTTTTAATATTCACAATTTCAAACTAAATGACAAACTTCTGTTTTGTTGTCTACTAAGCAATATAGATAAGGAGCTTTGGTAGTGTAGTGTGGTTATGAATCGGGCTGCTAATCTCAGGGTCAGCAGCTGGAAACTACCAGTTGTTCCATGGGTGAAAGATGAGGCTTTCTGCTCCCAGTAAAGATTTACAACCTTGGAAACACTGTACAGGGTCGCTATGAGTCAGAACCGAGTCCACCGCACGTAACAACACCACCAAGCAAGATAGATAGGCTAATTAAAAAAACATACTTTTAAATTTCAAGTGGTTCTGCTAATAATCTTGAGTTGTTGTTATGTGCCGTGGAGTCGGTTCCGACTCATAGCGAACCCTGTACAGGGTTTCTGAGGCTGTAAATCTTTACGGGAGCAGAAAGCCTCCTCTTTCTCCCGCAGAACAGTTGGTAGTTTAGAACTGCTGACCCTGAGGTTAACAGCCCGAATCTTGAGTAGATGAGCCTAATAAAGACAGTTTTATAATAGAACTTCTAAGAGTTTTGGTAAATGTTATACCATATGAGGATATGGATCTAAAAGATAAATCTAATTTTAGTAACATAGAAGGTATTGCATATCCTCAGATTATTTGGGGTTTAAAAGGTCATATAAAATCCTTCATAATTTATCTTTTTACTTGCTTAACAACAAAGTCATGCATTAAAATAAAAAAATAACACATTTCTACCACTCTGAGATGTCAACTGATTTTCTTTGTTACTCTTGCATCCTAATGTAGGGTTTTTATTGTATCAAATTTTACAAAATTTCCCAGCTTTTAGTAGTTGAAATGAATACACCAGCTATTATTAAGTTACCCCTTCCTTCCCCAACTAATATATGGATTCTGGAGAAACCTGTTAGTGGTGGTTCTTTCTGTAACTTTCTGTTTTCTGACTTGAAACCACTTGGGGGCAAAAATGCCTCAAGAGTTTTAAATGATGTCTTGTTAAAAAAACAAACAAAAAAAGATTTTTGTATGTTTTTTAGTTTAGGTGGGTAATTTCAATGTACTGTTTTGTTGTTAAGTTCCTTTGAGTTGGTTCTGACTCATAGTGACTGTATGGGGTTTCCGAGGAGCCCTATACAGAATGGGTTTGAATTGCCAACATTGTGGTTCGCAGTTTAGTGCTGATCCTACAGTGCCATACCAGGATTCTCAATGCATTTAGCAAGTACTTATTTATTTATTTTTAAGTTTTTATTGTGAATTGAGTGATAGTGTACATGGGAGAACATCAATTTTACACTCTTCTTCCATTGCAGTGATTACAGCCTTCTGTGCATCATCATTCAAGAGATTTTGCTTCTATTCCCTCTGGGGTTTTTTTTTTTTTTTTTTTTTTTTGAGGGGGGGGGAGTGTGTGTGTGTGTGTGTGTGTGTGTACAAAAAAGTGCTCAGGAATATATAATTATTTAGACAACCAATGGCCACATTCTGCAAACCTGCTTGCCTACTGGCCGTCAGCACACAGCCTTTCTCTTTCCATGAGTCTAGAGTCTTCAGCTGCTTTATCTCTCCCATGTCCTTATCTCTGCCTCCATCTCTGGTGTTGATGCGTCTCTGGATAGGGTCCCACATTCTGCTCATGATCTCCATTGATGGTCCTAGGGTACCCTCTTCCTGGACTGTAAGAGATTATTCCCCACTTTATGTTACAAAACTACTTTTATAGTTGTGACAGTCGCAATTAGTCATGATAACAATTATTCACTATTGAATCCTAAGAATCTTATCCCCATCTCCTTTCACTAGACCCATGTAGACAAGACGAAAACTATTCAGTGGCGGATTCTACCTTCCACCGCTTACTCTGAAACTAAACTCCCTCTTGAAAACTTGTAAGCCTATCACTTTGTGTCTTTATAGCCCCCACCCCCCAATTTTAAGTAGTCAGTGTCTAAGTTGCCCGTCCTTATCAACCCTGTATACAGAGGGGATATTGTTGATACTTGATGTGAAGACTCCTTTCCTCTCAGTTGGTATTTTGAACTACTACATCCATAAGAATAGGTCAAGTTCATCAAATTGTTGTAATTTATACTAATTTCCTTTATCAAAGATTATATGTTTCTTCCTCTAGTCGAGTTCTGATTATCAAGCCATTGAGGCTAGGTCGAATGAATACTATATGCAAGTTTGGGCGTTCTTGTGCATCTCCCCTCACTTCATAACAGCTGGACGCTTCACTCTCAGCTCTAGCTGTACATGGCTATGTCCTTGTCCATGGGCTCAGGAGTCCCCAAGTCTCACTACACTTGGGACCAACCAGCCCTTCCTCTTGTCTCTCTCATCGCCAGGTCGACGGGAGTCTGTGGAATGTGGTTGAACTCAGCCCATTTTTTCATCTGCTTTGTTCTTCCATTCCCCTCCCTCAAAATTATCCTGTGTCTATTCCCTGCCCTGTGCTCCACCTTCCCCTCCCTCCCGCACCCCACTCCCCACCCACATCCCAGTAACCAGCCAAGAATGCACCCACCCCCCTTTAGTTTGGGTTATTTTTCTTAGTCTTTTACAGTAGTGGTCCTATGCAGTATTTCTCCATTTGTGACTGATTAATTTAAGTCAACATAATGTCCTCAAGGTTCATCCATGTAATGCAGTGGCTTGCAGCTTCCTTGTTATTCTTCAAGGTAGCATAATATTCCATTGTGTGTATGTACTACAGTTTGTTTATGCATTCTTCAGAAGATGGGCACTTAGGCTGTCTCTATCTTTTTGCTATTGTAAATAGTGCTGCTATGAACATTGGTGTGTATATATCTACTCCTGTTATGGCTCGTATTTCTTGTGGGTAAATACCAAATAGAGGAATTGCTGGATTATAAGGTATTTCTATTTCCAACCTTCTGAGGAAGTGCCATATTGCTTTCAAGAGAGGTTGGACCATTTTGCAATCCCACCAGCAATGCAAGAGGGTCCCAGTCTCTCCACATCCCCGCCAGCATTTATTGTCCTCTACTTTTTTGATTTTTGCTGTTATTGCTGGTGTGAGATGATATCTCATTGTTGTTTTGATTTGCATCTCTCTAATGGCTGGTGATCGTGAGCACTTCTTCATATGTTTGTTGGCTGCCTTGATCTCCTCCTTGGTGAAGTGTCTGTTCATGTCCTGTGCCCATTTTAAAATTGGGTTATTTGTCTTTTTCTTTCTTTCTTTTTTAAAAAATGTTTTATTGTGAATTATGTGATAGTTTACATGGCAGAACATTAGCTTTACATTCATTCTATTGTATATTGTTTCATTGCCATGGTTATAATCCCCTCCATGCATCATCAGC
Source organism: Chrysochloris asiatica (assembly GCF_000296735.1). Taxonomy (NCBI): domain Eukaryota; kingdom Metazoa; phylum Chordata; class Mammalia; order Afrosoricida; family Chrysochloridae; genus Chrysochloris; species Chrysochloris asiatica. The sequence goes on along the minus strand of NW_006408569.1, from coordinate 15,101,209 downwards.
CAACCAAAGGGTATACACTACAAGTCTGTATCCCGGTCGTCAGCACACAGCTCCTCTCCCTCTCTGGATCTGAAGTCCCCAGCTGCTCCATCTCTCCACGTTATCGTCTCTACCTCCATCTCTGGTGTCATTGCTTGTCTGGGTAGGGTCCTGCTCTCTGTTCCTCTCCATCGATGGTCCCAGAGACCTCCGCTCCTAGTCTGAAAAGTTAATCACTCCTATCCTTGCTATAAAGTTAATCACTTCTATCCATCTATACCTGTACATTTCCAACCCTCACAATTAGTCCTGATAACAGTTATTCACTATTGTATCACAAGAGACTTATCCTCATTTCCTTTCATCAGCCCAGCCTAGACAGATTGGATACTACTCAGTGGAGATTCTACCTTCCTCCACACCTTCTGGATCTAGGTTCCCTCTTGAAAGCTTGTAAGCCAGCCACTTCTTGCCTTTGTAACCCCCTTCCTCCCCCATTTTGGGTAGCCAGTGTCCAAGTTGCCCACCCCTGTCTACTCTGTGTATGGAGGGGGTGGGAATGATCCTCGCTGTAAAGATTTGTTCCCTCTTTTGAGCTACTGCATCAATAGGTATAGGTCAAGCTCATCAAATTGTATCGGATTACTCTTTTTTTTTTTCCCTCCCTCTTTTATCTTCTTCTGGTTGACCTCTGATCATCCAGTCATTGAAGCCAGGTCAAGTGGAATTTGTCTTTTTCTTGTAGAGGTGTTGTAGTTTCCTATATATTTTAGAAATAAGTCCCTTGTCTGATGTGTCATTGCAAAAGATTTTTTTCCCATTCT
>NW_006408569.1:15060687-15085886 GCF_000296735.1 Chrysochloris asiatica | reverse complement strand
GCTGGGGACCCCATGCGCCCGACGTTGCCGGCCCACCACCTGCTCTAAGGTGACCAAGCAGGATCACTCTGCTGAGGTTCAATCCCGTTGTCTTTTTGTTAAAGTTTTCTATGAAATTTTTAAAGTCCCTGTGCATGTGAGCATGTATGTTTACCTTAATGATTCAGCGAGATCCTGATATAGAGCATTCTTTTCTTTTTAAAGCACAGGAAGTCCTCAGCTGTGAACACCCCACTTATGGACAACTCCCATATGTCCTTTAATGCCATTAAAATTTGCTCTCACTTTGAAAAGCTTGCAGTCACCTTTGCTTGCTATGCACGCAGATTTTAAATTAAAAACCTCAAGTATTTTTTTGCACTAAAGTAAGGCTAAATAACAACCATATGCACCTGTTTCACCGGATGTACAAATTTTTAAAAGATGCAGTTTGGAACCGATCTCATTTGTAAACAGGGAAATACCTGCATAGGCACCTTATTTTGAGAGCACATCTCAAATACATTTTGTTTTGCTTTGGTTTCTAATTATCAGATACATGTCAGTATATCCTGTGGTGAGCAGAACAGTTTGACCTGGCAAGACTTCTTGCTTTTACACTAGAAAATAATTTTGTGCTATTTAGGGAAATCTGTTTTTGAGATGGTCTCTAAATTCATGGGAAACATACACAAGATTGTACGTTGACTTTTGTCGACTTGGTTTAATATTCTTTAATTTAAAAAATTTTTTTCTTAAGCTTTAGCTTGAACTTGCATATGAGCAGTTGTTTTGTACTTGGTCCTTGGCCTTCTTCTGACTTGATAATAAATGCCACAGTTACAAGCAATTTGATTACTGTGTATTCTATCTGGTGAAGTTCAAGTGTATAGTTTCCTTGTAGTCTCCATTTACCTTGTTGGAGAAAGGTAATTAACAATGAATAGGTTGTTGGTCTTGAAAAATTCTGTTATATGATTTCTGGTGATGTTTCTATTTCTGAGACTTCATTTACCAAATACTGAACCTCCTTTGTTTCCATCTTTCACATTTTAATTAGCAGTAATTACCTTGATTCAGGAGCTCTGGTAGCGTAGTGGTTAGGAGTCAGGCTCCTAACCTCAAGATCAGTAGTTCGAAACTACCAGCCTTTCCATGGGAGAAAAATGAGGCTTTCTGCTCCCGTAAAGATTTACAGCCTTGGAAACCCTCTACAGGGTCGCTGTGAGTTGGAACTGACTCCACGGTATACTACCACCACCACCAATTACCTTGATTACCTGTTTGATCAATTTCAGTCTGTAGAAGTTGGTTAAAAACTGGTTCAATTTCTTCACATTTGACAATAGTGTCCAGATTTTCCATCACCCTGGTGTAACACTGTAGGATAAGCACTGGACCCACAAGGTTGGTTTGAACTGCAAGGTCGGCAATTCAAACCCACTAGCTGTTCCTCGGAAACCCTATATAGGGCCCCTATGAGTCGGAACCTACTCGGTGGCACAAGCATAAGCTGAGGAGTACAGGTGACACTATATGATAAGCACTAGGCTATTAACCACAAGGTCATTAGTTTAAACCCCATCAGCTGCTCTGTGGGAGACAGATGAGGCTTTCTGCTCCGGAATTTGAGATTTTGCAGCCTTGGAAAACCCTATACAGGGTCACCATGAGTCAAAATAATGGAGTACTGGTGTGACGCTGTAGGATAAGCACTGGACTAAAAGGTTGCTTTGAACGAAAAGATCGGCAGTTCAAGTTCACCAGCCAATCTTTTGAAACCCTGTACAGGGTTGCTAGGAGTTCGAACCTAGTCGATGGCACTTAACAACAACTAGAAGAAATAGACTCCACAGCATTTAGCAACAACAGTAAGCTTATGCTTGTGCTGTCTAGTAGGTTCCGACTCATAGGGGCCCTGTATAGGGTTTCCGAGGAGCAGCTAGTGGGTTTGAATTGCCGACCTTATAGTTCAAACCAACCTTGTGGGTCCAGTGCTTATCCTGATGAAGCTATCTTTAAAATTGTTGTTGTTAACATGCGTTAACTGCTAATTTAATCCACTAGCTTCTCCGTGGAAGAAAGCTGTGGCAATCTGATTTAGTAAAGATAGCCTTAGAAACCCAATGGGGGGCAGTTCTGTCCTATATGGAGGGATCTGTATGAGTTAGAATTGACATGATGGCAAAAATTTTGAATTTAAACAACCTGTTTCCCTTGCCTTTTCTACCTTCCTCTGATAACCATTTATGTCTCTATACACTTGCTTTTTAGAGAGATTTCATATGAGTGCGATCATGTATTTGTTCTTATGTGACTAACTTAAAGATTTATCTGTGTTGTAGCATATATCAGGACTACCTTTCTCTTAGTGATTAAATAATTTATTGTATATGTGTCACATTTGTTAGAAATTATTTGTGTAGTCTGGATATTAAACCCTTATCAGATGTTGTTGTTAAGTGCCGTCAAGTCAATTCTGACCCATAGCGACCCAGTATAGGGTTTCCGAGGAGCATCTGGTGAACTTGAACTGCTTGTCTTGCAGTTCAAACTGACTTTGCAGTCCATTGTATTAACCCATAGCGCCACACCAGGACTCCGATATATAGCTCTGCAAAACATTTCTTCCGGTAGGTTATCTGTTTACTTTTCTAGAAAAGCTCTTTTTTGCAAAGAGTTTCAATTTTGATGATTTGTGTTTTGGTGTCACTGACTGTTGAAAAGTTGGCCCTGAAGCATTATTCCTGTATTTTCTTTTTAGGAATTCTATGATTTATGAAGTACTTTTGAAGTTGGTATAAAAGATACATATTTAAGGAATGCAGTGTGTTTGGTTTTATTAAACACTGTTAATAAGAGAGCGTCACATAGACAGACAAACATGTGAAACCTTTATTTCTATCTTACCACCTAGATGGTTAGAAATTATTAGCTCCAGCTTCTTTTAAATAATAGAATAATTTCATTTAATAAATGTGTTGGGAGCTATGATCAGCTAACCACATGGTTGAAACTTCAAACATACCAGCTGCTCCTTGGAGAAAGATAAGGCTTTCTTTTTGTTCATGTGAATTAAATTCATGGCCCCGAATCAACTCGATGGCCACAGAATTTTTTTTTTTTTTTTTAATGGTTTAGTTGTGTACTACATGTTATGAGAAACTTTAGAAGATGGTGATCTAGTTAGATAATTCTTAGGTTACAATAAGAATGAAACTTACAATCATGGGACATTGTTGGGCAAGGGGAAGACCATACTAACAGTCATATCTAAATAGAGATTTTTGCTATACGAGTATTCTTCAGAAAAGAGATTAACTCAGTGATGGTATAGATAAATCTTGGGTTATTCATGACATCCTAATTTGTGGATAGTTAATACCTCTTGTTTCTCTTATTACCTCATTATTTTCCTCTTCATAGAAGCTAAACAAGAGTAGTTCTGAAATACAGTATTTTGAACTGAAGTATATTATTTGTAACCTTTTTAGATGTTTGCTAGAGATTTGAATCTAATAGAAAACTGATCTGTCATTGGAATGTTATTATTAATTGGATAACTCTAGACTTACCTTTGTTTTTTACATTGCCACTAAGTACTAGAGTCACTTGGAAATAAAATCAGCTCAACCTGACTTTTCTTTTTTTGTTATGGAGTGGTCATTTTTATGTCATTTCTTCTATGGTAGAAACATCTCTTTTGGTAAACAAATACACAACAAAACCCCAACCAGTTTGATTTCCACATGTATTGAGGTTAAGTCAAAAAGTTTCCTACAAATATCAATATGTGAAGCCATTATATTTTTACATCGCCTTCATTGAGGTCTGTGCACTTCAGATGGTTTGATTTCTGTCTCTCTAACCTTTTCCTGAAGAATTCTGTGCTCTTCGATTTACACCATGTCAAAATTGCAGTTTTGGCATCCTTGAGGGATTCAAGTGTTCTTTGAGGATCAAAAAGAAGTCTGAAGGGCCATGATCAGCACGGTAGGGGAGGTAGTGCAGTATTTCCTAACAAAATTCTTGTAGGATGCCTCTTGCTCTCTTCAAAGAGAATTGTTGTTGATAAGTGCCATTGAGTTGGTTGCGACCCTATATAAGGTTTTCGAGGAGAGGCTGGTGAGCTTGAACCACCATCGGCTTTACAGTCCAGTACATCATAGCAGGTGCATATCCTGATGGAAAAAATTTCTCTGTGCAAGTTTTCTGGCCCTTTTCTCATAGTACAGTTTTCAGTTTTCTTTAAACTTCTTCTAGGGTTCAGTGACATTAAAAAAAAAAACTACTTGAGGTCTTTTTTTCATGTTTTATTGTGAATTATGTGATAGTTTACATGGGAGAACGTTAGTTTTACATTCATCCTATCATGTATCATTTCATTGCCATGATTACAATCCCCTCCATGCATCATCAACCAACCAAAGGGTAGACCCTACAAGTCGGCCCCTGGTGGTCAGCACACAGCCCCTCCCCCTCTCTGTGTCTAAAGCCCCAACTGCTCCATCTCTCCATGTCATCATCTCTGCCTCCATCTCAGGCATCACTGCTTCTCTGGGTATGGTCCCACTCTCCGCTCTTCTCCCTTGATGATCCCAAGGACCGCCACTCCTAGACTACAAAGTTAATCACTCCCCTCCGTGCTACAAAATGTCTACCTTTATGATTACAGTCTTTATGCTGTGCGCAAGCTTTGTTATCCTTTACTAAATTGTACCACAATCATTAACATAAACTCAATACACACCCTATCCAAAAATCTCCTTCTCTCCCTCTCTACTTCCCACACCTCGTGGTGCTGGTGGTGGCCATGTGCTGTGGAGTTGGTTCCGACTCATAGCGATCCTGTACAGGGTTTCTGAGGCTGTAAATCTTTATAGGAGCAGAACGCCTCATCTTTCTCCCGCGGAACAGCTGGTAGTTTCGAATTGCTGACCTTGCGGTTCACAGCTCGATTCATAACCACTACGCTGCAACCACTAATAATCTTTGGTTTCTATATGCAAGGAAGCTTTAACATTTTGTGGAAAAATGAAATTAAAAGTTAGTGGAACTTTTCCTTGAACTTTTGAAGCTCCTTCGTAATCCTTTTGTAGTAGACTTACTTCGCTGAGCATAATTTTTTTTTAAAAGCTTCTTTTTGTGAAATCTGTTTGGGTGTTTGCTTTTACTTCTGTGATCATAGCTAGATTAGGGTTTGCTGGGTCATATGGTAGGTGTATGGTTGTACCATTTTACATTTTCACCAGCAGTGGATAAGAGTTCTAGTTTCTCTCCAAATTTGCCAATACCAGTTACTACCCCCCCGCCATTCTTTCCTTTTTTTTTTTTATTAGGATAAGTAAAAAGTAGAGCTGTGGCACTGTGGGCTAATGCGTCATACTGCAAAGTCATTTAAACTGCAAGGTCGGTGGTTCAGGCTCACCAGCTGCTCCTTGGAAACCCCATACAGGGTTGCTATGGGTTGGAATAGACTTGACAACACTTAACAACAACAGCAGTAGGGTTCTAGTTAATATTTGCATGGATTTATTCCCAACAAAATGTGTTTAAACATGTCTCTGTGGTCACTGGATGGTTGCAGACAAATTCTCTCAGTAATACACCTGTCTTTGTCTCATTAGGGTGTGTCCTAAAAGAAAAGGTCCAATCAAAACAGTGGCTTCTGAGGGGATCTGCTGTGCCAATTAAATTCAAGAGCAAGAGGTCAGTTCAGAAGGATATGGCGACTGTCTTTCAAGATCTCAAAGGAGTCATTTTGATAGACTTCCTTGAAGGACATAGGACAATCATGTGGGCTTATTATGAAGAAGTTTTACAAAAACTGTATTGGTGAGGAAAAGGCCTGGAAAATTGTTCTGAGGAATTTTTTTTCTCATCAGGGCGATGATCAAGGGTAGCAAGGGCTGTCTGTGAGAATTTCACTGGAAATGACTTACTCTACAGCTCTGTTCTTGTTCTTTCAGACGTTTTTGTTACTCAAAGAACATTAAAAAGTAACATATTTGAGTTCCCCGAGGATGCCAAAGCTGCCATTTTGACGTGGTCTCAATCGAAACATGAAGTGTTCTTCAGGGAAGGGTTAGAGAGATGAAAACAATGCCTTCAGAAGTGTTGTTTATACCTGAATGGAAAATATGCCAAGAAATTGTATTAATCCAAGTTTCTGTGTGTGTGTGTGTGTGTGTATATGTGTGTTTTTTTGTAGCAGTACTTTATGACTGACCCTGATATATTTTGGGTATTAAAACCTTATGTGGTTCCCCAAAACTTGTTCCTAACCTGTAACTTGGTTTTTTACTTGTCTTTTTCACATGAAGTCTTTTAAAGAAGGAAATACTTGCTTTTAAATTATATCTTGGGTTCCTCACTATTCCTTTCAATGATCTTATACAATATCAGCAAAAAGCTGTAGCATTTTCAGGCATCTTGTTATATGGTTTAAATGTGTCTTTGGGATTTCAAGTCCAGTAAAAGAATCAGATCAGATTATTTTAGGGCATATATACTTTTTAAAGTCAGATATACATTCCTTTGTATCTTGTCTTTACTGTGAGGATATACAGCAGTAATAATAATTTCATTCTAGAAAAGCAGTCAAGTGCAAGGAAAGAAATCCTTATTTACTAAAACACATCAAGATGTAGTTGGAGAATTTAGCTTTTGAATGTATTTACTGTCAGTGTTTTTGGTACATTTATAGTAAATATCATCTTTCCTCCACTTTAAGGAATTTTCTGTCTTAGAAGAAAGAAGCAAACCATCATTTTGCCCACGTAAATATATGAATATATTTCTGACATTGGGGCGTTCCAGAAGATGATAAAGAAATGATAGCAGCTCCAGAAATACCAACTGATTTTAATCTACTACAGTAAGTTATATTGTTATAATTCTTAATATATTCTTAAATATTTGTTTTCCACAAAACTGGAAGTTAAAATTAATTCTTTTTGAGAAGGGATAAGATAGCATGTATGCTTGAAACAGTTTATGTCAACAATCATTGGACTTTGTAACAGTAATTGGTCCAAATTTGTTTTTATTTTATAATTTACTTACTGTTGTTGTGAAGTGCCGTCGAGTTGGTTTCGACCCATAGCAACCCTGTTTAGGGTTTCTGAGGAGAGACTGGTGAGCTTGAACCACCGACCTTACAGTTTAATGTGACTGCAGTCCAGCGTATTAACCCACAGGCCACACCAGGACTGGTGCTATCCAGTTTGGAGTCCATGTTTGATTTTGCAACAGCAACTCCTTTGAGGGAGTGTCATGAAATTCTTAAAACGTTAAATGTTTTCATTAGTAAGTGATGATACAATGTCAAATTTCTTATAAAAATCAATGATGTTAGGCTAAAAGAAATCTTAAGAGGGTAGAGCATGTTACTTTTTTTTTTTTTTTTAAATCACAACACCAAAAAACCAAGTACGTGCATATTGACCTTTAAAGCAATTTTCTTTACCTTGTCTTTAAAAAACAACCTGTACTCTTTGTTGTTGTTGTTAAGTGCTGTTGACTCAGTTCCGACTCATAGCAACCCTATTTCTGAGGAACGATTGGTTAGCTTGAACTGCCAACCTTGTGGTTCAAACTGACTATGCAGTCCAGCACATTAAGCCACAGTGCCACACCAGAACTCCATACTCTAAAATTTAGTCAGTTTTTATTTTAATAAAATTAATTATTTTAATTTCTCCTTGGTTTTGGGGTAAGAATTTGAGGTACTACATATAATAGCTGTTTTAACACTGAGCTCCAGTTTCTCAAGGTACCTCAGTTAAAGTATTTCTGGAACCTTTACACATACGTACAGGCATACCTCAGCGATATTGTAGGTTGGATTCCAGAACACGACAATACAGAGTCACATGAATTTCTTAAATTTCTCAGTGCATCTAAAAATTATGTTTACAGTATGTTTCGTGTATTAAATGCTTGCACTATACTGTAGTTAATTAAAGATGTTTGTTTTTCCTGTAAGTTTGTGAAATCCCGGGAAATGGGGATGAGATCGTATTTCTGTTTGCACATCCAGATTCTCACACAGTACCTGGTGCCTAGTTAGCTCCCTTCCTTTCCCCTCTCCTCTTCCTTGTTATAGGGATAACCTCTGCAGAGAGCGGCTACTTATTAGCCTGATCACCATCACCTACTGCCATCAAGTCAATTTCAACTCAGTGCAATCCCTGTATTGTGTTTCTGAGGCTATAAATCTTTACAAGAGCAGCAAGCTTCCTCTTTTCTCCCTTGAAGAAGCTGGTGGGTTTGGACTGCTTATCTTTTTTGGTGATTATTACAGCTGAAAGGGTTTACTAAAAAATAGAAAAGTATGACTAAACAATAAAATAAATAGGTGGAGACTTGTCCATTTAAAACAAAACAAAACAGCAAATTTAGAGCATTCAGATGACTCTGCTTGCTCTATCTACACCAGGTCTGCTCAACATCTAATTTCTGTCCACATTTCATAACGTACAACCTGTAGGTTTCCAGTGAATCCCACTCATTGCTCTCACTGCATCTGAGAGACAAAGATTTGGACTGCAGCACAAACACCTGATACAATAGCGTCTACTACTTCTTCTGCCACACATGACTAAAAGAATTTAGCTGTCCCTAACTTGTCTGAGCAAAGTTTTCTTTTCTTTTCTTTTTGATTTGACAAATGTCTCTGTACTGTTTTTGTTTTCTTCTTTTTTAATTAAATGTTTTTATTTTGGATTGAGTGAAAGTTTACAGGGCACATCATCAGCTTCACATTCAACCATTCATATAGCTTGTTTCATTACATTGATTATTATCCCCTCCATATATCATCAGTTAACAGTGTTTCTCTCTATCCTCTTTAGCTTTTTTTGGGTGGGGGTAACTTGCCTTTTTGGAATTTACAGTCTCGGCTTTTAGGGAAGGTTTTTACATTTGTGTGTGGATATCCAGGGCTCATGTATGAGATTACTAACAAGCATTACTGAATAATCAGATGAGGGACAGTTTGCTATGTCTCCTAGGTGGCTAAAGTCTGATCCTCAGAGCCTATGGTTTGGACGGTCAACAACGCTTGGGCCCACAGGGTCTTGACCGCCTGACCGGGCTTGCACGGTTTGCATCAGATTCCCCCTTATTTATTGTTTGTTTTCTTTTCTTTTAAAAAAAATTATAGTCTCTGTCTGCAACAGCATTGATCCTACTCCTTCCCCGTGGCTTTCCATTTACATCGTATATTTCACAAATGAACAAGTTAAAAAATTTGATGTACACCTACAAAACAAAAACATACGTATTCATTTAAACTTCCAAAGGACACATTCTGCCAGTCAACTTCCTGTCCACAAGCACACAGCCTTTCTTAATCCATGGTCCTAGAACCTGTAACGGCTCTGTCTCTCCATGCCACCGTTTCTGTTGTCACCGGTTATCTAGGTAGGGATCTAATGCTTCTCTCATACGCGTTACTTCTTGATGGTCATGGGATCGATCATCTTGTTCCTAAAATGAAACGTTAGCTACTTCCCCATTTAGTTACACATCTTCTACAATTACAGTTTTGTAGAAGTTATGACAATCTCAATGAATTCTGCTACCAGTTACTCACAATTGAGTCATGAAATCCTATCACTGTTGTCCTCCATCCCCTTTCACTAGATCCATCTGTAAAAGAGGGAAGTGATATGGGGGGACCTTACCCCCTTCATTCTGAAACTAAGCACACTCATGAAAGCTTGTAAGCCTTTTGATAGCCAGTGTCTTAATTTCTTATTACTATCAACCCAGTACACTGAAGAAATGAGGTTGTTCCTTGATATGAAGAATCCTTCCATTGTGGTTGTAATTTTGAGTCATTGCATTCATAGACAAAAGTATAGTTCATCAAATTGTAGCAATCTGCACATGTTCACATATCAAACATCTTTATCTAACTCTTTTAGAATTCTAGTCCACTAGCCATCTAAGCTAGTTTAAATTAGGGTACTAGCTGAAAATTTGGGAGTTCACATATACTTCCCTGCACTTCAGACCCATCCAAGCTGGGTCAAATGGGTATTATCTGCAAGTTTGGGAGTTCACATATACTTCCCTGCACTTAAGTGAAGCTGACTGCTTCACTCTCAGCCCTAGCCCCTGGGGGGTGGTGGTGGTGGTATGCCAGTCAGTGTCCATAGGCTGGCTCAGGAGTTAACACATCTTTCTAAATAAACTTCAGACCAGCCAGCCCTTCCTCTTCTCTCTCTCATCTAAAGGTCAATAGGTGCCAATGGAACATGTGTTTCTGTCCTAGAAGGGGGTTTCCGTGATGAAGCTGACTTTTCTTTCCTTGATGCCTCCAAAGCAAACAGCTTGTTTGATATTCAAACAGCCAAACAATTTGACCTTTTCCTGCAGGTCTTTCTTTCAGTAAGAGACTTCTGTTTTCCCAGCATGAACTGCTTATCTTATAGCGCCACCAAGCAATGTTATTTATACACTGAAATATTTAAAAACATTTTTTGTTTTTTAAACAAAACCAGAAAAATAATTTTGAGGTGTAACAATCATGAGTTGAAGGATTACTATTGTAGCAGTCATTCATTTTTTGGTGTCTTTAACTCTGGGAAATGGCATTTAGGAATATTAACAGGTCCTTTTCTCTCAAAATTATTGGACATAGTTAGAATTGCTACAATCTTCATTACAGTGTTTAAACAATTTTGTTAGTAAGGGTCATAAATATGAGGTGGCTTCAGTAAGTTTTGTTATCTCTTAATTCTATTTTTCTACGAATTTTGAAATGCACTTGTGTCTTTAATTTTACTTCCCTGCTAGCATCTTAATCGTAACTTTATTCCACCTCAGAGCCTTAGGATGACTGGTTATTGTAGCAATAAAAATAGAAATAGAACTCTTAAGTAAAGAAGACTAGCTTTAGAAAGATAGCATTTCACTTTGCATTTATAAAACTGATACTAAACATACACAATTAGGGTAATGTAAACTATATGTTTGATGGGTGCAGCTCACTTACAAAATCCAGTATAACCCAGATGCAAATATAAATAATGCCTTGCATTAGTCATTTAAATGAGGGTATGACATTATTTAAGGATCCCTGGTGGCGCAGTGGCCAAGCACTCAGGTACTAACTGAAACTGAAAGGTTGGCAGTTAAAACCCAGCACAGCTCTGCAGGAGAAAAGTTCTGGCAGTCTTCTCTTTAAATGTTGTTGTTGTTGTTAAGTGCTGTCGAGTTGGTGCTTATTATAGCGACCCCATAGAGGGTTTCCAAGAAGCAGCTGGTGAGTTTGAACTGCTGGCTTTGTAGTTCAAGCTGACCGTAAGATCCAATGATTGTTCTACAGCACAACACCAGGACTCCTCCCTAAGGATTGTAGCCTGTGGACAGTTCTGTGTCACATAGGCATCTGACAACAACATTATTATTTAGGTAGCTTAATGGCTGGCTGTTCAAACTCACCAGTTACTCCTTGGAAACCCTATTCAGGGTTGCTTGAGTTAGAACTGACTCAAGGACACTTAGTGACAACAACAATAATAAACGCATGTTTGAGGAGCGTGGTTGGACTGCACTGAACCACGAACCACAATATTCATGGTTTGAGCCTGCTAGCTGCTCTGTAGGAGAAAGATTATTTTTTTTTGAGTCACAGAGGTCAGAGGATTCCTAATATTGATGAATTCCCTAATTCATTGATCAGTACGGTGTGGTCTTTGAACCAGAAAATGAAACTATCCATTAACAGAACACCTTATTTCTCAGGGTTAAATTTGGAGAGCCCCATAAGTTTCCTTTTTATGCTTCGGTTAAAAATGAACAAAATATTTAAAAACTGTCTAGACATCTGTGTTTTAAAGTACTGTTTTTGTAGTTGGTTATATAATCTTAGCTGTTTGGTAATATGCGATGGTGTGATGTTTTGGGAAAGCATCTTAATTGCTTTTAACGTTAATGTGGATCTTTCTTTGCATTGGGTTAAGCAAGACTTTCATATAGAAAATGTGGCAGAGAGTAAGAATTGTCTCTTTTATTTCTAAGGAAGGTGTATATTAATTTTATTTTTATTTATTTTTTGTCACAGGGAGTCAGAGACACATTTTTCTTCTGACACAGATTTTGAAGACATTGAAGGAAAAAATCAAAAGCAAGGCAAAGGCAAAGTACGTACCAAATATTTGACTTTACACACACACACACACACACACACACACACACACGCACGCATGCATACAGAATTATTTTAAGACTGGACTGTTATAAATTTATTTATAACAGCCATTTTTGTCTTCCTGATTAGTATGGTAAGCCTTCTGAGTACATGGGGCCTGTTTGGCTTCTAGAACAAATTACTCCTTTTGATTATATATTTTTAATGCTGTCCAGTTGGAATGAATCATTGTAAAGTTCATTTTTTAAAGTCGGGCTTTCAAAACGTTCATGGAAAGATTCCATTGTCACCAGCTTTTTGAAGCCCCCTCATACTCAGCAGAATTCGTTTGGCTTTATTTTTATTTTCCCATGAGTATTCAAATAGAAAGCAAAGAAATAAAATTTATTCTAAAGCACTCTAAAAATACAACACCAGTTATAATCTAATGATCTAAAGTTGACAGTTGTTTCACTCTTGACATAATTGTCAAGGATAAAAACTTAAAGTTAAATTCTGAGTCAATAGAATGCAAGTTTAGGGTATGTGGGGGCAGCTTGAGGAGGGTTATGGATAACTTGGCTTAAATCATTGACTCTGTGTGTTGTTTTAAAACACATTGTGCAAAAGATGACTTATTTTGTTGCTCAACTTTCCCCCTGCAGATGAATCTAGATTTTTTTATTTTTTCATGAGCCATTTACTTAAAATTTAAATAGCATAGATAGCTGTGACGGACAGTAAAAATTTCCCATGTTCCTCTCACATAGAGGGTATCATTACTAAAACATTTTGACCAACAGATTTTAATACACATGCCCAGGTATAATTTGCACATAGAAATGAAATGCAAATGGTTTTTAATATGCCTTTAAAGTACATGGTATAGTTTTGACAACTTTTCTATCAATGACTATGGCTGTCTGTGTGGGGGTTTTTTTTGTTGTTAATGCAGTGTAGCATTGGATTTAATGTATAGAACATAGTTTGCTAGTCCTTGGATGTTGGTGTACACAATCCATGTGTTATATATAATTTGTATGCTTTTATCCCTTAAAAAATAAAAATTTTGAGTGACTAGGTAGTTGGCAGGAGAGTAGATATGAATAAAAATATTAAAGACTACCACATATTTTAGGGGGTGACTTTTGACTTTGGTGTAATTTATAAGATGGGACATCTGAAGTGGAATCTAAATAGAAGATTCTCCAAGGATTTTGTTCCACAATTTGGTTAACTTTTATGTAGCCACCAAGTGAGGTGTTAGTATTTAATATTTTAAATGCTGTCTAATATTTGGCAACTCAGTGGCTCGAAAGGATGCACACTGGACTGCGAACGACAAGGTGTCGGTGACTTGAGCCTACCGACTCTGCAGGAAAAAGATGAGGCTTTCTGTTCCTGCAAACACTTAAAAAAAACTAGTCTTATGACTTGGTTCCAGCTTGATGGCATATAACAACACAACAACAATTAAATATTTAAATGAAGGCTGAGCATTAGCTAGTTTCCCTGTTTTATAGATGAGGAAACAGATCCAGAAAGCCTCATTTTAAGAATTTTAACCCAGGTCTAAAGATGTTGCTCTTTAGACCTGGATTGCTCTTAAGACAACTCTTTTTTTTCGACCTTGTTTCTCTCTTTAAGGCTATATGTACATACCTTAGCATATTTACTTACTGTGTTTCTCTTGTATATATCCCTAAAACTTTGTACGTAGTTTTCTTTAGCAAGTATATCCATTGAGCCATTTTAATTGTACTAATTAGTTTTTCATTCTTGCAGGGAATACTGAAGCACATAATGGATTAAGAAAATTGTAAATTTATAGCTCCCTGTTAAATAATACGAACACTTTCAATAGTGTATTCTTTGTAGTTGATTTTTTTCTCTCTTATTTCTGAAGTTTCTTTTAACAATTAAGAATTCAATGACTAGCATCCCAAACATAAAATTTTTACTAACAAAATTTTTGTAAGTTCACAAGTCATGTATTTCCGTTGTTAGGAATGGGTTTGAAGTTTAGAGTAAAGTGGCTTGGACTCTTGAAGTAGGAGTAAGGACCTATTGAATACAGTACAGACACACACAGACTGTTAGTGGAAATAAATTTGTATAACTTTATGTAGATCCTATTTTGGTCAACTACAGCCTGTTGTTTTTTTCAAAGCTCCCCACAAGCTAATAATGGTTATTACATGTTTTAAAGGGCTGTAGAAATAAATGAAGAATATGTGACAGAGACTCTATATATGCCCTGTTGTCATTGTTCAGTGCCTCCGAGTCAATTCCAACTATTGACACTTTATAGAGTTTCTGAGAAATAGCTGGTGGTTTGAACTGCCTGCCCTGCACTTAGCAGTCCAGAGCTTATCCTACAACATTACCAGGACAATATATGTTCTTTGCAAGGCCAAAAATACTTACTATCTGCACCTTTATGGGAAATTTGCCAACCTTGCTCTCAATCATAGAAATTTGTGATTCTAAAAGAGGCCTTAGAAATCAGGTAATCCAGGATCACCAAACTTTTGCTTTACAGAGTTTAATTATTAAATTTCATTTTAGATAAGAGGGTTTTGAGTTAAGATTTTGAGTTAGGAGTTTAAGATGTAAATGCTGTGTTTGTTAACTGGCATCAAATCAGTTCCGACTCGTATAACATGTCTGCGGAGCAGCTGGTGGGTTTCACCCACCAATCTTGGGGTTAATAGTCCAGTGCGTATCCTATAGCACCACACCAAAACTCCATAAATACTGTTGTTGTTAAGTGTCATCGAGTTGGTTCCGACTCATAGTAGCCCTGTATAGGGTTTCCCAGGTCAAGCTGGTGGACTTGAACTGCCAACCTTGTGGTTTGCAGTCTAGTGCTTTTCCCTACAGTGCCATACCAGGAATCCTCATAAATGCTGTACGGGGAGGTGTTTTAAAACTGAGGCATATAGACAGTGTTATAACTGATTATTGTAGTTCCTCATCTTTAATGCTGTCAACTACCTTAAAAAAGCACTTCATTTCCATAGTGTTCATTCATTGAGTTTTCATGATATAGAAGGTGTTGAAAGGGTTGGAAGGAGGACAGCAAGAATGAAGTTGATATTCATGTTCCTACATTTTACAATTTACAATTTCTTGTTCATCACACTTCAGTGATTAGGAAGTAACAATGGAATTCAAGTTAAAGTGCTGAACAAAGTCTAAATTACTTATTTGATAAGAATTTTGTTATTCCTGCTGTTGGCTCTATCCAATAATTTTAAAGCACCATAGGGATTTCTTGGAGACAGCCACTCTGATTTATGATGCTTTAGGGAATTCTAGGGATTCTATGTTACAGATAATTTTTCATAGTGTTTTCAAACTGTTGATATTTTCAGAGCTTTTAATTTTATAATTGCACATTAATTTTCAAAATTGATTTAGACCTAGGTTTGTGTAAGTAATTCAAGTTGACCTTTCGATCTGACTTCTATTCCAGTAATTTTATTGAGCTCCTTTTTACATATGTTTTATCATTTCTAAGTGATTGTAGCAAGTATTTTCCAGACTCTATTATATGCTGGCTGTATTGCTCAGTACTTTGTGTTTTCACTACCATAGCAACCATATGAGGTGTGGGCATAGTTGTATTCTCAGTTAACAAACTAGAAAATCTTTTGTAGCACAGTACCTCGTCAAGGTTATTCAGTTTGTAAGAGGAGCAGAAATCTGAACCCTGGCAGTATGACTCCAGTGTGGTATATGGTAATTTAATTGGGGGGGGGGGGGGGGAAAGATACCATAAAGAGATTAAGTGTCACAACCATGCCATTTTGTTTTAATATATGGGCTGACTTCTTTAGGTCAAGTTTAAAGCATGTCATAATAAGGTACTATATCAGTAGATTCTTCTGCTATTGCTTCATTTTGAACTCTCAAGGTTAGTGGTATGCTTAACTTTGCTTTCTTTCTTTTTGAAGACTTGTAAAAAAGGCAAAAAAGGCCCAGGAGAAAAGGGCAAAGTTGGAAATGGAGGAGGAAAACCTCCTTCTGGCCCAAACCGAATGAATGGTCATCACCAACAGAATGGAGTGGAGAACATGATGTTGTTTGAAGTTGTTAAAATGGGCAAGAGTGCTATGCAGGTAATATTTATGGTGCCCATCCCAGTTTATTTGTACATTTTAACCTTTAGTGAATTATATAGGCTACATGTTTAAAAAGGCAACTGATTATTCAGAAAATGAGTGCTTTTGTCTACTCAGACATAAGTCCTTTAAGCTGTATCCAGCTACCCCCACCCCCCAGCTATGAGATTTCTATTTCCTCTGAATTTGTATGTTGTCAGCTGCTATTGCGCTGGCTCCCAACACATGGCAGTGTCTTGAACAATAGCATTTAAACTTTGTGATCCATAGGGTTTTTATGATTGATTTGCACAAGTAGATAGATCTCTAGGCCTTTCTTCCTATTTAATCTGTTATTCTGAGTTTATATAACTGCCATCAAAATAGGAAGTATTTGCCTTTACGGAATTCTTGATTGAGTGACCTCTAAGATATTTGCTTACCATTTTAGTGAATTGAATTATTTTGGTCACTCTTGTGGATAATAAAAACTGTATTGGTTGTGGATTTTTTTTTTATATATAGCAGAAGAAACGTTGAGGGTACATTCACACCAAAACTATCCTATTTATATTTCTACTGAGTAATTATAATGACAGTAGAAGCGTTTAGGCTTTGCAAATGTAGACTAACCCCATATGGGTTTTAAAAATTAAATAACTATAAACCATAAACATGCATAGTTAATAACAGATTTTGTTTAATTTACAAAACCTGTATGGAAAAGTCCCTCCTCCCCTTTGATATATTAACTCTAATCAATAACAAGTGCATCTGGATGGTTTATAGAGAACTAGCCATTTTTGTTTTCTGTTAGTAATAACTAAAATTCAAATCTTATTTATAATAATAGTTACCTAAATTTGTATAGTTTAGAAATAAACTAAAAAGAGATCATAATTGTGACTAATTAAGAAATAATTTTATATATATAAAATATAAAAATAATTGTTAGTTGACCTTTCAACAGTTTTGGAAAATAAAGAATGTTATGTTGATGTTGTAAAATGCTGTCAGGTCAATTCTGACATGTGTATAAAGCAACCCTGTATAGGGTTTCCAAGGAGTAACTGGAGGGTTTGAGCCGTCATCTTTGTCGTTAGCCATCCAGTGCAGATCCTACAGTGCCACACCAGGACTCCAAAGAATGTAATAAATACCAAGTTTATTCATGTAATTCTAGTTCATCTTCATGTAGGGTATTGTATGAAAGTTGGTTGTTACACAGTTGTGATTAGGATGTGGATTCTCTTTGGTGTTTAATATTTTTAATGATTATTTTGTCTACACATTAGGCTTTTTGGATTGTTACAAGTTTTCTTACTGTGCTGTAGTTTATTCCGTTATTTCTCAGTTTAAAAAGTTACTCCACTTCTCTACTTCTTTATTAAAGGGACAGATTATGGTTGTTACATTAGGTATTATTCCATTAATTTACTTAGCATTTTATATTGCTTTTTATCTATAATAGTTTGTTATGAGTAGTTAAATGCATTAATTTCAGTATCTTTAAAAATACATCTTTCATTTTTGTTAACATCAGATATCACAACATATCCATAGCTAATTAGGCTGCTCTATTTCTGTCTAGTCTGTAGGGTTTTGATGTAACTTTGGATCATTAATTTTTTAAAAATAGAATGTGGGTAAGATTTTAGCTTTATATTGAATTATTTTTGTTAATGTTACGGCATTGTTTTAAGAACGAACATTTTCCTTGCTTCTGGTTTGCCATATATTAAGTTATTGTTGTTGTGTGCTGTGGAGTTGGTTCCGACTCATAGCGACCCTGTACAGGGTTTCCGAGGCTGTAAATCTTTACGGGAGCAGAAAGCCTCATCTTTCTTCTGCAAACAGCTGGTAGTTTCGAACTGCTGACCTTGTGGTTCGCAGCCCGATTCATAACCACTATGCTACCAGAACTCCTTATATTAAGTGTACATCTCTGCTATTTCTTTTTCTTTTTTCTAAATAGGTTTCTACCTTAAAGGGTGAATGTCTGTAGTATTTTTCCATTCTAGAATCTTTTCTCTTTCCACCTCTGGTTCATCAAATATATTCTCACTTGTTACCTTTCCAAGATTGAAATTTGACTAAGAGAGTTCCCTTGCTTAGAAACTTCCAAGGGTTCTTCCTTATCCAAAAGTTAGCCCAGATTTCCTTATGACATACTTACTGTTCTCTAGCCATATTATGTATTCTGTCTCTAGTTCATTGTTCTTGCTTGTTCTCTCTTTGGTTGTAATTTTTCTTCCTCGCTTCCTTATCAGATTGATGTTGTTGTTGTTAAGTACCGTGGAGTCGGTTCCGACTCATAGCGACCCTGCAACAGGGTTTCTGAGGCTGTAAATCTTTACGGGAGCAGAAAGCCTCATCTTTCTCCTGTGGAACAGCTGGTAGTTTCAAACTGCCGACCTTGAGGTTAGCAGACTGATTTCGTAACCTCTACGCTACCAGAGATAGGCCTGGCTAAATCAAATGTTGCTCCTCTTCTAAGAAGCATTCCCAGACACTATTTTATCCTTCCAGATATGTTTATTTTATCTTTTTATTATGCCACTTAGCATTTTTTTAAAGTTTTTATTTTGAATTGAGTTATAGTTTACATGGAAGACATCAGTTTTACACTCATAGTTTCATTGCAATGATTACAATCTCCGTGTATCACTTTCTCTTTCTTTCTTTTTTTTTTTTTGAGTGGGGGGAGGATGTACACAAAAACACTCAGGAATATATAACAATTTAAACACCCAAAGGGCACATTTTGCAAGCCTGCCTCCAGGCCGCCAGCACTCAGTCTTTCTCTTTCCATGAGTCTACTGTCCCCAGTTGCTCTCTTCTCTCCATGTCCTCATCTCTGCCTCCATCTCTGATGTTGCTGCCTCTCTGGATAGGGTAGCATATTGTTTAAAAGCATATGTATGATGGGGCTTTGAAAAGCTTGTGAAAAAACAGAATTAAAAAATATCAGAATTTTCCCATGAACTCTTTGAAGTACCCTTCAAATAGGAAATGTCACACTATTTCTAGATTTTTAATTCCTTGATCAGAGACCATTTTTTGCTATGTCTTACATATACCACAATCTCTAATATTTGAATAAGTACAATACTGGCTGTTGGCTTAGAAATAGTTCTTATCATTAAAGGAGAAAGTATGCATATACTCCTTAGTTTTATTAGATAATGAATGTTGATTTCTATTAAATAATATCTGAATATACTATTGAACAATTGCATTTTAAAACATTTATTGCCTAGTCTGTTGTTAGGTACCGCCGAGTCGTTACTGGCTCATTGCAACCTTATGTGAAACAGAACAAAACACGTAGTCTTGCACTAGTGCCAATCCATTTTGTTGGGGGGGAGGTCTTCCTCTTTTTAAACACCCTAAAGGCCGGCCTCAACTGGAAATGGTCTTTCCTTGTGACTTGGGCTTCTTACTGTATAGCAGCTGGGTTTGTTCCATGACAAAGTCTTCAGTTTGCTAGAGCTACAAGAGACCAATGCAGACGTTGTATGACCTTTCATTATCTAATTTGAAAGTCACATAGCATCATTTCCACTGCACTCTGTTCTAGGGTAGGGCACATAGACCCAATCTCTTAATGCGGAACAATGTCAGAAAATTTGGGGCCATCTATTATTACGATTTTTTTTTTTTTTAATCTACCCTCTAATTTTTTTGGAAAGAAATATATATTGGACAGAAAGATAAAACATGAGGCAGGGGAAAATATGGAATTGAGAATAAATACAAATGCAAGTCATTTTACTACTTGTTTTGTAACTACAGCAAACTAGACAGAGAAGGCTTTGTACAGAATAATACCATAAAGGTTAAAAGATGGAAATGTTCCCTTAGCATGATTGGCGATTTCATTCTCTGGTATTTGGAATTTGGAGTGCAGCCCTAAGTTTTGGATGGATCACTGGGCATTTGGGCACTGTCTACACTTTGACCAGATTTGAACAGAAGAATGGCCACTTGGCTCAGGTAGAAGTAAAAGAAGTGCTGAGTTTCTCTCAAAGATATCTAGTACCAGGTAGGGTTGGTTGTACTCCTTGTCAAAATCCTTCTTAAAAAGGACATGTCCTTCCTCTATGCTCTATTTCTCTAGCCCCTGAGTAGTGCACTTCTCTGAGTCCTGTTGCATCTCCTCCCACATGCCCACGTTTGACCATGGCCTTTTAGTCACATGATTACATTGAAGTACAGACTGGACTGGTCAACTACTAAGGTCACCTGCAGGGAGGGATTAGAGCACCTCAGTCCCAACAAGAGCAGCTATCTCTTTGGAGGCCAGTGAGTGCCTGGGGCCATGTTTTTTTTAAAAAAATACACAGTCCCATAAGAATATTCTCTTGGTATTTATTGCCCATATTATGATTGGGAATAATGTTAAAGAATTTCTGTAGTAAATTTAATTAGTTAATATACACAAAGTGATATAAAAATCTATCGATACTTGTGGATGTATGTTTTCATTTCTCTTGGGTATATACCTAGGTTGGGTCATATGTTTACTCTTTCTTTAACCTCTTGAGGAATGGCCAAACTGTTTTTCCAAATGTTTACCATTTTATGTTCCTACCAACAATATATGAGGGTCCTAATTTGTCCACATCTGCTGCTCAACCACTTGTTATTGTCTGTTTTAAAATTATATTTTATAGCTGTCCTCATGTGTGTGTGAGGACCTCTGGTGTTGTGGCCCTGTTGGATAAGCACTGGACCACAAGCTTCGTGGTTCAAACTCCCCAGCTACTCCTTAGAAACCCTATATAGGGTCACTATAAGTTGAAGCCAAAAGGAGGGCACTGAATAATCACAAAGTGACTGTAAATTGGTATCTCTTTGTGATTTTGAGGTGTATTTCCCCAGTAATTGAATGATGCTAAACATCTTTTCATATATTATTCATTTGTGTATCTTTTCTTACAGAAATGTTTATTCAGATCTTATACCCTTATTTTTAGTTAGACTGTATATATTCTGAATATAAGCCCCTTAACAGATATTTGATTTGCAGATATTTTTCTTCCACTGTGTGGATTATCTTTTAACTTTCTTGATGGTGTTATTTGAAGTCACACAAGTTTTTAATTTTGATGTGATCACTTTATCTATTTTGTTCCTTGTGATTTTGGTGTAGAATCTCCGAAGGCTTTAACTCAATATTACCAAGGTTTACTTGGTATGTTTTCTGTTAAGAGTTTTATAGCTTTCACTTTTACATTTTGGTCTATGATCCCTTTTGAATTAATTTTTTGCATGGTGTGAGGTAGGAGTCTAATGTCAATGTTGTACAAGTGGATATCCATTTCTTTCAGCTCCATTTTTAACAAAAAGACTTATTTTTCCCTATTGAATTACCTTGGCATCCTTGTTGAAAATCATTTAACCATAATTTAAGGATTCATTTCTGGACACTATTTTATTCATCTATATGTCTGTCCTCATGCCAGTAGCACACTATCTTGATTACTGCAGCATTGTATTAAGATTGAAATCATGTGAGTCCTCCAACTTTGTTCTTTTTAATGATTATTTTGGCTACTCTGCTCTGTCCCCCTTGCATTAAGAACTTTATGGTCAGTATTTAAATTTCTCCATAGAAGCTAACTGGGATTTTGATAAGGATTGCATTAAATCTATAGGTCAACTTCTGCAACAAATTAAATCTTCAGATCCATGAATCACCCCACTTTCTTTTGACCTTTATTTAATCTTTTTTTATTAGCATAGAACAAGTATAAGTGTTTACTGTTGGAAAAAAAAGATTGTCTGCATTTGTAACATAGCTGAATTTCAGATTCCTTGTAAATCAAAATACACAGGATTGATCTTCATTTTATGCTGTTAGATGATTATTTTACTGAGTTGATTCTATTTATTCTTAAAATTTAACTTTACATTTCAGTATATAAGTACATATATTATTTTTAAATAACATACCATTTAATTGATGACATAGGACTTTCATCAGATTTCATTGATTTTTAGCACATTAGAAAAAGCTAATAATCTTGTTTTTTCCCCTCTGCTATAGTCGGTGGTAGATGATTGGATAGAATCATACAAGCATGACCGAGATATAGCACTTCTTGACCTCATCAACTTTTTTATTCAGTGTTCAGGCTGTAAAGGTAAGATACATCTATTTTGGAAGAAGAATACCCTCAAATGGTATCTTCCTTTTTGTTGTACCTTAAGAAACATCAGCATATTACATAGAAAATAATGACAAAAAAATTGAATTATTCGCATTTTTTTCACGCCAAATGTATAAGGAAAAAGGAACAAGAACAAAATAAGACAAAAGTCTATTTAGACCGTTGTATACATAAGTGAAAGTTATGTAAAGAACAAGACAATTTATAATTGTTGTGTTACTTTTATTAGATTATTTCCTACTTTCAGCATCTGGTTTTAGGAGCAAAGAAATGGATTAAAAAAGGGAAGAGGAAGATAATGAAGAGATACAGATTCAATTGGCAGGGAATTATAAAATGTAGGGAATTAAAAAATACCATGCGTAACAGAAAGTAAATATGTAGATAGGTAAGTAAGTAAGGTATTGGTGAAATTGCCCATTTTTCTTCAATCAGCTTTTGGTATGGGAGCGGGAATTTGTTTAATGTGTTTTTAGTTTATTTTAGAAGAGTTTTAAGTAGAAGTGGAGAAAGTATAAAATATAGTAATGTCTTGTGTAGAACAAAAAGTTGTAGGGAAGACATTTTTTCAGGGGTAAGTTTGGGAGTCATACATCCTGATCTTGATGAGTGCATCAAAATCATGGACTGGTTTTGATCTGTCCTGTGTATCTGTAATACTTGGCCCATTCTTGAAATTTAGAAGATGCTCAAACAAATAAGTTTTATGAAGTCTTCCATTTTTTAATTAAGAAAATAGCACAAAAAACATGAACATTAAAATTCTAGAGGGAAACGCACTTTTAAAATATATTTCAAAAATATTGAAATGTTAAACAAACCAGAATTAGAAATAAAAGAATCCAAAAGCAATTCTTCTGTAAAAAGTACTGTGGTTGGAATTGGTGAGCAAATAATATTGGAAGAACTGATGTATTTTCATTTGAGGTTGTTGGCAACATTTTTAATGCAGCATACATAATTAAAATGATCTCTGTGAGGCCTGAAAGTTACATAAATATATTAAATTCTAAAGTCATCATTACTAAGTTGGCCAATTTTTAGAAAAAAATTGAAATTGTCTTAACCTTAAAGAGATAGCCACCTAGTCAATTAATTAGATCTAGACCTCTTAGATCAAGGTAGCTACAACTTAGTATTAGAATTAAAAAAAAAAAATCTTTTGATTACTCAGAGGGAATTTAGTGACCTAGGCTCTGAACTAAGTTGACTTAGGAAAATGACATGCACTTAAATTATTTATACCAACATCCATGTTTCTGGAGTAGAATGGATACAGTTAGTCATGTGTTATATAACCAAGGGCAATATCTTTTCTCTTTCGTAGATTCTGTTGAAAACTGCAGGTTGATTGCATAATAGCTAAACAGAAATAGTTTTTTGAGTTGGAATTGTAATTTTCAACTTTAGCCTTCCCTGGCTTACTCACATTTGATTTCTTAAATGACACAGGGAATTATACATTTAATTGTAATTTGTAATTTCTTAATTAGACTTCTGAATTGTAGTTTTAAAAAAAAGGCCATAGTCAGAATAATTTTCATGTATCAGGTTTAATCTTTTAAGTCATCAGTGTCTTTATAATCTGAAATTTGCTAACTCAACTTTTGGAGATACGAAGAGGATTCATAATGTTCACAGAAAAATTGCATTAGATTTTAATTCCATTTACCACCAGTTTTTTGAAGTCTCCCACCCCCATATACCTCATCACAAACCAAGTTGTCAAAATTTTTAACTTTTGAAGTTTTTCAACACTTAAAATATCAGCTAGATTTAAGTATTGCTCTAATACTCTGCAATCAAGGAACCGTCATAAAAGGAAATTAATCACATGATCAAAGTTTAGTCATTGGTGTGGCATGGAAACCCTATACAGGGTCGCTATGGGTTGGAATCGACTCAACGGCACTTAACAACAACAACTTTCAAAATAAACACAATTATTTTGATAGAAGTGTATCATAAGTGCATTAAATACATTATATGAATGTTACTAAATATATGACATATACATATCCTTTTCCTATGGACTTGGGTCATCATTATGAACATCAGGCCGCTGTCTGATGTTGATTCTACCTCCAATGTTGGTTCCTTCGTTCCTTGTCAACTCACTTTGTTTATTTGTTTGTTTAAGGTTTTTATTGTGGGTTGAGTGAAAGTTTATATGGCAGATCATCAGTTACCTTGTTTCATTACATTGATTATAATCCCCTCCATGTACCATCAGTTAACAGTATTTCTCTCTATCCACTTTAGCTTTTTCAAAAACACACAAACAAAAAAAAACCACTCAGGCATATATAATAATTTATATCTCCAAAGGGCACATTCTGCAAGTATGCTCCTGGCCACCAGTTCTTAGTCCTTCTCTTCTTAGTTGATGAATCTAGAGTCCTCAGCCGCTCCCCCTCTCCGTGCCCCCATCTCTGCCTCCATCGCTGTCATTGCTGCTTCTCTGGATAAGGTCCTGCATTCTGCTTATGCATTCCTCTCTTGATGGTCCAAGGGTCCTCTGTTTCTGGACTATAAGAATAACCACTCCCCTTTTTTTTATTACAAAACTTCTACCTTCACAATTGTGACAATCGCAATTAGTCATGATAACAGTTATTCACTGTTGAATCTTACGAATCTTATCCTCATTTCTTTTCACTAGACCCATCTAGACAAGATGACAGATATTCAATGGGGACTTTTTTCTTTTTCCCCATACTCTTAAGCTAAACTCCCTCTTGAAACCTTGTAAGTCAGTCACTTCATGCCTTTATTAACCCCTCATTTTAGGTAGCC
>NW_006408569.1:15042488-15059200 GCF_000296735.1 Chrysochloris asiatica | reverse complement strand
AATTCTACTCCTTTGCCCTTTCAGTGTATTGTCCAGTTCTGATATTCTATTATTAATCGTTTGGACCTCTTTCTGTAGGTTTTGAATTATTTCCAATGCTGTATCTATCTTATTTGATTGTTTCTGTAGTGCTTTCCTGACTTCTTCCTTATTTTTCTTAACTCCATTGTGTAGTGTTTTGATACATTTTATAATCATTTTTCTGAATTGCTTCTCCGGCATATCCAAAGCCAGCCCATCTTTCAGTATGGAGTGTAGGTCTACTTCCAGCTCATTTTCCTCAGTCACTTTATCTTGTTTCTGGACATGTGCAGATATGGTCATCAGCTTCCGTTGTTTATGTGTATTCAGGGGTTATCTATCTGTGGCCTCAATACTTAGATGGGTTTGTATTTTGGTATTTTTTATGCTTTCTGATTGCCTCCAGGTAGATGTGATCAGGAAATGGGCTTCCCTTTTCACTCTTCTTTTAGGATTTAATTTTCGATTTATTTCCGTTTTTGTCTGCTTGTTCCACTCCACAATCCTAGTTGTAAATGGTTCAGGGCCGGTGTGGACCTTTTGGTTTTTTAAAAAATGTTTTATTGTGAATTATATGATAGTTTACCTGGGAGAACATTAGTTTTACATTCATTCTATTGTATCTTGTTTCATTGCCATGGTTACAATCCTCTCCATGCATTATCAACCAACCAAAGGGTATACCCTGCAAGCCTGCCCCTTACACTGCGTCCTCCCACCCCCACCCCCGGTCTTAAGCACACAGTCACTGTCCCTCTTTGGATCTAAAGTCCCCAGCTGCTCCATCGTTCCATGTCATTGTCTCTGCCTCCATGTCAGGCATCATTGCTTTCTGGGTAGGGCCCCTCTCTCGGCTCTTCTCTGATGATGGTTCCAGGGACCTCTGCTCCTAGACTGGAAAGTTAATCACTCCCTTCCTTGCTGTAAAACCTCTACCTTACACTTTGCACCCTCACAATCAGTCCTGATAACAATTATTCACTATTGTATCACAAGAGACCCATCTGCATTCCATTTCATCAACTCTGCCTAGATAGATTGGATACTACTTACTGTACTTACTGGAGATTCTGCCTTCCTCCAGGCCCCCTGGCTCTAGGTTCCCTCTTGAAAGCTTGTAATCCAGTCACTTCTTGCCTTTGTAGTCCCCACCCTACCCCCGCCCCCATTTTGGATAGCCAGTGTCCAAGTTGCCCATCCCTATCTTTGTGTGTAGGAGCAGTGGAAATGATTCTTGCTGTAAGGATTTGTTCCCTCTTTTGAGCTACTGCATCCATAGGTGTAGGTCAAGTTCATCAAATTGTATCAGATTACTCTTTTTTTTCTTCTTTCTTTTTCTGGTTGGGCTCTGATCATCCAGTCATTGAAGCCAGGTCAAGTGGGTATTATCTGCAAGTGTGGGTGTTCTTGTGCATATATGCCCTCTCTTTTATCAGCTGAACGCTTCGCTCTCCACATTGTAGGGCTTAGCTCCCCACTTCATTGCTGTTTTTCCGTCACTTCCCCTTATCGATGACGAGCGTGGTCACCAGGCCGTTTGGTTTTAATTGGAAACTGTCTCTTTAAATTTCGAGGAGATCTGTGAGCATGCATAGGAGAACCCTCCGAGGGTGGGTCTGGGGTGCCCACTAGCTCACACACCTCTATAGTCACCAGAATGGAGGTGCGCAGACAGCAAGGGACCAATGAACAGCTACCAATAGAAAAGAATGTCCACACCTTTATCTCTGCGGTTCTGCCAGGTGTCTGTGGCCGTTCTGATCCTTCCCCCGCTTGGTCTCATCCAAGATGGTGGCTCCTGGAGCAGCTGAGCATCCCGGACTAGAAAGCAATGGATTTCTTGCTTCTGCCACAAATTCCCCCAACTGTGTGCCTTCCAACCTTCTAAATATTCCTTTATATGTGGTTCAGAGTTCTGGGACCATCCCCTGAGCCTGCTTGGTCGGGTATTCTCTGTTGTTTTTCGCAGAGCTTTTTACTACACGTCCACCCGATCCACCATCTTATCTTGTTTGTTCCTTCTCAACTAACTTTTTCATTTATGAATTTCTAACAGTCTTGCTGTGTCTCCCACAACTTTACGGCAGATGACTTATCAGGAGTACTTTCCTTTTAAGGATCTCTGGTGATGCAATGATTAAATGCTCAGCTGCTAATCGAAAGGTTGGTGGTTTGAACCCACTAGCCACTGCACCAGAGGAAAAGCCTATTGATCTGCCTCTGTAAAGTTTCTTGTTTGCCTTTGAGTCTGTTCTGACTCATGGGAAATCTGTTATTTAGGGTCACTATGCACTGGAATGTACCCTAATGCATGTAACAGCAGTAGCAGCAACAGTATTCTTTTATACTCAGAGAGACCCTTTACTGTTTTTTGTTGAGTTTCTGACTGTTGTTTGGAGTGCAAAATGGGAGGGTCTTCAGAAATGGTTGTTTGTCAAAATAGATGCCCATGTTTTTTCTGAGACTTATGTATGCATCAACATGTATTTCATTGAAGGTTTCAGTTATGGAGTTATGTGTCCTTCTCTTGCTGTCTTAAGTGTATAGGACCTGGATATGGGAAGGTTTTGAAGAGAGATCCATGACTCCAAATTTGTCATACTGTTTGGTTTGTTTAAGCAATCATTTGGTCGTTTTAAGTTTGTCATAAGAATTCTTCCAGGGCATCACTAGACATAGATCTCACCTGGGAGAAAGAACATGATATAGATGTATAATCTTGGATAAATTGGTTAACTCTCTCATAACCTTAACCTTTGATTCCTCATTTGTAAAGCCTAATCATATGTGATGTGATTGACACACTACAGGCCCAATGAATGTTACCTCCTGTTTTGTCACTGTAGTGTTTGGCATGCTACTTGAGAGTTTTAAATTACATGCCTATGAGAAGGAACTAAAGTATCAGTTGTTTCTAGTTTGGAATAGGAAAGGGGCTATGAAGGTTACTTGTTTCAAATTTTTATTTATTATTTTTACCTATGAAATACATGAATATGCAAAATATAGCTCTGGTCAGTTGAAAGAAACCTCTGCTAATTATAACAATTTGTATTATATAGCTCATCTTCCTGCACCAAGACATTCTTCTTTTGTGATGCTATAGGATAAAGCACTGGACCGCAAGGTCGCTTAGAACTGCAAAGTTGGATGTTCAAACTCACGAGCCACTCCTTGGAAATGATATACAAGATCGCTACAAGTTGGAACTGACCCAGCAGCACTTAACAACAACAATATTCCTTGTGTGGTGCTGCAGGATAATGCATTGGACTGCAAGATTCAGTTTAAACCCACCAGCTGCTCCTTGGAAACCATACGGGGTTGCTAGGAGTCAGAATAGACTCAGCAACACTTAACAACAACAGTACTATATTTGGAGCCCTGGTGTGGTCCTGTAGGTTAAGAACTGTACCGTATTGAACCACAAAGTCAGCAGTTCAAACTCACTAGCCACTCCTTGGAAACCCTATACAGGTTCACTGTGAGTTGGAATGGACTCAATTACACTTAACAACATCATATTATATGGTATTAGACTGGCAAGCAAATAAATTGTCTACCAATGGAAATCATGGTTCATTATATTACAACATATACATATGTATGTGTGTATGTGTGTTGCTGGTGGTTGTATGCTGTGGAGTCGGTTCTGATTCATAGTGACCCTGTATAGGGTTTCCAAGACTATAAATCTTTACAGGAGCAGAAAGCCTCATCTTTCTCCCTTGGAGTGGAGTAACTGGTGGATTTGAACTGCTGATCATTTGGATAGCAGCCTATCTTGTACACTACCAGGGACACTGTATAGGGTTTATGAGGAGCGGCTGATGTGGTTGAACCATCGACCATGCGCTTCAATCAACTTTGCAGTCCAGCACATTAACTCACAGCACCACACCAGTACTTTTTCCTAAATATACATGTATAAATAAATATATAAAATTCTGATGCGTTCTATCAGTGTTGTTGTTGTTATGTGCCGTGGAGTTGGTTCTGACTCATAGCGACCCTGTTCAGGGTTTCAGAGGCTGTAAATCTTTACGGGAGCAAAATGCCTCATCTTTCTCCCACGGGACAGCTGATAGTTTTGAACTGCAGACGGTGAGATTAGCATCCTGATTTGTAACCACTATGCAACCAGAACTTTTTCAGTAGAAGACCGTATACATTGTATTCTTCAGTTTTCTCCTCATATTTTTCCTAGAAATCTCTTTTCTGTTGTTTGGTCTTTCTGGCTAATTTTTTACTTCTTGTGATTAAAATTCTGTATGTTCATACTAGATTCCTTTGTGAAACCACTCTTGATCTCTTGTTTTATGGTGCTTCTTCCCCCCCGCCTCCCCCTCGTAGTATTTCTTGGCATTTGGCATTGCTACTTATTTTTGGGTTATTAGTAAAGTTTGTTTTCTTTTTTATATAAAGAAAGCAGCATCTTAATTTCCAATTAGGTTATAGGCTCCTGGAGGAGTGGGAACTTCAATTTACAACTTATACTTATTTACAACCCTTTTAAAAGGATGTAAGGATATAGTTGCCTTACACGCAATGACACTACTGCTGTTGAGTCTATTCCAACTTAATATTTCTTTGATCTTCATGCATCTTAGGTTTCAATTCAAGGTTTTAAATGTTACTTTGGATTCCTTCTTACCCTTGATGACTTAACTGTTTATATTAAAGGTGTGTTAAGCCTGTATGATATTTTATAGACACAAGTAAAGTTGGTCAGAAATGGCCAAGACCAAAGAAAGATACATAGAACCATTTTCTTGTGCATATTAAGAGGTATTTGTTTGTGCTGTATTTACAAGTATTATGATAAAGATCACATGATAAGTTTATTTTTATTAGGTGACTGTAGACCTTTGTGTTAGAGACTGGTCTTAAAATTTTCTATTGTTTTCATTATACCATGTATTAACTTTTGAAACTTAAAAATTTCAGGAGTTGTCACAGCGGAAATGTTTAGACATATGCAGAACTCTGAAATAATTCGTAAAATGACTGAAGAATTTGATGAGGTAACTTATCATCCTAAATGTTTTGATAAGTTTTAAGCATG
Organism: Chrysochloris asiatica; assembly: GCF_000296735.1. Taxonomy (NCBI): domain Eukaryota; kingdom Metazoa; phylum Chordata; class Mammalia; order Afrosoricida; family Chrysochloridae; genus Chrysochloris; species Chrysochloris asiatica. Next base: position 15,054,114 of record NW_006408569.1, on the reverse strand, counting down.
TTGATCTTCATTTATTTGTTATTAAATTCTGAGAATTAGTGCTACATGGGTAAGAACTTTTCATATCAGATTTAATCTTTCATGGCTGTGTGATCTTGTACAAGTTGTTGGCATGTTTCATAATTTATAGTTTGGGCATCATAATACTTATCTCAAGGTTATTAGGTAGATTGAATTAAGTAGTGTTTGAACATTGCTTAGTATTTTACAGTGCCTGGCACATAGTAAGAACTTGTAAAGTAAGTATTAACTATTATTATTGTCAAAAATTATAATTTCAAGAATGTTCTTTGGTGATTGCCAGGGAAGAGAGGAAAGACAAGAGTTGTTGAAAAGACTTTCCATTAATCAGTCCCCAAGTAGTTGAGAGGTAAATTATGAGTAATGGCTTTTTTTTTTTTAAAGCCTTTAGATATTGAATATTTTAATGTGAAATTTGTTACTAACAGGAAACAGCTATTTACTATAGAAATACTGAAACAAGACTTCAGAATGTTGCCTAAAATGATACATTCAAATATGTTAATGAATTTAGCTTGTTAGAAAATTTGGAAGCAAACATTTTTGGAGAGTATTAAGGCCTTGTTTTTTTCATGAGAAAACAGTTCAACTCCTAGGTAAAACATTGAACAAATTATTGTGATATGCTGATTCTCCTTTTGAAAGATATTTTGCATATTGGTTCTAATTATAGTGTTCATATTCTAAAACCCCTTCAGTTAAAGTTTCAAAATAGGAATGTAAGATTGACTTAATAAGCCCCATTAACTCAATGTTTTTGTTTATAACTTATTCATCAGAACACATCTTAAAACCGTGTTTCTAACAAAAGTGTTTTATGTTATGTAGAGACATGGACAGAGACACAGGTTTAAGTAGGTATGGGAGGAAGCGGATATGTATATATATATATCCCACTCTTCATCCCATACCCATTTAAGCCAGGTTATCTATGAATTGGAACCAACTCAACAGCACTTAACAACAATATTATGCTTTAATTACCAGAAGTTAGCAATAGCCAGGTTTTTTGTTGTTAAGTCCCGTCGATTTGGTTTTGACTCATAGCTACCCTGTTATAGAGTTTCCTAGGAGAAACTGGTGAGTTTGAACTGTTGACCTTATGGTTAGTAGCTTAATGCTTGTCTTACAGTGCCACCTCAGGACAGTTTTGTTGTTGTAGCTTAAAAATTAATTTTTAATAAGTTAAAATTATATATATTATAAAATTTGCCATTTTAATCATGTGCAATTCACTGGCAGTAATTATATTCATAATGTTGTGCAATCATCACTACTATTTATTTTCCTAAAGGTTTTCATTGCTCCAAACTGAAACTCTGTATACATTATTGTCATAACTCCTAATTCCCCCATCTCTGGCGATCTTGGTAAACTCTATTCTACTTTCTCTTTGAATTTGCCTAGTTTATATACTTAATAATAGTAGAAGAATGCATTACTTGTCTATTTGGATCTATTTATTTTCACATAGAATAATGTTTTCAAGAGTCATTCATATAGTAGGTATCAGAGTTGCATTTCTTTTTTGACTGAAGAATATTCCATAGTTAATTTGTTCATTTGGTGCTGGACACTGGGATTGTTTCTATCTTTTGGCTGTTGTGAGTAATGCTTCTACAAATATTGATTTACAACTGTGTAAGTCTCTGTTTTTAGTCCTTCCTCTTGGATATATACTTAAGTAGTAGAATTGCTGGGTCACTTGGTAATTTTGATAATACCAAAATACTGGCTGTATTATTATTCCCTTTGTAATTTTTAGCTTTATCATACAGAAATGTTTGGGAGGCTAGATGTCCCAAATCCAGAGTACTAGGTCTGGGGGGAAAAAAAAGCCATATCTCCTTTAGCACCTGTAGGCCCAGCATTCCTTGGAGATCTCCATGTGTCTCGGCATCAATTTTTCTTTGGATCTAGGAATTTCACAATGCAGGGACCTGAGGTCCATAGGACGTACTCTAATCTGGACTATGCTTTCTTGCTGGTAGTAGGTTCAGAGGAGTCTACTTTTGCAACATCTTTGTCAACACTTGTTATTTAAGACTTTTTTCATAATAGTCACTCTTCTGGGTGTACAGTGGTATTTTATGTTGGTTTTCATTTGCATTTATTGAGCATCTCTTCATGTGCTTATTGGCTACTTTATATATTATTTCTTTGCAGAAGTATCTGTTCAAGTCCTTTGCCCATATTTTTACTTGTGTTTGTCTCTTTGTTTAGATGTAAGCCTTCTTTTTATATATTCTGGCTTTTAACTCCTTGTCAGATACATGATTTTCAAATACTTTCTCCTGTTTTTTTGGGTGGATATTTACTTTTTTGGATGACATCTTTGATGCTCCAAAGTTAATTATTTTGATGCAGTCTGTTTTGAATGTCTTAATGTAAGACTTCATTGCCAAATTCAAAGTCATGATGATTTATCTGTATTTTTTCTTCAACAAATTCTGTGATACTATTTACTTGAACATTTAGATCATTGGTGTATGTCCAGTTTATTTTCATATATGTTATTAGGCCAACTGAATTCTTGTGTATATGGAAATCAAGTTGTCCCAGCTCCATTTGTTGCAGAGAATCTTGTTCAATTGAATGCCCTTTCCATTTTTGTTGAATTATCAATTGGCCAACGTTGCATGGGTTTATTTCTGGATTCTCAGTTATATGCCATGTGTCTATTATTTATTTATATACCCCGTACCATACTCTTAAGCTGCTGGTGCTTTATAGTATGCAATGGCATTTTTCATTTGTAGATTTTAATTCTTCTTGAGGAAACTGCTATTGAATGTGGGGTTTTTGAAGAATTTGGAATAAACATTCTAATTCTGTATTGTCATCTTGTTCCTTAAAAATATTTTTATAGTATATTGTTTCTAAACTTGACAATCATCATGAAACACTATATGGCTAGAACTTAATTCTTCTCTAGCATGACTTAGAAATCGTTCTAATGACAAAAGTGAATTACTGAAAATTTACTGATAAAATTACCTTTAGTCTAACTTTTTCTAGTCAGAGACCTTTTTAAAATGGGTTATATATATATATATATTTATCTTGGGGTATCATTATCTCGTTATTTATTAATACTCAATTTTATTTACCTCTTTGGAGAATGCCCCATGTTTGTACAGAAGAAAACCTGAGCACCCACCAGTCTTTAAAGGCTATATTATATAATTATATATATATAGAAAATTATAACTTGACTACTTGATGTCAAATATGTAATGGAAATACAAGTTACATCTTTTATTCAATTAAAAATCATATGTTTCAGCTATTGAGAAGAATATAATTTTATTATATTGAATCTATCATTTTGCTTTTGTTTCATATAAATTTAATAATATATTCTGGTCTTCTCAGAGTAGTGTCTAGCTTTTGTAGGCAAGTATTTTATTTTTAAACCTTGAGGTTTAGGTTTGTTACTGTCATTGTTTAATACGAATCCAGAATATCTATTTTGATTTTAAAAGTACCTCTACCACCATGACATTCGCCTGCCTAATTTGATGATTTATTGGACAACAAAGTGAAATTGAGTCCGTTCATGTGTTGGTATAGGTTACCTCAAAACCAAGTATAATTTTGTTATTTAATGTATGTTAAATGAAATTGCTATTACAAATTTTCATTTTAGGACAGTGGAGATTATCCACTTACCATGGCTGGTCCCCAGTGGAAGAAATTCAAGTCCAGTTTTTGTGAATTCATTGGTGTATTAGTACGGCAATGTCAATATAGTATCATATATGATGAGTACATGATGGATACAGTAATTTCACTTCTTACTGGATTGTCTGACTCACAAGTCAGAGCATTTCGACATACAAGCACCTTGGCAGGTCAGTATTTAGAAATATTTGCTGTGTATTGCTCTGTATTGAATAGGGAAAACGTTCACATTAAAAGAGAAAGGAAATAAGAGAGTCTCAGATTTATTTCATTTATATAGTGACAAGTAGGATATGAACCCCTTTGTCTCCTTCAGCTTATATGAATTATTTGGAATAGGATGCTATTTGCCCTTTGGAGTCTGTGAAGGCATACTATACCTAGTATATGGTGATGTTTTTGGGAAAACGGACTTGTTTTAATGAATGATTACTATGTCAGGAAAGGGAGTTGAGGCAGTCATTTTGCATTGTAATCCTCTTGACCTTATATTTTATCTCTGGTGGGATAGATAAATTCTAGTCTTCTAATCGTGCTGTAAAAATCAGATTTTCGTTCAAATGTTTCTGAATAACTTTAGGTCAGGTTGATGTCTTTGATCTTTAAATTTTAAGTAAAATGCGTCATATATTTTACCCTCACATGATCATTTCTAGGGTAGTAATTTTGGTGGTTTTGTTGATAAACTTTTGGTTTTATTCATACGAAACGTGAAGTTACTTACATTACTGAATATACATTTTTGGTTTGAGTTTGGAATTAATCAACTGGGCTTTAGTTTTTAATATAGTAAACTAAGCCTTAATTATACAATATTTTGATTCTTTCAAAAATTTTTTCTTTCTCCGTGGGGATATTTTTTAATAGTATTTTCCCAAAGAAGTAAAACGGTGCTTAAAGATGTGCAGAAGTCCGTCCTACATTTTCACAAATAAAATTCAGACAGTTTTCTTTATAGGTTTTACATTTTGTTTTTAGAACTGAAGCTAGAAAATATGACTGTTGTCTTGATTTATGAATTTAAGGTGTAAATGTTCAGTGTTAAGGATTTGATGGCTAATGTGATTTAAAGCACATAATGTTAAGGTGAATAATTTTAGATCAGAAGGATAAACTGGGTGGTTTGCTGAGGGTATGGCATAGCAAGGAGCAGAAAATTGGAAACCTCTCTTTAAGAGAGCTAGTAGCAACAAATTCAGATATAGTTCCATTTTGCTATGCTGTGGAATGCACCAGGTTTGAAAAATAGTTGGGAGATAGCTATCGAAAGAATAAATGATTCAGATATGTAAGCTGATAATTTAAATACAGGTACTAAGTTTTTTCTTTGGCTGATTAACACAGTCAGTTTGTTTTCTGGATTAAAGATTCAGTAACAGAAGGTAGGAACTCTTAGAAAGCAGTTGAACTATGGACTTTTCATCTGTGTCTGCTTTTCAGTTTAATCATTGTCTTTTTGATGACGTTTTTGTTAATTGTTACAGAATTAACCCAGATTCCTGGCAACTCCATTTGTCCTGAGTAGAACTACTCCATAAGGTTTTCTCATCTGTGACATTTCACAGATCATCAGGCCTTTCTTCCAGGGTGCTTTGGGATGGTTTTGAACTGTTAACTTTTGGCTACCTGTTGTTGTTATTAAGTGCCCTTTAGTTGGTTCCGAGTCATAGCCATACTGTATACGGTTTCAGAGGAGCATCTGATGGATTTTAGTCATATTAATATATGACAACTGATTTATAGTATAACTGTTATTTTCAGTTGCGATTAGCAGTTCATTGCTTATGCTGCAGTTAATATATGACAACTGATTTATAATATAACTGTTATTTTCAGTTGCGATTAGCAGTTCATTGCTTATGCTGCAGTGGTAGTGTAGATAACCATTTGTACCACTGAGTGTCTAAAAATTAAAGGAAAGAAAATGGTTCAACATTTTTATACATGTGATTTGCTAGAAAGTAATCAAGTTACCTTTTGTTACCAAAATAACAAATTGACTGCTATATATTAACTGATTTACTTAAAAGGTAAATCATGGACTCAGAATGATCATTATAGGGATATATATATGGTGGTGGTTATGTGCCATTGAGTAAGTTCTGACTCATAGTGACCCTGTACAGTGTTTCCGAGGCTGTAAATCTTTACGGGAGCAGAAAGCCTCATCTTTCTTCCACAGAACAACTGGTAGTTTCGAACTGCTGACCTTGCAGTTTGCAGCCCGATTTGTAACCACTACGCTACCAGAGCTCCTTATACTTAACAACATTTATATATGTACATATAGTTAAGTGCTGTCGAGTCGATTCTGACCCATAGTGACCCTGTATAGGGTTTCCAAGGAGCAGCTGGTTAGCTTGAACCACCAACCTTGCAGTTCAACGCATTAACCCACAGCTCCACACCAGGACATACAGACACTCTCTCTCTGTATATGTATGTATATGTATGTATGTATGTATATGTATGTATAAATAAATTTTGTAGCATAGTGGGGTATGACCATGAGATCAAATTACTTAGTGTGTAATCCTTGTGCAACTACTGACTATGTAATCTGAGACTTTTAAAAATCTCCCTGACCTTCAGTTTCCTCATGAATGATAGGGGGACTGTTGTGAGGATTAAGGACTAATACATGAAATATGCTAAAATAGGTAATTGACATGGTAACTATCCAATACACAACAGTTATTTTATTATTGATACCATTTTTAGCAGCTGTATTTACCTTTTCTGTTAGAAGCAGAGCAGCCCATCATGATATTTTAAATTTCTCTTAATTTGATCTTAAAAGTATAAAATTTGGCATATGTTATTCTAATTCTATCAATATTTTACCCCATTGAAAATAGCTATGAAGTTGATGACAGCTTTGGTGAATGTGGCACTAAATCTTAGCATTAATATGGATAATACACAAAGACAGTATGAAGCAGAGCGGAATAAAATGATTGGGAAACGAGCCAATGAGAGGCTAGAACTCCTGCTACAAAAGCGGAAAGAGGTAAACTTTTATAGTGACTAATTTTACTATTAATATATGACTCCTAACTTATGGTATAACTGATATTTCATCAGATAAATTATTTTTTATTGATGCTTTTATTGTGAATTTGAGGATAGTTTACATGGGAGAGCATTGGTTTTGTATTCATCCTATCATATTTCGTTTCATTGCAGTGATTACCACCCCTGCATGTATCATCATGTAACAGTATTTGCTTCTATTCCCTCCTTTTTTTAATCATTCATACAACCAGAGGGCACATTCTGCAAGGCTTCCTCTTGGCAGTCAGCACACAGCCTTTCTCTTACCTTACATCTAGAGTTCTCAGCTGCTCTATCTTTTCATGCCATCATCTCTGCTTCCATCTCTGGTGTCACTGCTTCTCTGCTTAGGGTCCCATATTCCGCTCATGCTCTTCTCCCGTAATTGTCCTAGGGTCCTCTGTTCCTGGAATGTAAGATTAACTACTCCCCTCCCTCCCTTTGTGTTATAAAACTTCTTTTACAATTGGGACAATCTCAATTGGTCATGATAACTATCACTCACTATTGAATCATACAAATCCTATCCCCATCTCCTTTCACCAGACCCATCTAGACAGATGAAAACTATTGACTGGGGATTCTACCTTCCCCGGCACACTCTGAAAATAAACTCCCTCTTGAAAACTTGTAAGCCAGTCATTTTATAGTTCGGATTCCCCAACTCCCTGCCCACCATTTTAGGTTGCTGATGTCTAAGTTCTCTGTTCCTATCAACCCTGTGTACAGAGGAGATGGCCTTAATCCTTGATGTGAACACTGATTCCCTTTCGATTGGTATTTTGACCTATTACATCCATAAGTATAAGTCAAGTTCATTAAATTGTAGCAATTTACACTGGCTTCCTTTATCAAATTTCTTTATTGTCCTCTAGTTGAGCTCTGGTCATCCAGCCATTGAAGCTAGGTCAAATGGGTACTTTCTGCAGGTTTGCGTGTTCTTGTGCAGGTTTGCGTGTTCTTGTGCATCTCCCCTCACTTCATATTGGTTGGACATTTCACTGTCAGCTCTAGCCCTCCATGGCTAGGTCAGTGTCCATGGGCTCAGGAGTGAAGCATTTTATTTTATAATTCAAATTGTTTATGTGTTTAACTTAAAATTTTAATTGAAAATCCTCTCCAGTTAATACAAGGTTCTTAGAGAAAAGTTTGAGAAAAAAATTCTATTATGTTTTTTTTTTTCTTTCTATTTTTCCATTAACTTCTTGAAGCCCCCTCACATATTTTGTGTCCATTTTGTATCTGTGTGGATTAGTAAAAAGAGAATTGGGTTTTTCGTGAGGAAAAATGAATGTGGTCTTAGCTATGTGTCCCTGTTGCAGTCTGATAAGATCTCTAAGTCTTAGTATTATTTATTTTTATTGTGAAAACCTCTGTTAACCACTCCACTTAGGAGTCCTACCAGATATATAGTGAAAACCAAGTCAAGTATTTCAGGTAGCAAGGGATACACCACAGCTGTTAATGTTTTTCCTATGTGATTATTTTTTGTTGTTATGTGCCATGGAGTCAGTTCCGACTCATAGTGACACCTTGTACAGGGTTTCCGAGGCTGTTAATATTTACAGGAGCAGAAAGCCTCATCCTTCTCCCGCCAAACAGCGGGTAGTTTCAAACTACTGTCTCTGAGGTTAGCAGCCCGATTCGTAACCACTACGCTACCAGAGCTCCTTATGTGATTACTGTTAATTGTGTGCCGTGGAGTTGGTTCCAACTCATAGCGACCCTACACAGGGTTTCTGAGGCTGTTAATCTTTACGGGAACAGACCACCTCATCTTTCTCCTGCGGTAGTTTCGAACTGCTGACCTTGCAGCGCGCAGCTCGATTCGTAACCACTACGCTACCAGAGCTCCTTTGTGTGATTACTAGTACAGTTAAAATTTGTATTTGATTATCAAAACATTAGATAAACCACATTTGCTTTTAGATGTTGTTTTGATTATCTTTCTTTACATTGAAAATAAATGATGTTTTTTTCAGCTTCAGGAAAATCAAGATGAAATAGAAAATATGATGAATGCAATATTTAAAGGAGTGTTTGTACATAGATATCGGTAAGTCAAAGCGGCTACCCTTCACCCCCATGAGTAACACAATGTAGTTTTTGTTCCCTTTAAAGTGTGGATATTCAGCTTTTTAGGCAGTATAAATCAGCAGAAAGAGTTTTAGAGGTAGATCTGGGTTAGAATGTAAGCTCTGCCAATGACTGAGATACTCTGGGCAAGTTATTTAACTATTCTCAATTCCATTTTTCCCTTCTGAAAAATGGAATCACGTGTTGGCCTTGTAGTTGACCAGCAAATGGAAGGTACTTCTTTTATTGAGTCAGCATGCACACTACTAAATGGTTTTGGATGGATTTTGTATATCTGACTCCTGGCTCTCTTTACTTCCATTTTTTGTATCACAGGGAACATTTGGATAATGTGAGAAGCTTTCTTTTGCTATTTTGAAAGGATAGAGGAAAGAAATAGGTCATTTTACCACTACTGACATGGCAGCCTTTTGTTTAAATGTTGGTCGCATTTTTGTACAGCTTTTCATTTTCTTGACTCAACTTTTACTTAGCGGGTTAATACTTCTTTTTGTAATGTCTCCTCTGTCCAAACTTACCTTATCATTTTTATTGTCATCAGTTCCTTATCATCTTATGCCTAGAGATGATTGCCGTTTACCTAAAACTTTTTTTATTGTGCTATTCCTCTGCTCAAAAACCTTCAATGACTCACCAGTACCTATCGGATGAATTTAAAATAATTTAGTCTGACATTCAAATCCCTGCTGAGCTTGGCCTCAATATTATATGTAAATAATTTTTTACTTGAAAATTATGCTGTAGTCAGGCTAGTGTGCCTGCTATCTTCTGAACATATCTTGTGCTGCAGGTATGAGCAAAGGCTGGGATATGGCATGTTTTTTTAATGTGGCAATAAGGTTGTGTTTATAGTTTTGTTCAATTTTAAGTATTTATGTGGTGACAATTATGCTTTGTGAACTAAGATTGTAAGAATTTGGGAGTTCAGGGAAGGTTCTGCTGTTCTAAATTTTAATTCCCATTAATACTTAAAAGGCAGTGGTATATACACAGTAGGTATGAATGAGGTATTTGGTGGATTTAAAAAAAAATAAATTGTTAAGTCTTGTGGTATTATAGCACTAACATGTGTAATTTTCCCCTTTGCCCATTCAGTGATGCAATAGCTGAAATACGAGCTATTTGTATTGAAGAGATTGGTATTTGGATGAAAATGTATAGTGATGCCTTTCTTAATGACAGTTATTTAAAATATGTTGGTTGGACTATGCATGATAAGGTAAGATGTGCCCTACAGACGGTTTGTCTGTCTACACGTGGGCATAACTGTATGTCTCTCCTCCATATAATGAATTATCTATATGTAGATATATTTGGGGCCACATTCTTGTAAACTTGTCTTGTTAAATTTGGTATGCATCACATGAAGTCCTCTTACACTTTTGGAATTTATGTACATCACTTATTTCTTAGTGGTGAGACATTTATTTGAGAATAAAGAGTCCTTACTGTGATATCTACTGAGTATAATACTTTAAAAAAAAAAAAAAAAAGGAATTTCAATTTTAATGGTCTCTTTATAAGCATTAGCCAGATTTTAAGTTTTAATTGATTTTGACTCTTTTTCATTATACTATTTTCCTCCTAGCCTGCCTGTCTTCATTAACTTTGAAGCTCCTTGCATAAATTTCTTCCAGTTAAACTTTTGAAAAGGAATGTTTATTTTGATGTATACAGGCATGCCTCACTTTATTGCAACTTGCACACATACTTCCGTTTTTTACTAATTGCACGTGTGTCACAACCCTGCATTGAGTAAGTCTATTGGCTCCATTTTTCCAAAGGCATGTGCTCAGTTCCAGACTGTAATAATATTTCACATTTTTTCATAATGCTATTGCACACTTAATAGACTGCGGTGGAATATAAATATAACTTTTATATGCACTGGAAACCAAAAAGTTCATGTGACTTGCTTTATTCCGATAATGATTGTAACCAAACCTGCAACAATTTCACGGTATGTCTGTAGTACTATTGCCTTTCACAGTAAGTTTTGATCTGAACATATTTTTAAAGTAAATTATCATTATTACATATAGAAGGAGCCAAGGCTAAAGGTGTTTAATCTTAAACATAAGTCTTGATTCCCATTGTTGCATAAAGATGATGTTTTCTGAAGAAACACTGTTGTGTAGAATATAGTTAAGATATTAAAGTAGGAAATATGTATATGTGTCTTGAATATTCAGGTTTTAATGTATTTTTCTTCTTTTATTTAGCAAGGTGAAGTAAGACTCAAATGTCTTACTGCTCTACAAGGGCTTTATTATAACAAAGAGCTTAATTCTAAACTGGAACTTTTTACCAGTCGGTTCAAGGTTAGTATTATTTTCAACTAACTTAAAGTTTGGAAATATTTTTTCTTGCCTTCCCTTTAAAAATATTTTACTTTCCCTCCTGTCCCCTCTAGGATAGAATTGTGTCTATGACTCTAGACAAGGAATATGATGTTGCAGTACAAGCAATAAAATTACTCACTCTTGTTTTACAGTAAGTATGCATTTGTTGCTTGTCATTAAATGTGTGGTCTACTAAGTGAGGAATTAGAGTATTAGATTAAAAACATTTAAATCTAACTTTTTTTTTAATTTAAAGGTTTTTTTTGTGGATTGAGTGAAAGTTTATAGGGCATATCATCAGTTTTACATTCAACAATTCATACATTTTGTTTCATTACAATGATTATAATCCCCTCCATGTACCATCAGTTAACAGTATTTCTCTCTATTCACCTTAGCGTTTTAAAAACAAACAAACAAACAAACAA
>NW_006408569.1:15029206-15030356 GCF_000296735.1 Chrysochloris asiatica | reverse complement strand
TAGTATTTCCCCTTTTGTGACTGACTAAATTACTCAGCATAATGTCCTATGAGTTCATCTGTGTTAGGTGTTGACTTGCAGCTTCCTTGTTATTCTTCAAGGTAGCATAATATTCCATTGTATGTTTGTACCACAGTTTGTTTATCTATTCTTCAACTGATGGGCATTTAGGCTGTCTCCATCTTTTTGCTATTGTAAATAGTGCTGCTATGAACATTGGTGTATATATATCTACTCATGTTATGGCTCATATTTCTTGTGGGTAAATACCAGGTAGAGGAATTGCTGGATCATAGGGTATCTCTATTTCCAACACTCTGAGGAAGCACTATATTGCTTTCCAGGGTGGTTGGACCATTTTACAATCTCACCAGCAATGCAGGGAGCATTCCAGTCTGTCTGGATCCTCGCCAACATTTATTGTTCTCTAGTTTTTTGATCTTTAGTGTTATTGCTGTTGTGAGATGATATCTCATTGTTGTTTTGATTTGCATCTCTCTAATGGCTAGTGATCGTGCACATTTCTTCATATGTGTCTTGGCTGCCTGGATCTCCTCCCTGGTGAAATGTCTGTTTATGTCCTGTGCCCATTTTTTAATTGGGTTATTTGTCTTTTTCTTGTTAGAGGTCTTGTAGTTTCGTATGTATTTTAGAAATGAGTCCCTTGTCTGATGTGTTGTTGCAGAAGATTTTCCCCCATTCTGTGGGTTCCCATTTTACTCTTCTTGTAAAGTCTTTTGATGCACATAAGATTTTAATTTTAATATGTCCCAATCTATTTTGTCTGCTTTTTTATTGTGTATTGACTGAGTGAAGGTTTACAGGGCAGATCATCAACTTTACATTCAGCAAATCATTGTGATGATTACAATCCCCTCCATGCACCCTTGACCAACAGTATTTACCTCTATTACACTTTTTTTTTTATGTACACATACCACATTGAACATATATATTTGTTTAAATGTCCAAAGGGTACATTTGGCAAGCCAGCCTCCTGCTTTTCTCAGTCCCTGGGCCTAGAGTCTTCTGCTGCTCTGTTTCTCTGTGCCATTGCCTCTGCCACCATCTCTGTTCGTTCCGCTTTTCTGTTTAGGATCCCTCACTCCTCTTTTACGTTCTTTACTCTCGATGGTCCTAGGATCCTCTG
>NW_006408569.1:15027226-15029106 GCF_000296735.1 Chrysochloris asiatica | reverse complement strand
GTCTTATCCCCATCTCTTTTCACCAGACCCATCTAGACAAGGTGACAGCTATTCAGTGGGGACTCTTTCTTTCCCCCCATACTCTTAAACTAAACTCCCTCATGAAACCTTGTAAGCCAGTCACTTCGTGCCTTTATTGCTTCCTCATTTTTGGGTAGCCAGTGTCTAAGTTGCCCATCTCTATCTACCCTGTGTATAGAGGGGATAGCATTGACTCTTGATGTGACGACTCTTTCCCTCTCTGTTGGTATTTAGCGTAGTGGTTACGAATCAGGCTGTGAGCCGCAAGGTCAGCAGTTCGAAACTACCAGCTGTTCTGCGGGAGAAAGATGAGGCTTTCTGCTCCCGTAAAGATTTAGAACCTCGGAAACCCTGTACAGGGTTTCCACAGCACATAACAACAACTACAGCTAACCTCTCTGAGTACAGGTCAAGTTCATCGAATTGTAGCAATTTACGCTTGTTTCCTTTATCAATAAAAGAAATGTGTGTGTGTGTATTTGTGTGCAGTCTTCCTCTAGTTGAGTTCTGATTATCGAGCTATCGAGGCTAGGTCAAATGGGTACTGTCTGTAAGTTTGCGTGTTCTTGTGTGCATCTCCCCTCACTTCATATCAGCTGGATGCTTCACTCTCAGCTCTATCCCTCTGTGGCTTTGTCCTTGTACATGGGCTCAAGTGTACTCAGTTCTCACCACACTTTGGACCAACCAGCCCTTCCTTTTCTCTCTCTTATGTCCAGGTCAACGGGATTCAGTGGACTGGGGTTGAATTCAGCCCATTTCTTCATTGCTGCCTTTCCCCTCTTCCATTCAGCAATGTGGTCGCCAGCAAGCTTACATGCTTGTTTGTGTGTTCCCTTTGAGTTTCAGTCTTAGAGGGGAGGTTGTCCTGACGGCACTTGATTGCTAGCTTTGATGTCTTCTTGGTGAACAGCTTGCTTACTTATTCTTGTAGTAGCCAGTCATGCTGACATTTTTGTTTGGGGTTTTTCCTGATGCTCTTTCTTTGAAGATACATCTTCTGTCACTGTAGCTGTTCCAGGCTGGTCTGCTTGTCCTTTTTAGTGGGAACGTCCCACCTCATAAGGTTCTGGATAAGACTCAGAATTCCTTCCACCTAAGGTCTTGTACGCTACAAAGGCTTTGCAAGAGGCCTATTTCACTGGGCAAGTTCTAGAACCCCTTTTAGGTATTCCAGTCAGTTATAGGCTGAAGAAGTACGTGCTTACAAGTTTTCTGTAATCGTGTTTCCCAACATTCCTTTCTATCCCACTCATGTGTCTATTTTACAAAAGTAGGCAAGGGAAACTAATATTCATAAGACAGTCAAGCATTTTAGTATTATTTCCCCTCTTCAAGCTATACCTAGATCCCTGCATCCCAGAGCCCTATATTTCCAAGGTTAAGCATGAATCACTATTAACCTCTGTACCACGTAGGCAATGCAAACCTGTCTCAGTGTTCCCTTTTCTATCTTTTTATTCTGCCTCCTCCCTCCTTCTTGTATTGCCCTCCCCAACAACCAAACTAATCCCCCACCCCAACCCCATTGTAGTTACCTTATATTCCATTAGTTCTTCCCTCCATTTAAGAGTCTATTTTATCCAGTAATCTCCCTGACCTTCCCACCACCTGTATCTCTGTTCCTCTGTGTTTACTTTCTTTTCACATTGTAATTGTTTTGATCATAGACTGACCTCCTAGATCCTCTGTTCTTATAATTGTATTCTGTCCTTGACTCTTCCATTTGTCGATTGAGTTCAGGGTGATGCTGCCACATACGTCATTCTGTAGTTGTTGTCTGTTCTTGTTGGTTCTCAGTCCACAGAACTTCCTTTAGGATGTTTTTCATAGCAGGGTTGGCTTTGGCAAAATCCCTT
>NW_006408569.1:15021832-15026475 GCF_000296735.1 Chrysochloris asiatica | reverse complement strand
GCTTTCCTGACTTCTTCCTTATTTTTCTCAACTCCATTCATTGTATAGTGTTTTGATACATTTTATAATCATTTTTCTGAATTTCTTCTCAGGCATTTCCAAAGCTTGCCCATCTTCCAGTATGGAGTGTAGGTCTACTTCCAGCTCATTTGCCTCAGTCACTTTATCTCATTTCTGGACATTTGCAGATATGGTCATCTACTTGATTTTTGGGCATATTCAGGAATTATCTGTGGCCTTAATACTAAGATGAGTGTGTATTTTGGTATATTTTATGCTTTCTGATTGTCTCTAGGTAGATGTGATCAGGAAATGGGCATCCCTTTGCACTCTTCCTGGGAAATTTCAAGATGCTACTGTTGGTCGTTTTGACATAACTTAGGATTTAATTTTTGGCTTATTTCCTTTTTAGTCTGCCTGCCCTGCTCCACAATCACCGTTCAGGCCTGTTTTCTAGTTATAAACAATTCAGGACCTGCTGTGGCCATTTGGTTTTAAGTGGAAACTGTCTCTTTAAATTTCGAGGAGATCTGTGCTCATGCGTAGTAGAACCCTCCAAGGGTGGGGCTGGTGTGTCCACTCGCTCAGGCACCCCTATAGTCACCAGAATGGAGGTACACAGATAGCGAGGGACCAATGAACAGATACCAAATAAAGAATGTTCACACCTTTATCTTCACAGTCCTGTCAGGCATCCGTGGCTGCTCTGATCCTTCCCCAACTTCGTCTCACCCAAGATGGCGGCTCTGGTAGCAGCTTAGCGTCTTGAATTAGAAAGCAATGGATTTCTTGCTTCTGCTACAAATTCCCCTTGCTGTAAATCTTCCAACCTTCTAAATATTCCTTTATATGTGGTTCAGAGTTCTTGGACCATCCCCTGAGCCTGCTTGGTCCTGTATTCTGTGTTGTTGCTGACGGAACTCCTCACTGCACTTCCACCCGAGCCGCCATCTTGTTTGTTCTCTAAATCTAACTTTTAATAGCTTAAATCATGGAATATACAGCTAGAAGTTCACTTTCTTCGTGTAAAATTGGAGAAACGGGAAGATGGAACTATTTCGTGAAAATATAATTGACTAGGAATTCCATTTTCTTGGTTGATTTCCTTTCAGTTTTACTGCCATTTCGATGCTTTTCAATAAAGTTTAAAAATGGTTTATTATGTTTTCTCACACTTATAAAGTATGTGCATTTACTGAAAGTGCTCTGTCATGCTCATTGAACCTAAAAAGTCTGAATTTAGAACGGTGCTGGTGGTGCTGTAGGATAAGCACTGGACTGTTAACCGCAAGGTCAACAGTTCAAATTCATCAAATACTGCACAGGAGAAAGATGAGGTTTTCTGCTTCTGTAAAGATTTATAGCCTTGGAAACCCTATGAGTCCGAAAGGGCTCTATGGTTTCACACAACAGTGGTGTGTTAATAATGATGCAGTTTTTGTTTTGTAATTCAACAAATGTTTATCATCCCACCTTGTATCTATCAGTTTGTTATACTGTGGTGAATTGCCTGTTGCCTGTTATTGAAGGATTCTATGGGCAAAATATTTGAATGATGCAGAAAGTATCAAAACAATATGAAAGGAATATACAGAGTCACTGTACCATAAGGAAATGGTTGATGTTCAGCCATTTCAAGAGGTAGCGTATAATCAAGGGCCAATGATACCGAATGAAGAAGTCCAAAGTGCACTGAAGGCATTGGTAAAGAACAAAGCTCTGGGAATTGATGAAATACACATTGAAGTCTTTCGGCAAGCTATGCAGCATTGGAGATACTCATCTATGCCAAGAAATTTAGAAGATAGTTACCTGGTCAGCTGATGGGAAGCTATCCATATTTTTGCCCATTCCAAAGAGAGGTGACCCAATGGAATGTGGAAATCATTGGACACTATTATTAATATTGCATGCAAGTAATAACCTGCTAAAGATAATTTAAAAGTATCTGCAACAGTACATTGACAGGGAATAGCCAGCGGTTCAAGCCAGAAATGGACAAGGATGTGAAAGGAAAGATACCATTTCTGTCGTCAGGTGGATCTTGATTGAAAGCAAAGAATACCAGAAAGCAGAGGATCCCTGTGCTGTATTGAGTACACAAAGGCTTTCAATGGATCATGACTGATATGGACAACATTGTGTCGAATGAGCATTTCAGGACACTTAATTGTGTTTATGAGGAATCTATACATAGACCAAGAGGCAGTTGTTCAAAGTGAAACGAACAGACACTGAATGGTTTAAAATTAGGAATGGTGTGTACCAGGGTTATATTCTTTCATCATACATCCTCAAATCTGTATGCTGAGCAAATAACCCAAGAAGCTGGATTACATGAACAAGAATATGGCATCAGGATTGGAGGAAGGCCCATTAACAACCTGTGATATGCAGATGATACAACCTTGCTTGCTGAAAGTGTAGAGGACTTAAAATAACTACTAATGAAGATCAAAGACCACAGCCTTCAGAAATCGTCACCACTGGAGCAGTAAATAACATCCATATAAATAGAGAAAGATTAAAGTTGCCAAAGACTTCATTTTGGTTGAATTAAGCAACAACACTCATGGTATCAGCAGTCAAATTAGACAGCGTGTTGCATTAGACAAATCTGCTATAGCAGACCTCTTTAATGTGTTGAAGAGCAAAGATGTCAAAGTTTGTGGGCTAACGTGCCCCTGACCCAAGCCATGGTATGCAAGTGAAGGTTTGACAATGAGTAATGAGTAAGAATCATCTAGAAGAATTGATGCATTTTTATTATGGTGTTCAGGAGATTATTAAAAGACTGCCAAAAGAGCAAACAAATCTGTGTTGGAAGTTTAGCCAGAATGATTCCTAGATGCCAGGATGAGCAGACTTTGGCTCGCAGACTTTGGATATACTATTAGGAAGGACCAGACTTGATAAGCATGATGACTTGAGAAGGACATCGTGCTTGGTAAAGTGGAGGGTAAGCGAAAAAGAGCAAAGCACCCACAATATAGATTGGCACAGTGGCAGCTGCAGTGGTCTCAAGCATAGCAATGATTGTGAGGTTGGCGCAGGACCAGGCAGTGTTTCATTCTGTTGTGCATAACAGACCATGTGTTCACCAAGTACATTAGGATTCTTAACAGCAGAGTCTATTTGAAGTTCTATATAGACTAAAACTTGAGAAGATATTTAAGTCTTATTTTATAAGTAGTAAGATTTACCCAGAGTCTTTTTTGATTATGATGTAAGACCTAGAAAAGGTCAAATACTTGATTACATTGAAAGCCAGAAATATAATCAGGAAGCAAATGAAATATTGGATAAAATATTTTAATGCTAAGGAATAATTTCTGCAAATCAAATAGAAAGTTAAGGAACCCGGTAAGAAAACAGTCAAATGTTGTGAACCATATTATGAAGAGAATTGTTTAACCAAATTTAAATATGAGAATGTGCTTAACTGGTCAACCACTTTTGTTCCACATTTTCTCCCTCCTAATGTGCACCTGACCTAAGCCATGGTATTTTCAATGACCTAATATGCATGCGAAAGCTGGACAGTGAATAATGAAGACCGTAGAAGAATTGATGCTTTTGAGTTTGGGTGTTGGAGGAGAATATTGAAAGTGCGATGGGCTGCCAAAAGAGCCAACAGATCTGTGTTGGAAGAAGTGTAGCCAGAGTGCTCCTTGGAGGACAGGATGGCCACACTTCGTCTCTGATGCTTTAGAGATTTTGTCAGGAGAGACCAGTCGCTGGAGAAGGATATCATGTTTGGTAGGGTGGAGGGCCAGAGAAAAAGAGGAAGATCCCAGCCAGATGGATTGGCAAAATGGTAGCATGAATGGGCTCAAGCGTGGCAACAATTGTGAGGTTGGCCTCGGACCAGACAGTGTTTCATTCTGTTTTGCATAGGGTCGCTAGTCGGTACCGACTTGATGGCACTTAACAACAATAACAATGTGCCCTGGACTGTAAGGTTGATTTGAACTGCAAGGTTAGCTGTTCAAGCTCACCAGCTGCTTCTTGGAAACCCTGTACAGAGTTGCTGTGGGTCAGAACCGCCTCAACGACACGTAACAATAACAACAGTGTAATCCCTGGAGTCTGGTGTGACGTCATAGGATAAGCACTCGACCTCTAGGTTGACTTGAACCGTAAGGTTGGCTGTTCAAACTCACCAGTTGATCCTTGGATATTATACAGGGTCTCTGAGATTCGGAACCTACTTGGTAGCACCTAACAATAACATCAATGTGATTCCTTTCAGAGCAGTTGGTAGTGACTGCCATAGAGTAGTTTCTGACTCGTAGCAATCCTGTATAATGTGTCTGAGGCTGTTAATCTTTACTGGAACAGAAAGTCTTTTCTTTCTCCTACAGTTCCACCTGTGTTCCTTTGTTTTATATATATTTTTTGTGTGTAAATAATATACATGTTGTTGTTAAGTGCCGTCGAGTCGGTTCCGATGTATAGCGACCCTGTACAGGGTTTCTGAGGCTGTAAATCTTTATTGGAACATTAAAGCCTCCTCTTTCTCCCGCGGAGTGGCTGATAGTTTTGAACTGTTGTTGTTGTTGTTAAGTGCCGTCGAGTCGGTTCTGACCCATAGCGACCCCGTACAGGGTTTCCGAGGGTGTAAATCTTTACGGGAGTAGAAA
>NW_006408569.1:15010039-15017071 GCF_000296735.1 Chrysochloris asiatica | reverse complement strand
TGAGAATTTTAGCATCTTTGTTCATGAGGGATATTGGTCTATAAATTTTTTTTTTTTTTTTAGTGAAATCCTTCCCTGGTTTTGGTATGAGGGTTATGCTTGCTTCATAAAATGTATTAGGAAGTTTTCCATCTTCCTTTATCTTCTGGAATAATTTTAGTAGAATTGGGGACAACTCTTTCCTGAATGTTTTATAGAACTCACCAGTGAAGCCATCTAGGCCTGTCTAGGGTTTCCGAGGAGCAGCTGATGAGTTTGAACCACCAACCTTGCAGTTCAAACGAGTCTGCAGTCCAGCGCATTAACCCACAACACCACAGCAGGACTCCTTACATTAGTGTCCTGTAGTTTGTGTTCATTTTCCTTTAGCATCTATGTCACATTTTTACTTGTCTTCATAATTATTTTTTATATTCATTATTTAAAATATTCATCTCAGTTTTTGATAAGCTGTACTTGAAAGAGAACAATCAAAATGTTTATTTTTATTAAAAATTAAGAAAGTATACTCTTTTTAATGCATGAACAGAGATTTTTGCATTCTTACTGTGCGTAGAATTATGACATTATAAAAGGGTTTTGCATATTTTTTGTTTTGTTTTGTTTTTTTTTAGGAGTAGTGAGGAAGTTCTTACTGCTGAAGATTGTGAAAATGTCTATCATCTGGTTTATTCAGCTCACCGGCCAGTAGCAATAGCAGCGGGAGAATTTCTCTACAAAAAGTAAATCTGTATTTCTGTTACTAATTTTTTTACCATATCTTTTTGTAGCTATAATTTATTGTATTTCACTAAATATATAACTTATTTTTTTAAAGTTTAATCTGAAATAATACCTGTAGCCATGTATTGTAATAGATATGCTGAAATGCTACTAATTTTCCACTCTTCTTTCCTCCTACCTTAACTTGCACATATTGTGTGTACTTTAACCTTTAGTCTCTTTTTTTGGCTTTGAAACAGTAGTGTTTTTGCCTTGCTTTTATAAAATATTAAAATTTCTCATTCAAGTACTTAATATAGTTTGACTTCAGAAGTCCAAGATTCCTATACTTTACCTTACGATGCTGTTTATCATCTCCAATTAAGTATTATGGATAACTGAATATATGAGTGCAAAACACATTGAGCAAAAGCTATGCAACAACAGCTTTGGAAAAGAGAATTTCAAACCACGTGGACTGAACTATATTTTTGTAAGATTATATTAAAATGTTTATTGAGGGAGAAATAGTTATTAGAATGAATGTTATAAAACATTCATATTTTAAAAATTCACATTATGCTTTCTATTGATAATTGCAGTATTTAATCTGCTGTTTTTGAAGAAAAAGCCATGCTATTCATAGAATGAAATCAATAAGTTTAGACTTTGGGATAATTGTTCAGGTTTAAAGAAAACTATGTATATTTCACAGGTTTTTATGTATAAATGATGTA
Organism: Chrysochloris asiatica; assembly: GCF_000296735.1. NCBI lineage: Eukaryota > Metazoa > Chordata > Mammalia > Afrosoricida > Chrysochloridae > Chrysochloris > Chrysochloris asiatica. The sequence continues at coordinate 15,015,632 of NW_006408569.1, read as the reverse complement.
GCTCAGTCACTTTTATAAGAGAAAACAGTCACAAAAAATGCAAGGTTTCTAGAAAGCAATAATTACAGTTTGCTAACCACACCAAATGAATCCAAGTGTCTTCTAGTCATTTCTGAATTATAGCAACCAAACAGGACAGAGTAGAACTGTGTTCTTTCAGGATTTCTGAGGCTCCAGAACTTTATTGAAGCAAATTGTTTCATCTTACTCATATGAAGTGACTTGTGGGTTTAAACCACTGATTTTTCTGGTTTCAACTACTGACTTTTCTGTTATTCCATTGCATATCCCACTGTTTTACCAGGGCTCCTTCAGCTCAGTACAGTTCACTTGAATCTATTCAAGGAGACAGCAAAGTATGGAACAAAAAGGATTTATATAATTATACTTGATGGTGTATGTTCAACAGATTTATACCTACTTGTAGCTTTTCTTTAACTTCTTTTTTGAAATGCTTTTTAGTAAAAGAATTCAGGTGGTTTAAGTGTTTTTATTTACAAAATAACTTTTTTGTTTATTTTTTTAAAATAAATGCTTTGCTTTCATCATAGACTGTTCAGCCGCAGAGATCCAGAGGAGGATGGAGTGATGAAAAGAAGGGGAAGACAGGGCCCGAATGCCAACCTTGTTAAGACATTGGTTTTTTTCTTTCTGGAGAGTGAGGTTAGTCAGTGTTGTTTGCTTTATACTTAGCCTTGAAAAATTTTAGAGGAGAGCTGAAAATGATATACATCTTAAAAATTTCCATGTAATACATTAAATGGCTATTTACGCATTCCTCGGGCAAGGGTCTGGGAAGAAAGTGCTTCCTGCTTTTATTAAGATGTTCAAATATTGGTTGTAAGACCTTTGTAATTCGTGCCTCTATCATTACTCTTATTGTAGATTTGGTTTATGTCTCCCTCAAATTGAAAATGTACATTTTTGTGTGTGTGCATACTGTGTGTGTGTGTTAATTAATCAGTGTTAGGACTCCTGGGGAGTCCTGGTATTGCACTCTAGGATAAACACTAGACTGCAAGGTTGGTTTGAACTGCAAGGTTTATGGTTCAAACGCAACCAGCTGCTCCTTGGAAACCCTATATAGGGCCACTATGAGTCAGAACCAGCTGGACAGCACTTAACAACAACAGGACTCCTGGATATTTGCTGTAGGATATGCACCGGAGTGTAAACCTCAAGGTCGGTGGTTCAAATCCACCTGCCCATTCTTGGAAATCCTGTACAGAGTCGCTATTGAGTTGGAGCTCTCTCAACAGCGCTTAACAACAACAGGACCTTTTAAGTTAATTTTCTAATTGTTGCTAGTATAGCAAAAAATAACTTCAATATTGCAAAGCATGTATGTAAAAAACTTTTCTTTTTGCTGTGTTGTACTCAGGCTCTATTGACCTTGTTATCTGCAACTTGGCAAAATTCATTTATTTCAGTCATTTTTTAAAAGCATGACGTATGGAAATAAAGATCATCTTATTTATTCCTTTCCAAAATTTATACCTTTTTTCTTGCTTTACTGAACTTCTTGCTAGTACCTCCAGAAGAATGTTGAATTAAATCTTAGGGAAAAGCAAAGCACCCAGTATTTCTACACTAAGCATACTGTCACCTATACATATTGTGTTGATATTTAGTCAGATTGAGGATATTCTTTTCTATTGCTGGAAACTTTTCTCATCAATATATGTTTAATTTTTTTCAAAGGCTTTTCTTGTATTTCTTTTTGATCATCACTTGAGTTTGTCTTTTGTTATGTTAATGTATTGAGTTATGTTCATGTTTTTGAATGTTTAATGAAACTTGCAGGATAGCGTCTACTTGATCATGATATATTATTCTTTTTATGCATTGCTAGATTCAATATTTCTTATGCTTTCACTCTTAAGTTCATGTAATACCTTCAACAAGTTTGGGTATCATGGTTATTCTGGCTTCCTAAAATACCAGCAATGAAGACAAATGATTTGCTGTATATTGAATTGATAAGTGAATATTTAGTCAATCTTCCGTTAAAATAAATTAGAAGTATGTTTCAGAATTGAATAGTTAACTGACATTAGGCAGGGATACAAAGTAACAACATAAAATCTTTATAAAAATTATTTTCATATTAATGTTTTAATAATGTAAGAACTGTTTTTGGTACTACCTAACTAGATTTGCTTATGTACAGAAAGTTATGGTAGTTTCTCATTTGTATTTCTGTCTTAGTCATTTTTTCCACTTGAAATTTTATATATCATACAACAAAGTTTTGAGTTAAGGCTAGTGTGCTATTTAACCAAGCACATTGCTCTTTTGAAATTTTAGTTACATGAGCATGCAGCGTACCTTGTGGATAGCATGTGGGACTGTGCTACTGAGCTGCTGAAAGACTGGGAATGTATGAATAGCTTGCTGCTGGAGGAGCCACTTAGTGGAGAAGAGGGTAAGGACATTTAATTATGGCATTTTTGTTGTCTAGACAGTTTTGAAAATAGATTTTACTCATTCCAGTAGTTTAGCCTTTTAGTGTTAAAACTAGATATAAAATCTTAGTCAGGTATAATTCTGTTTATACAGGCATGAATATGTAGAATGATATAATTGTGCTCCACATTTATTTTATTTTGTATCTGGAAGGGCTTTCTTTGCTCTCATGTGTGTCCCTGTGGTAGAATAGACTTGGAATGTTGAGGGCTACTGTGTGGGAAGGTTTAACTTGTTCTGATCTTTCTGTGATAATTTAATGGTATTGTCTTTATTTTGACAAATTCAGTTTGCAGATAGTAGAAACTGTTGTGTGATAATTACAAGTGGCATATACTGAAAAGAAATAGCTTAACTCTTTTTGTCTTTTCCTTCCCTCTGCCACCTCCCCCACTTCCAGCATTAACAGACAGACAAGAGAGTGCTCTCATTGAAATAATGCTTTGTACCATTAGACAAGCAGCTGAATGCCATCCTCCTGTGGGAAGAGGGTCAGGAAAAAGGGTATGCCATATATTTTTAGTATTCTAAATTGCATTTTTTCCTTTTTTATTTGTTGTTTTTAATTACAGAACAATAGTTTTTGTGCCATATGTGTGGATCCTTCAAACTGTTCATGGAAAAATTCCATTATCTTTTCATTCCATTTTTCCATGAACTTTGTGAAGTCCCAGGTACATTTTGTTTTCGGATGGCCATTGCTTATGTGTTAGAATTAAAAAATCTTAACTTCTTATTTTGCCAAATTTGGGAAGTGTTGAATGTGTTCCATAAAGATACCTTGCTAGTTATTGCAGGACTTCAGTGATTGACATTCTCTGCCTTGAAGATTGAATAAAGTGTACCCTTTTAGTTTGGTGCATTTAGTTTTTTGCTTAATTTATATATTTGCTTTCCTTTAATATAAAATGACAACTAAAAATAGAAATAATTATTCATTAAACTTGGGAAATTCCTATTTTCTGGGATCAGATTTCACTGTATTACTCCAAAGATCTCAGATACTTCGTATGTTACTGTTTTTCAAACTTTTGACCATGACACACAGTAAGAAATGCATTTATATATTGTGACTTACAGATACGTGTTGTTTACAACAACAAAAACTTCATCAAACACTTCCAAACCTTTTGGTGTGCTGTGCATATTATTTTAATTCTTTTTAACTCATTCTCCTAAATGCTTATAGTAGCTTATTATTTGTAACCCATGAGTCATTACAGAAACTACTAAACTACCTTTCCTGTTACCAACTACTGCTCCTTCCATCCAAAGCTAGGATTTGTTGGTCTAATTTAATATTGATTGTGCCTCTATAGTATTGGGCGAATTTGTGTGGTGGTTGGTATTTTCATAATGTGCAAGTTACTCACTTTGGTGCCTGTTTTCAGGTTAATGTTTTATAGTACAAATTTTTACATTATTTGAAATAGAGTTTATTGTTTGTTTTATATGTTACAACTGAAACTTGGACACTTAACAATGTTAATGGATTTAATATATTCTTTAATTTTCTTCGTGTTATTTTAGGTGCTGACAGCAAAGGAGAAGAAGACCCAGTTAGATGACAGGACAAAAATCACTGAACTTTTTGCTGTGGCACTTCCTCAGTTACTAGCAAAAGTAAGTTTTTTCTGGCCTTTTTTGAAATTCCATACAGATTATTTATCTTAATGCTTATATGCCATCAGTGTGTTGTTGACACATTTTTATTTTACTTCCAAGTATTCTGTAGATGCAGAAAAGGTGACTAATTTGTTACAGTTACCTCAGTACTTTGATTTGGAAATATATACCACTGGACGATTAGAAAAGGTAAGATGTTTTCTATGTAGTAAAAAAATCCATTAGAAAAACTGTTTGGTTTATCCAGTCATTTTTTAGATTGTTTGAAATATAAATTTGTAACTTAATATAAAAGGAAATCTATTTCTTCAGTTTTCTTTATATTAAATCAGTTGGGTTTAAAGCCTCGTGCTAAGCCTCCTGTTGCTTCATTTCCCCAGCCATACCCTTATTCCTTGTCATTTATAGATCTTAGGGAGAGTCATCAGGATTGGATGAAGATTCACTAACAATCTCCGATAATGCATATGAAAATGTTTGCTGAAAGTGAAGAGGACTTAAAATACTTACTGATCAAAGATCAGAGCCCTCTGTATGGTTGTACCTCAATGTAAAGAAAACAAAAATCATCACCTCTGGACCAATAATATCAACATGGTAAATGGAGAAAAGATTGAAATTGTCAAAGATTTCGTTTTGCTCTGATCAACCATCAACACTTGTGGAAGCAGCAATCAAGAAATCAAATGATTTATTGTACTGGGCACATCTACTGCATGAGACCTCTTTAAAGTGTTGAAGACCAAAGATGTCAATTTGAGGACTAAGGGTGCACCTGATGGCAAGCCATGGTATTTTCAGTAACCTCATATGCATGCAAAAATAGGACAGTGAGTAAGGAAGATTGATGCATCTGAGTTATGGTGTTGGAGAAGAATATTCAGAGTACCATGGACTGCAAAAAGAACAAATAGATCTGTTTTGGAAGTGTAGCCAGAGTGCTCCTTGGAATCCAGGATGGCCAGACTTTGTCTTTCATACTTCAGACATATTGTCAGGAGGAACCAGTCTCTTGGGAAGGATATCATGTTTGGTAAAGTGGAGTGTCAGAGAAAAACAGGATTGGCACAGTGGCAGCAGCAGTGGACTCAGGTATAGCAATGATTGTGAGTTTGGCTCAGGGCAGGGCAGTGTTTCATTGTGTTGTGCATAGGGTCACGATAAATTAATTAATGGCACCTTGATGGCACCTAACAACAACAAAACAACAGGGAGAGTCATTGGATAATAACAGTTACTAAATAACAGCAGCTAATTTTCATTGAGCATTGTGTTCCAGGAATAATGACATCTTTACATATATAAATGATAATTTACATTTTACTATTGACTGATTTATTAGGTAATAATCAAAGACCACAGCCTTCGGTGTGGATAGCATCTTAATGTAAAGAAAACAAAAATCCTCACCACTGGGCCAATAAACAACATTCTTATCAATGGAGAAAAGATTGAAGTTGTCAAGGACTTCATTCTTCTTGGATCAACTATCAACACTCAT
>NW_006408569.1:15008485-15009939 GCF_000296735.1 Chrysochloris asiatica | reverse complement strand
CACACACACACACACACATATATATGAGTGAGACTTTTTGTTTGTGAAACCTGTTTGCTTGGCAAAGATTTAACAAAATGTTTAGTTTTTTTACCTCAATATAATGATATAGCCTCTATGATATTGCGACTATACTATTGTTATAATAGGAGTAAATTAGCATAGCATTTTCTGTTGGAAATTTGGCTGTATATATCAAAATTTGAAATATATTCTTTAACACGGCATTAATTATAATTTTGGAAGCAATCTAGATGTTTTCTGTAGAGGAAGAAAGAAATTATCCTATTATTTCCATGTATTTATTATCTCACTTTAATATAACGGCCCTGTGAGATGGTGATGATTGTTATTCCCTTTTCCATTGATGTCATTACAAAGAAGGTAGTCCTAGAAGTAGTATAGTAATGGACTCTTCTTAGAGCATAAGTATTTACTGAGCATTCATCTAAGGCTGTGTGTGTGTGGCGGGGCGGAGAGCGAGAGAGATTTTGAGCAGTTTATGAATAGATCCTGCATTTTGCACCTTAATTTTAGTTGACTTAAAATTATAAATATTATATATACATTATGGTGGTGGTTATGTGCTGTGGGTCACTTCCGACTCATAGTGACCCTGTTCAGGGTTTCTGAGGCTGTAAATCTTTACGGGAGCAGAAAGTCTCATCTTTTTCAAACAGTTGTCTCTGAGGTTTGTAGCCCGTTTCTTAACCACTATGCTACCATAGCTCCTTATATACACGTTATAGGAAAACTGAAAGAAGTATGAAGTAAGAAAGTAATGTACTTCAAAAAGGTCATAGAAGATGCTGAAATTTTTAAGTTTTTGAAGCTCCTGCAAGTGTGCGCATGTGCATGATTTGCTCCCCCCACCTCCCTTTAAAATTGTATATTGGGTGAAGGTTTGCAGCACAAATCAGTTTCCCAGGCTGGTCTGCTTGTCCTTTCAAGTGGAAATTTCCCACCTCAGAAGAGTCTGGATGACGTTCAGGATTCCACCTTATTGGATGCAGAGGCTCCACAGGAAGTGTCCTTCACTGGACACATTGCAGCCCCATTTTAGGTATTTCAATCAGTTATAGGCAGAAGACGGACTTAATAAGCTTTCTATGGTGATATATCTAGGTATTCCTTTTTTTTTCCCTTCAAGTGTCTATTTTATAATGATAAGCCAGGGAAACCAAGATTCAAAAGACAGCCAACCATCTTAACATTATTTCCCCCCTTTTGCCCTTTCCAACCATGTCTCAATCCCTGTATCTCAGAACCCTGTTGTCCCAAGGTTGTGCACACATCACTATTTACCTCTGTCCCTCCTAGCCCATGCAAACCTGCCTAATTGTTTTCCCATCTGCCTTGTTCTTCCATTCCCCTCCCCTCTTCTTGTGTATTGCTCCCTCCCTAGCACTCAAACAATCCTGTGTCTATTCCTTACCCTGTGCTCCACTTTCTCC
>NW_006408569.1:14954609-15007822 GCF_000296735.1 Chrysochloris asiatica | reverse complement strand
TGCACAAGACCTTTTTTAAAGTGTTGAAGAACAAAAATGTCAGCTTGAGGACTAAGGTATGCCTGACCCAAGCCATGGTATTTTCAGTAACTTCATATGCATACGAAAGTTGGATAGTAAGGTAGACCATAGATGTATTAATGCATTTGAGTTATGGTGTTGGAGGAGAATATTGAAAGTGCCATGGGCTGCCAAAAGAACCAACAGATCTGTGTTGGAAGAAGTGTAGCCAGAATGCTCCGTGGAGGCCAAGATGGCCAAACTTCGTCTCTCATACTTCGGACATATGTCAGGAAGGACCAGTCACTGGAGAAGGATGTCAAGTTTGGTAAGGTGGAGGGTCAGAGAAAGAGAGGAAGAAGACCCCCCAGCGAGATAGATTGGCCAAGTGGTAGCATCAATGGGCTCAAGCGTGGCAACAATAGTGAGGTGGTTCCCAGGACCGGGCAGTGTTTCGTTCTGCTGTGCATAAGGTCGCTATGAGTTGGCACTAAATCGATGACATCTAACAACAACAACAAATATTTCTGTTAAAGTTTAGGAAATAAGTATGGGTTGATCAGTGTATTTGTTTTATCTGACTAGAAAAATATAACGTATGTCCTATTGCATGTTGCTCACACACATACCTGTTTATCATACTGCTTGCATGTTCCTTTGATGCTGAAAGCTCTGCCACCACTATTTAGACTAATAGCAGGGCCACTTATGATGGATAGATTTCAGTGGAGCTTCCAGACTATGAAACTGGACCTAGCAATATACTTCTGAATAAATTTCCCAGTAAAAACTTTACGGATAGCAGGGTAACATTGTCTGTCTGTGATATAGTGCTGGAAGATGTGCTTCAAAGCTTACATGTTGGAAAGCACTCAAAATGCAGTTGGGGAAGAGCTGTCTTTTGAAAATACAATCACCATTAATGACATGGGTAGAGTTAAAGTTGCCCTTAATGACATGGGTGGAATAAAGCGTTTGAGACTTTCATTTGCTCATTTGGTGAAAGTCAAAATGAGACTAAACTGTTGCAAGCAACCATTCATAATTGGAACATGGAATGTATCGGTTATGAATCAAGTAAAATTAAAAGGTGTTGAAATGAAATAAAAATACTTAACAATCGATATCCTGGGCTGAAATATATTGGTATTGGCCATTTTGGATGCGATAATCATATGATTTATTATTCCAGAAATGACAGATTGATTAGTCATAAAGAGCATTTTAAGATCTGTCTTGAAATGCAATGCTGTTTGTGATAGGATAATATCCATATGCCTACAAGGAAGACCAGTTGGCATGACTATTAATGCACCAACCACTAAACCTACTGATGAAGACATAGAAGAACTCTTCCAGATTCTTCAGTCTAAAATTGATCAAATATAATTAATATGCATTGATAATTATTGGTGATTGGGATATGTGAGGGTTGGAAACCAATAGGGACAGAGCGCTTTTTGGGAAATGTGTTGGTGATCGATAATGAAACTGGAGAGCTGAGAGCACATGATAGAATTTCACAAGAACTTACTGTAAATACCATTTCTAACAACATAAAAGGCAAGTATACACTTGGACTTTACCAAATGGATGCCACTGGAAGCAAATTGACTACATCTATGGGAAGAGATGATTGAGAAGCTCAGTATCATTTGCCAAAACAAAATCACGAGTATACTGTGCAACAGACCATCAAAACTGGACCAGTAAGCATCATCATGATAAACAGAGAAAACATTGTATTAGTCAATGATTTCATTTTACTTCCATGCAAAAATCAGTGCCCATAGAAGCAGCAGCTGAGAAATATTTGGGCAAATTTGCTGCAAAAGGTATCTTTGAAGTGCTCAAAAAGAAAGATATCACTTTGAGGACTAAGGTGTGGTTTACTCAAGCCATGGTATTTTCAGTTGCCTCATATGCATGTGAAGAATTAATCTTTGATTTATGGTACTGGTGCAGAACGTTAAGTATACCATGGAATGCCAGGGATAGGAACACATTTATCTTGGAAGAAGTACAGCTAGAACGTTCCTTGGAAGCTAAGATGGCAAGAGTTTGTCTCACATACTTGGAAGATATTATGCTTATAAAGTGGTAGTGATGGTGTCACGTGGAGTTGCTTCTGACTTATAGTGACCTTGTATGGGGTTTCCGAGGCTGTAAATCTTTATGTGAGCAGAAAGCATCTTTCCCCCGTGGAGTGACTGGTAGTTTTAAAGTGGTGAACAAGATGGATTGATTGTGGCTGCAACAATCGGTCCAAACATAGAAATGAGTGTGAGGCTGGCACACATACACTCAATAGTACCTATGAGTTAGAAATAATTCCAGAGTTACTATTTCACTGTAGGTAGTGTGGTCACTGTTTGCTGAGTCTATGTACCTTAGTTATAATGATAAAGTTTTCCTTTGCAGCATTTGGATGCCTTATTGCGACAGATCCGAAATATAGTAGAGAAGCACACAGATACAGATGTTTTGGAAGCATGTTCTAAAACTTACCATGCACTCTGTAATGAAGAGTTCACAATCTTCAACCGAGTAGATATTTCAAGAAGTCAGCTTATAGATGAATTGGCAGATAAATTTAACCGACTTCTTGAAGATTTTCTACAAGAGGTATGTCTTAAAATTATTGTCTCTTGGGCCTTTCCCTTACAGTAACCTAATTAGTTACTCAAGTGTTAGTCCTGATAAAAGGTCTAGCAGTTTGTTGAAAAGATGTTTTAGGATTTTCATTCTGTGACTCTTCATGACTCCTTCACCGAAATAGAAAGGTGGTATAATTGTTTGATTTGGAGAAGGTGAAAGCAAATCTAATATCATTCCTGTTTTTTGGTGGTGTTTGGGCAGGGTGAGTTGAGGGGTTGATTTAAGGAAATGAATTTAGTAGTAAACTAGTGTTAGTTGAATCAAATGCTTTTAGAGAAGAGGGTGTTAATGGATCAGAAAAGTAATCTTATATTTTGGCTATGTAGGCTCAAAAAGTAGGAATTTCCTGAATGTTTTGGTAGTATTGGTGAGGAAAAGTCCATTATAGTCTTTCTTTTTTTTTTTTTAAATAAAGCCTTGAGAAATTGCTATTAATATCCCCTGTTGCTTTTGGCATTTCATGTACCATTTCACTGTACCAGGAGGGTTATTTAGTGCATAATGCTCAGTTTAGTGCATAATGCTAGTAGGTTTTTATATTTTAATTAATTTCAACAAATGGTTCATAATTCTGAGATTCATGCATATTACATCCCCATATCACTTTAGTTATTAATACATAAAATCATACATACAAACTTTATAAAGTCCAGTTTTTTTATTTTAACAATTACTTCTTTGTCTTTCATTTCTTTGAATAATACCATTGCACACTAATAGGACTTTTGTTGTAATATATTGATGTGCAATTATATAGTTGGTTCTGACTGATAGTGACACTGCTTAGGGTTTCTGAGGCTGTAAATCTTTACGGAAGCAGAAAGCCTCATCTTTCTCCTGTGGAACTCCTGGTGATTTTGAACTGCAGACCGTAAGGTTACCAGCCCAACTTGTAACCATTACGCTACCAGAGCTCCTTAAATATGACTAACATAAGTTAATTTAAAATCACAAGGTATAGCTTATTAATTAAGTTTACTTACTTTGTGGTAAAGTTAAAACCTAAAAACAAGGAAATGTTTTTGAAAGACCTGGAGTTTCATATGTAAATTCAGTAATATTGTGAGAATTGTGTAAATTTTATGTAATAAGACTTGTATGTCAACAAATACTGATATCAAAATGATTGACTTATCTCGTATTCATTCAGAGGTTATTTTTTTATTCACCATTTACTTTTGATTGCTCTGTTACATACTTATACTATAGAGTTGATGTGAATTGAAATTGACTTGATGAATAGGTATTTGAATCTGATATCACAAGGATAGCATATTTGTTTTGTTTTTCTCTTTTGGACTTATTTTGCTTTAAATGTGGCCAGATCATTCCATTCAATGAAATGGTTAATTTGTTGTTTAAAAATTAAGCCACTATTTATTTTTCAAGGTGGTACCACCATTTTGATAGCCTAGAGTTTTTCACTTCAGAGGTTCATGATGTTCAGCATTGCAAAATTAATATTTTAATAGGGTGAGGAACCTGATGAAGATGATGCATATCAGGTATTATCAACACTGAAGAGGATCACTGCTTTTCATAAGTACGTTTAATCTTAACATTTCTGATTTCTAAAATTGGGGCAGAGTAAAATTAAACATTTTTTGGTATGATATGAACATTTTGTGCTTTCACTATAAGATTTGTTGTGTCATAGATTTCTTAAGCTTTTAAGAAAAATGAATTTGTAGAATGTTTTGAATCGGGAATGGCTGATAACTTTTCTTTTAACATACTTTAAGAAGAGATTTATTTGGTGATAAAGGGGCATGTTAAAATGTTACTATTCTGTGGGCTTCAACAAGTGCAAGGTAAAATGGATTTAAAACATACTGGCATTTTTCACAAACTTTCTCAGGTCCCCTTATATATTTACTTGAGTAGCCCTTTGTTAACACTGAGGTTCTAAACAATTTTGTAGAAACTTAGCATTTTAAAAGAACTGAATTATTTTTTTTACAGTGCCCATGATCTTTCCAAATGGGATTTGTTTGCTTGTAATTACAAACTATTGAAAACCGGAATTGAGAATGGAGACATGCCTGAGCAGGTTTTTATTAATTTACAATTTGCATATTTATCTTTGAATAAGTCATTTTGTGAGTTTTTTATTTTAACTGTGTTTTTAAAATTCTTTTTACAGATTGTTATTCATGCACTGCAGTGTACTCACTATGTAATCCTTTGGCAGTTGGCAAAGATAACTGAAAGCAGCTCCACAAAGGTTTGTGGTGGCTCAGTGGTATTTTTTTAAAGACAGATATCATTAACTGTTGTTGACAGTTGCATACATTTAATGAATGGAAATTTTTCCTCATTTTTAATCTTTTTATAACTATATGATTTTTAAAAATAGTCCTGTTTGGAGTTTGATGTATAATCAGTAAAAGAAAATGAATGTGGTTTGTGCAGTTATGGTTTTAAATTACAAGTTACTTTTTATATTTGAAAGTGGTATGCATGTATGTATGTATGTATATATGTGTGTGTGTGTGTGTGTGTGTATGTATGTATAGTTTTTTTCATATTGTTTGCCAAAGTATTGGGAACAATTAGAAAGATAGCTTTTGTAGATATGACCAAGAGGCTTTAAAACAAACATACACCTATTGGATTACATCACCTGAAGATCACAAGCCTGTTGTCCCAGATCTCTTAATGCCTTGGTATTGTTGGGATCACTTTGTTCATATTGAAGATTTATCAACTAAGCTTGACAATTCATATTAAACCGTTCCCTGATTAGGTATTATGTGCCAGGCGTACTAGATTAAATCATAGAACTTTCAAATTTCATCCACAGTGGTAATCCTTTAGTAATTGAATTAAACAGTGCTGCCTTTTATATTTGTGAATAGGAAGCTTTAGCATTGTACTTGTAGTAAGTGATAATGCCTTAAAATATTGTGTGAGATTCTTTAAAAAATATTACTCAGTTTCTAGGAGTTATAGAATTAGTTGATCATAGGCATTTTTTTTTAGCAGGTAGTCTTTATGTCTGTTTTACATAGATCCTTTGAAGCGTTTTAAAAGCTTAGACTTTTTCTGTTTTTAAAATATGCTGTTATATCTACAAATTGATTTTTCCCTTGAAAATCAATGTGTCTTTGTAATTTTAAGTAGTGTACATTTTGTCAAATACGTTTCGTTAAAAAAACTTTTAAAATAGAAGTTTAGTTAACTAAATAGCAAAAGCATGTAAGAACAGTTTGACTATATTAGCATTTATGAATGATTACCTAAACTTTGGAGTCCTCATGTGGTGCTGTATGATAAGCACTAGAACACAAGATTAGTTTGAACTTCAAGGTTGGAGGTTCAAACTCACCAGCCTCTCCTTGGAAACCCTATACAGAATCGCTCTGGGTTGGAACCAACTCAACAGCACTTAACAACAAACTTAAGTTTTGGAATTATTGGGTCAAAGATTAAAATGGGGAAATACCCTATTTTTAATAGTGGGAAAATGGTAAAAAAAAAAAGATGTTAATAGAATAAAATATTATTTATGGTGATGCTTCATTGAGTTCTCTTCACCAAATGGGATCTCCACATTAAACCTATTTATATTTAATTGGAAGGAGCTCTGGTAGCATAGTGGTTTCGAATCGGGCTGCAAATTGCAAGGTCAGCAGTTTGAAACTACCAGCTGTTCTGTGGGAGAAAGATGAGGCTTTCTGCTCCCATAAAGATTTACAGCCTTGGAAACCCTGTACAGGGTCGTTATGAGTCAGAACCGACTCCACAGCACATAACAACAACAACAATATTTAATTGGACTGTTACATATGTTGTCATTTTTGTTCTTGTTAAGTGACGTTGAGTCAGTTCCAACTCATAGCAACCCTGATTAGTGTTTCCGAGGAACAGCTCAGCTGGTGGGTTTCAACTGCCGACCTTGTGGTTCAAACCGATGTTGCAGTCCAATACTTTATCCTATAGCACCATATGAGGGTGTTTCAAAAAGTTCTGTGAAAAATGTGATTAAAAAATACTGGAATTTCCCCATGAACTTTTTGAAGCCCCCTTGTAAACCAAATAGGTACTTATTATCGGATGACATATGCAATATTAGAAGATGAGTAATAGGTAGGTTTTACCTCAAATTGATCTTCATGTCATGATTATCATTAAATATATTGATCTATTAGTTTTCCAAGGAGCTACTGGTAGGTTTGAACTGCCAACCTTGTAGCTCAAACTGACCTTGCAGTCTAGTGCATTATTCTGTAGCACCACACCAGGACTCCTAGCTATGTACAGTGGTGGTGTTGATGTGCCATGGAGTCCATTCTGACTCATAGCGACCCTGTACAGGGTTTCCGAGGCTATAAATCTTTATAGGAGCAGAAAGCCTCATCTTTCTCTCACAGAGCAGCTGTTAGTTTCAAACTGCTGAACTTGAGGATAGCAGCCTGATACATAACTATGCTACTAGAGCTATATATAGTCACATGGTTTTTCTCATTCTGAAGGTTCCTATTTTTAAGACTGCAATTTGGATGAGATTTCTTCTTTAACACCTCCGCAACCAGTCCACTCCCTCCCCCCAAAGTCTAATATGTTGTTGGTTTTGCTTTTATATGTTTGTTGGGGGTGCTGGGATGTAAATTATAAATATGAAATCTTAAACCTAGTGAATTAATAAAGGTTAATATATCAATATTTTCTGTAATTTAAAATGTAAAGAAATACTGAATGATTTGTTTATGCTGTATTTAAAATTTTGAATTTTATCAAGGAGGACTTGCTGCGTTTAAAGAAACAAATGAGAGTATTTTGCCAGATATGTCAGCATTACCTTACCAACGTGAATACTACTGTTAAGGAGCAGGTTAGTAATTATTGTAATTTTTTTTTTTTTTTTTTGTAAGCAACCCTCATGATATCTAAACTTCAATTATTGTTAAGTTCAATTAAGTCAGTTCCAACTTATAACAACCCTGTATAGTGTTTTCCAAGGAACAGCTGGTAGGGTTGAACTTCCGACCTTTTAGTTAACATCCCAGTGCTTATTCTACAGTGTCACACTAAGACCAAATCTGAACTTTTATAGTAAGATTTTGAAAAGTTAAAGCATGTTGTATCTGCTGATATATGTATGTATGTACTATGCTCAAAAAGTGGAGTCCTGGTGTGGCGATGTGGGTTAATGCACTGGACTGCAAAGTTGTTTGAACTGCAACAGTAACAATGTTCAAAAAAGTAGATCAATGTATCATATTGTTGTTGTTGTTAAGTGCCATCCATTCAGTTCTGACCCATTGCAACCCTGTTTAGGGTTTCCAAGGAGCAGCTGGTGAGCTTAAACCACCAACCTGGTTGTTCAAATGACTTTACAGTCCAGCGCATTAACCCACAGTGCCACACCAGAACTTCAATACATCATATTACATATAATAAAAATGATATGTTACTGTCATATGGCATTTATAATTATATCAATTGTTACCTATGCATTGGAGTTATACTATAGTGTTGTTTTTTTATGGCACACTTGATAAACGGACCCATTTAAAACAAATGAGTTGTATAAAATTAACACAAATTATTACTCCTGAAAGCAGTAAGAATTACCGTGTGAGAAAAGGACAATGAGGTTTTGTTATTTCTGAATATATCAGTCATTGATATTCTTCCCATTGTCCCTATCTATCCTTATTAAATGAATTTGTTTACCTTGTATGAAATAAGAATTTTTAATCACTTACCTGCTTTCAGAGTTTCACTCTTTGATGGCATAGTCCTCTATGATTCCATTACTATTCATTCTGATATTAGATTGTTACTTGGTACCGTATCTATTTTTCCCATTTGTTAAATGAAACCAGATCCTGTTCAGTTCTAATTCCCTCATTTATAGGATTGACCTTTGTTTAACACATGATTTTTAGTGTTTCAATGTAGAATATGTTTTGATAAGCATTGATGTTGTTAAGTGCTGTCCAGTTGGTTCCGACTCATATTGACCCTGTATAAGTTTCTGAGAGCGACTGGTGAGCTTGAACTGCTGACCTTGCAGTTCAGACCAACCTTGTAGTCCAGTGCATTACCCACAGCGCCGCACCAGGACTCCTGATAAGCTTTATAGTATAAGAAATATTGTATGGTATAGTCAGACTGCTTATTGAGGCTTCAAGGGTTTTTTCCCATTACACCTGACTCAGTATAAATAGTTTTCTTGAGTGGTATGCTGGCTGCTGTTTATTTTAACTTTATGGTACATTTTATTTGTGATGGCACGAAGAAAATTGCTTAAATATAGCCAATTCCTGCATGTCAGTTATCTTCATTTTGTTTATTTTTTTTCTTAAAAGCTTTTATTGTGAATTGACTGTTAGTTTACATGGCAGAACATCGGTTTTGCACTCAACCAATTGTATTTTGTTTCATTGCAATGATTACAATCCCCTCCATGCGCCGTCATTTAACAGTACTTGCCTCTATTCCCTCTTTATGTTGTTGTTGTACATAAAAACGCACAAGAATATATAACCATTAAAGCAACCAAGGGACACATTTTGCAATCCAGCCTCCTGGCCCCCAGCATACAGTCTTTCTCTTTACATGAGTCTAGCGTTCTCAGCTGCTCTATCATGCCATCACCTCTGGCTCCATCTCTGGTGTTGCTGCTTCTTTGGATAAGGTCCCATGTTTTGCTCATGCTCTTTCTTCTCCCTTGAGTCCTCTGTTCCTGGAATGTAAGATTAACTACCCCCCCCCCTTTTTTTTTTAACACATATTCTACCTTTGCACTTGTGACAATCACAGTTAGTCATGATATCAATTACTATTGAATCAAAAGAATCCTATCCCCAACTCCTTTCACCAGATCCGTCTAGACAAGATGAAAACTATTCAGTGGAGAGTTTACCCCCTCCCCCAACTCTGAAACTAAACTCCCTCTTGAAAACTTGTAATCCAGCCACTTCGTGTCTATATAGCCACCCCAATTTAGGTAGCCAATGTCTGAGTTGCCCATTCATATCTACCCTGTGTGCTAAGATCCTTGATATGAAGACTCCTTCACTCTTGGTTGGTATTTTCAGCAACTACATCCATAAACAAAGGTTGAGTTCATCAAATTGTAGCAATTTACACTTTCTTCCTTTATCAAACTTCTTTATCTTCCTCTAGTCGAGTTTGATCATCAAGTCATTGAAGCTAGGTCAAATGGGTGTTCTTGAGCACCTCCCCCCACTTCATATCAGCTGGTTGCTTTACTCTCAGCCACCTCTATCTCCTAGTGCTATGGACTAGTGTCCATGGACTCAGGGTTCCCAAATCTCTCCAAACTTCAGACCAACCAGCTAGCCCTTCCTCTTCTCTCTTTCATCTCAAGATCAATAAGAGTCTGTGGAGCATGGTCAAATTCAGCGTATATCTTCACTACTGCCTTTTCTCCACTTCCACATACACGTAGACCAGTGTTTTCACCAGTGAGCTTACAAGTATGCTCATTTGTACCCTTGAAAGGAAATTTGTCTAGAAGATCTCTTAAATTCATTTTCAAATACCAAGACTTATTTTTTTTAAACGTCTTTAAACCCATACCAAACACTCTCCTCTTCTCCTTCCTAACTCTGTCATCCCACTCATATATACATACTTGTATGTATATGTTATTGTTGTGTCATCAAGTTGGTTCCAACAAATAGCGACCCTGTATAGGGTTTCCGAGGAGCGGCTGGTGAGCTTGAACCAAAGATAACAAATGACTAGAATCCAGTCACTGAATTTTTTATCTTCCTTTCAAAGGTGTGAAGTATATTGCTATGTGTATTACTGCGAAATTATTTTTTATTTTAAGCGTATAGTTTTGAACTGTGGCAGTAAGTTATATGAGACTTTTAATTTTCATCTCTACAATTCAGATGAAAGCAATAACATTTCTGAAGATAGTGCATTGAGTTTATACAGTTAAACTTCCTTTAATGTTTTATGAGAAATAATGCAGTGTTCTAAACCTACTTCATGAAATATTTGTTATATTTATACTCATGCCACCAACATACTCAGATTGATATTACTTAATTATAATTCCTTATTAACTTGTGTTACCTCCTATATAATCTGCTGTTTAGGTTTTGAAGATGAATTATTTAATCATTCAACAGCCTGCATTTCAGTCTTCCTAATAGCTTCTTGTGTGGCACTATAGGGTAAGAACTGGACCGCAAGGTCAGTTTGAATAGCACAATCAGTGATTCAAACCCACCAATTGCTCCTTGGAAACTCTGTACAGGGTTGCTATGAGTTGGAACCAGTGTGAAGGCACTTATCCACAACAACAACAATAGCCTTAGAAATATGTCCTTGTCAACTCACTTGACCCTCTAGTTAACCTAATTAATTGTCATCATACTTTTTTTTTTGGTTTACAAAGTCTTGATTTTATTAAATTTAATCTGTGTCATACCATTTAGCTTTGGTCTTCACTGGCAGACATATTTTTCTGCAGCGTAATTAAAAGTAGTATTCAATCTGACATCATAAAATACAGAAATGCTATTAGTGATAAAGGCATAATATCTTTGATATTTCTGCAGGTAGGTCTAACAACTTACATTGTTTTTTCTGAGAATCAAATTTAATATAGAAACAAGATGTGTGATTTCAATACAAAGAACTTATGGTTAAAATGCCCAGTAGACCATCTCTCAAATAATAAATTTCTTCACATATTAAATGCTTCTTTTGGACATGAACTTGATTACACTCAGTTCATGACTACATCCTCAAACAGGCCACAAATGCAGACATTACTGTATAAAACAAGAGGCATATATGCCTTGTTGTTGTTAAGTGCCATTGAGTCGATTCCGACCCATAGAGACCCTATATAGAATTTCCAAGGAGCAGCTTATGAGCTTGAACCACCTACCTTACAGTTCAAATGGCATTGCAGCCCACAGCGCCACACCAGGACTCCTATATATGCCTTAGATGTGGGAAAATCATTCCTATGCTATGAGATTTGTGTAGTGCCAAGTTTATACTCTCATCCAGATACATCGTTAAGGAAATTCTTACATAATACATGGGAAACAAATACTGTAAAAACATTAGCGTCACATTAGTCGTCAAAAAGAGCATTTCAAGGTCTCTTTTTTTTTTTTTTTTAGTTTTTATTGTGAATTGAGTGATAGTTTACATGGGAGAACATCAGTTTTATACCATCATTTCATTGCAATGATTACAGTTTCCTCTGTGCTTCATCATTTACAGTATTTGCTTCTGTTCCCTCTGGTTTTATTATCTGGTGTGTGTGTGTTCAGGGAATGGAGATGTACATAAAAATACTCAGGAATATATAATAATTTAAACAACCAAAGGGCACACTGCTTTTTACCATACTTTACAACTTACATTATCAGTTTGTGTATTGAAAAAGTTATTATAAACTCAGATTATCTTGAAAGGTGTGAATTATGACTATAGCAGTAAAATGAATGTGGAAGACAGTTAAGAGACAAAAAAGTGAAGTGAATAAATAAATGTGATTAGTTCCAAAAAGAGAGATCTGCTCTGTGCTCTGTTACAATCTGTCTTTCCATCAATAGTCTTCCCTTTTAAATTGATGAGTTTGTGACCTAGAAGTTATATTTTCATTAACCATCTTAGCAGATAATTAACATTTTCCATTTACCTTCTGACTAATCTTACCCAAATTGCACTCTGTTTAAACTCCTGGCATGAGTTTTAATCAATCTTTATGCTTAAGCTTCTTGAGATAATAATTGCAGCCTAATGTTTATTATGATACTATCAGGTTGACCTGGTGAGTACTGAATAGGCCACATCTGGTTATGTTTTTTTGTTTCTCTACTTAATCACTGCAACATGTTTGCAGTATGATTGTTATAAATGTAGTATAGACTTCTTAATCTCTCTTTTTTTCTATACTCATTTCTTTGAGCATAAGGGTTTTGTTTCCCATTCCCATTGAGCAAAAAATGGTACTATGTTTATATATTAGTACCATTTATATATTAAGGAGCTCTGGTAGCGTAGTGGTTACAAATCGGGCTGCGAACCTTAAGGTCAGTGGTTCGAAACTACCAGTCGCTCTGTGGGAGAAAGATGAGGCTTTCTACTCCCGTAAAGATTTACACCCTTGGAAACCCTGTACAGGGTCGCTATGGGTCGGACCCGACTCGATGGCACTTAACAATAACAACAACAATGTTGATATATTATTTCGTATTTGCATATGCATACCATGAAACATTGTGGTATATTACAGACAGTATGCAATTTGGAGTCAGAAAAACTGCAGTTTGAGTTCTAGGCCTACATTTTTGGGCAGTGTTAACATTGCAGATGTCAGTTAAAGTTACTGAAAATAAGTAAAATGCTCATGAAATTACTTTGTTAGCTTATAAAGCATTAGTTGAATTTTAAATATAGGAAGTTAGAGTATACTTTTATGTTAAATTTAAATTTCTTGGGACGGTTTGTAGTGAGAAGCCTTGGTTTATATCATGTTTTCTTTCTTTTTTTTTTTTACTAGGCTTTCACTATTCTATGTGACATTTTGATGATCTTCAGCCATCAGATTATGTCAGGAGGACGTGACATGTTAGAGCCATTAGTTTACACTCCTGATTCTTCATTGCAGTCTGAATTGCTCAGCTTTATTTTGGATCATGTCTTCATTGAACAGGATGATGATAGTAACAGTGCAGGTAAATTTTATTGTCAACTTTCATTAATTCTGTGTGTCTTACATAAATCAAATTTAAGTAACAAAAATGTAAAGTTAAATGCTAGTAGACATCTTTTTTGCTTAAAACATACAATACAGGCTCATGTTCTAGCACATTTGTATTAATTTCTTCAAATACTGGAAGACAATGTGGTATCACAGAGCAGACTTTGGAGTCAGAATCATGCTTCTTACTTGGTCTGAGCCTGTTTTTTAATTTGGAACTACTGTTCAGAAGTACTGTGAGGATTAATTAAACTTGAGTAAAGTGCATAGGTATTTAGTAGTTGCTCATTTCGAATGTACTCCCCTTTTCTCTTATTTGTTATTAATATCAATATTTAGGTATTATAAGGACTATAAAGTATTTCTTTACAATTGGACATTTTTGTTATATTAATATTACTAGCATTGATTTGGGGGTTATTAGACATTGTAGGACATTGTTATTTCTCTATATTAGGAAATGTTCAAAGCAAAGATAAACTTTTGAGGGAAAATGTAACACTAGCATGTGTATGAAGAGTCTTCAAAAAAGTCCTAGAAAAGATGTAATTAAATATACTAGAATATTTCCATAAATCTCTGAAGTCCTCTTGTATGCATGTACATAAAATTATAAATAAGTGAGAATTAGGATCTACACACACACACATCTAGACATCCCTTATAGGTTATTTGTAGGAATAAAGAACATTGTTCACAAGTACTAAAAGCCTATTCAGAACACAAATTTAGAAACCTTAAAGTATCCAAAACAGTTGTCTAGGGTCATTCACTCAAGTTCTGCTCCTCAATTCCCTTTAATGGTTTAGTCATCTTTGTTTTCCCCAAATTCATTTGCGGATTGGGTGTAATTACAGTACAGTGTGATAAGTGCCGTATTTTTCTCATCTAATAATGTGTTGTCTGTGTTAAAATTTCATGAAAAAGTTTGGTTGCAGTCCAAAAATTGATATAAAGTCAGGTTGGGTTTTGGGTTTTTTTCCCCTTTGCAACTACACTTTTAAAATGAAGTATTTCAGCCCTATGGCAATGTATAAAATATAGCAGATCTACATACTCCATCAACAATATTTGTTAAATGTCATTTTGTTTCAGATTTTTTTTAAGAAATATAGTTGCAAAGGAAATACTTGTGTCTTTTTCCCCAATTCCATTATTCTCCTTTCTTCCCTACAGAGAACTATTTTCCTAAATTTTGTTTTATTACACCTTGGCATTAAAACTTTCTTACTAGCCATCTATGTATCTATTCACAATATCTAATGTAATTTTCTGTTCTTAACATCTACAGAAATGGTATTGTGTGAAGTGTTTTATTTTGTTGAGTTGTTGACATGTGACTACAGTGTATCTTGCCTGCTGTATATGAGTTAACCACAAGTTATCTGCTTTCCTATTTGTGGACATTTAGACTATATCCAACTTCTCTCTTTGGGCACTTATATAAGAGCTTTTTTCCTGCATACCTAAGTAGATTAGATATAACATATGTGCATACCTTAAACCTGAGCACATGTTGCCAAATCATTCATCAAAGTAGTTGTGTTATTTTATCCTCCTACTATCAATATATGAGAGTTTCCATTACTTTTTGAAAATTTTTCTGTTGTGGTTCAGGTGAAAGTTTACAGAGCAAGTTCAACAATTTATACACAAATTGTTCCTTGACATTGGTTACATCCCCACAATGTGACAGTACTTTCCCTGTTCCCATGGTTGGGTTCACTATTTCCATTCACCCAGTTTTATTGCCCCTTCTTGTCTTGTTAAATCTACTTTTAGAAAAAGGATCCACTTTTCGGTCTGGTAGAGTTGATTGCTCTAAGAAGCATATTCCTCATTGGTGTTAATGTTCAGTTTCTAGGAGTTCTGGTGTGGTGCTGTGGGCTAATGTGTCAGAATGCAAAGTCATTTGAACTGCAAGGTTGGTGGTTCAAACTCACCAGCTGCTCCTTGGAAACCCTATACAGGGTCACTATGGGTCAGAATCGACTCGACAGCATTTAACAACACCATCTGTTGTTTGTAGTCCTAGTGTGGCAATGTGGGTTAATGCGCTGGACTGTAAGGTGGGCGGTTCAAGCTCACCAGCCACTCTTCAGAAACCCTATACAGGGTTGCTATGAGTCGGAACTGACTCGACAACATTTACCAACAACAGTATCAATTGTTTGACTAAAAGGTGATCTCTAGGAGTGGCCGCAGTTCTAAGTTGAAGGGTTGCTGAGGGCCATAGTCTCAAGGGCTCTTTCTATTAGTCCCTGTCAGACCAGTAATCTGATCTTTTTTATGAATTTGAATTTTGTTCTAATGTTTCTCCCATTCTTTTTAGTAACTATTATTGAGAACCTGGTTGGAGCTGGGAAATCATCATCTTCTGGTCTTAGACTATAGTGGAAGCTGTGGTTCATGTGGTCCACTAGTCCTTTGGCGTAATTATTTCCTGGAATCTTTGGTTTTCTGCACTCTCTGCTTCATACAAGTTGTAACTTAGATGGTCCAATAGTTGTAATTTAAGATCCCAGTTGGCTACTCACCAAAATATGTTGAACATTGTCTTTATGGACTTTGTTATATCAGTTGACCTAGATGTCCCTCGAGACTATGGTCCCTAACCTTCAAGCTTAGTATCTCACTCCTGAGTAATGACTGTGAGGTGTGGCTATGCCTTTGAGGTTTTCATGACTTTGTTCCTATATGTTCTGTTATATACATGGGTATGTTTGTACCATGTACAAATAAATATATAGGAATATTTCTGCCAAGCCTTGTATATGGCATGTGGGTTTGTGCCCATAGACCTTCCACCCTCTGCTATTTTGTATACCCTTGGTGTAATTTACTCTGTTAGCTGACTTCAGATTAGAATAAGCTCATTGCCATTGAGTCAGTTCCGACTCAGAGACACTGTAGGACAAAGTCAAACTGCTCCTTAAACAGTTTCTAAGCAGCTGGTATGTTACATTTTGTAATCTTACTGTTTATAGCCTAATGCTTAGCCCATCGTGCCACCAAGGCTCCCTTCAAATTAGAAGCCGACAGAAAAATAGGGAGTGCTTCTTTAGATAAGACACTGATAATACGTGCAATGATCACCTATATGTGTAAGGCCTTGTGTGTTAGAGAATAGATGGCTAATTTTTGATATATCAGGATGCAAAATGTCTATGGTGGGAAAAGTATATGCTTCTCATTTCAGAGTGCGACATTTAACAATGATTTGAAATAATATCATGTAGAAATCATCTATGATAATATCAGTCATTAAGAAAAGGATAACTTTTATGTATTTTGTATAATACTTTTAAAGAAATGATGTGTTTTTGTTTTACAAGCCTGCGTCTAGCATTCTAGAAAATGTCTGATAACATCAAACTTTTTTCTGATGGTCTACCTTAAGCAAATTCCTATTTTCAGAAGTTGGTTTAAACTTATTAGCAATTCTCAAAGTTTATCAGAGGTATTAATTAAAAAAAATAACTTGTTTAAAAGAACATTTTAACTTTCAGTTTTATTGTGTGCATTTTTTTTAATACTGAGAATTTTATATCTAAGAGCTTACATAATATGCGTAAGCTATTCACAAAAAAGGAGATAAAGCAAATGTTAATAAGTTCATACTGGTAAGCACAGGAATGGTAATTAATATGAAATAATGTTTAACAAGCAATTTCATTTGTCAAATATATCTAGAGGAAAATAGTTTACACAACGTTTTATGTAAAAAGTCTCATTAGAGTTTTATTTTCAAATAATTAGAAACATTGCTTTGTCAGTACTTTGAAGCTTCGATGAGACTTCTCTCATAGAAATAATAAGTCTGTCCTTTGAGAAATGAATATCAAGATTTCACATTCCATGTGTAAAAATATGTCGTGTTAACTTGTAAAGACAGGTTTCCAGGTCAGTCTAACAGAATATACTTACTGTCTAGAAAGGAAGAATGTGTCAGTTAAGAGGACTTGCGATAGGGTGGAATCAGCCTTGGGAGAAATAGTGTTTCTGAGTGTTGGCTACATCCAGGGACGAAGGAACATTGACCAACAGCGTTTGGATACACAAATCATATTGGCAAGCTCTTCCTGTTACGGAAGTAGATAAATGTGTTTAGGCCAGTGTAGCTTGACCTTAATAACCACCAATTCTTCTGACTTCATTTGTTCCCTTTCATTGTTTCCAGGCAATATTCTGATTATTTAGCTTCAAAGAAATTTCACCTATTGGAAAAAGTGGTGGGACATTCAATAAGATATTAAGAGTGATTAGGTTTGAATTTTATGTTTATATAGGTGATGGTGGTTGTGTGCCATTGAGTCACTTCTGCCTCATAGCGATCCTGTATAGGCTTATAGATTTATGGATAATTAAAGTTTTTATTTTAAATATCTTTTCCTTATTTTTCAAATTCTGAAATATAAGAGTGTTATATAGTGAGAACTAAAAAAATTTTGGTTGAAGAAAAGTACAGATGGCTTAATGTGTAGAACTCTTTTCCCAGATGGTCAGCAGGAGGATGAAGCCAGTAAAATTGAAGCTCTGCACAAGAGGAGAAATTTACTTGCAGCATTTTGTAAGCTAATTGTATTTACTGTGGTGGAGATGAATACAGCTGCAGATATCTTCAAGCAGTATATGAAGGTAAACTTGAGAAATGACAACTAGGCAGTTTTAAAATGCATAGATAATAATGTAGCACTTTGCCTTTTGCTATGCATTTTTTTAAAGAGTTAATTGTTTGTTACTATGAAAAATCGGATTTTTAAATCTTTAATATTTTCAGTAGAATTTCATCATGTTTCCCATGAACACCCCCACCCCCAGTTATCAGAATTATTGAGGTCTTTTGCATCTTGAATATTACAAGCTATCTTAACTGTCACTATTATAAATTATATTTGTGGTTTAGTTTAAGATGCCACTTCTGCTTGACATAGCATTCGAAAGTGCTGTTTTAGGGATCAGAAGAGCTGGATGGTAGTTTTGGCTTGGTCACTATATAGTTTCTGACCTTGAGTAACTCAATACTTTTTGTGACTTGAGTTTCTTTATCTGTTCCACTTTAATACCTTAGATTTCTTTTGGATCTGCAAGTGTGGTATGATTAAAAGTGAGCTTTTAATTTCATAAGCGTATGCAAAATTCTTTCATTTTTAAATAGCATTAAAGATGTTGCTAATTATACTAGTGGAATGTGTTTAAATATGGTTTGATTGTTTTTTTCCTTTTAACTCCTCTCAGGTAGAATCTTGAGATGAAAATGTAAATGTTTTTAAACCTTATTTTTCAAGAAATAAACAATATGTAATAAATTTGTCAAAAACCACTGAATCCTCTCTGTAATATTTTGCTACTTGAGAAAACTCTAGCACCATGATACAATTTGTAAATTACTTTAGAGCTTTGGAATAGTATTTTCTATTTTTAATTAAGGTTTTTCAAAAAGTCATTTAGCAAATATTAGATTTTCTCTATTAAAATCAATTTTACTGGCCATAAACTAAAAGCACACTGTTTGACTTTGAGTCTGTTGTGTCTAGTGGTGTTTTCGGTTAGTCCTCAGTGGTATTCACTTAAATATTTTCGACAGGCTCTTAAATTAGATAAAAATTCCATGCAGTGTATAATGCAAATAATTGTAATACATTTTCTTTAAATGCTATGTGCAGGATGTTAGTTTCTATAAGCCAAAGTGATAAAATTAGAAACTACATCTGAAGTACATAATACGAAGTACGTATTGAATTGTTGTTGTTGTCAAGTGCCATTGAGTCTAATACAACTCGTAGCGACCCTGTATAGGGTTTCTGAGGAGCGGCTGGTAAGTTTGAACTGCCGACCTTGCAGTTCAAACTGACCTTGCTGTCCTGCTGTCCAGTGCATTATCCTGCAGTGCCACACCAGGGCTCCACATATTAAATAGCAATGACTAAATTTCACATATATGAAAGTAACCCTTTTCACAATTAACACTTTGTGTTACTTGTGTACATCCACTTAATGTAATTGTTTTATTCTATGTGCTCCTTTACTTAAAATCAAGTCCTTAGATTAATTTGATGAGATCTTAACTGTTACTGCAGGAACTCTTAATATGCTTAAAAATGATCATAAAATGTCAGTGACATCTTTTGTGTCTTTTAAAGCATAGTTTCCCCCAAATCTGCCTCATGACAAGCTTACCTGACTAACCTAAAATTTGTATTATTTTTCAGTAGATTAAAACGATAAAGCTATGCTAATTTGTATGATTTTTTTTTCTAGTATTATAATGACTATGGAGATATCATCAAAGAAACAATGAGTAAAACAAGGCAGATAGACAAAATTCAATGTGCAAAGACACTTATTCTCAGTTTGCAACAGGTAAGACGTATTGAGAGTACTAACATTGATTATAATATGTAATCATTCACAAGGTAACTCTAGAAAACAGGACAAAAGGATACAATAGCTAATCTATAAAAATAGAAGTGCTATTATTTTTTTGCTTTTTCTGATAAGCAAGATTGATAAGACCTACAGCAGTGTGTAAGGTATAGAGAAAATAAATAAATACCTTCAGCAGTATGGATTGGTACAAACTTCCTAGTAGACTATTTGTTATGTTAATTTATTTAAAAATTTTAAATGTGTGTCCAATTTGGGGCAGCAGTTCTACTTTAAAAACTTCATCCAAGATTTGTAAAAAGAGGTGTATAAACTTGTAAATTGAAACACTGCTTTAAATAGCAAAAATTAGAAGTGTTCCAAATGTCCATCAGCAGGGTATTATATAAATGTACTTGTAACATACCTCTGTGATGACTGTTAATGTAGTACTTGAAAGTTAAAAAAAAAAAAAAAGTAATTGATAGCATAGATCAATAATCAAAAGTGCAAAGGTGAGGTAACTATATTTTATGGAAAAATTATGTGCTTACTTACACCAGTTGGAGAAGAAATTTGTGTCCCAAGCATAAAACCAAGTCTAAGTCTATTTCATTTTGACAAATTATCTTGAGATTTAGAAATGTAGATGTGAAAATTCCCATTTTCATTAGCAAATTTGAACAGTCTTTATTAGAAGGAATAAAATTTATTAAAATAATTGTTGCTTACTATAGAAAGTTTAGAAAATAAAGAAAATGGAAAAAATATACTTTGGAAATTTTTCACTTTGTTGTTGCCTTTAAAAATGTTAATAACCTTAATCTTATTATACCTATACAAAATCCTAGGCTTTATAAAATTAAATCACATTGAACATGCTATTTTGTAACTTAAATCTTTCATATTCATAAACTATAATTTCACATAATTACTTTCCTCAGCATTTTTACAGAATATGTAACATTTTATTTCAGAAATGTAGCATAACCTAATCAAGATTTTGATCTTGAGGTCTTTTCCAAATTTTTGTCATTATAAATAGCCCTAAAACAAATATTTCTGTACCCGTACATTGTGCATATATTTATAACTATCATCATTTTTTTTTAGGTAAAGTCCTCAATTAGAATTGCTTAGTCAAAAGACATGCCATTTCTAAAGACTTCACTACATAGTATCTTATCTCAGCATATGTTCCTAGCTACTCAAAATACTCAGTTCTCTGTATTCTTGACAGTAGTGAGCAGTATCTTTTGTAAAAACTTCATCAATTTAGTAGTTGAAAAAAAGAGTATTTTCTTTTGTTTGATTTATGATGAAAGTTGTTGAAGACTTACCACTTAAATATAAGTAGTAAGACTAGCAGAACATTGTTGTCTAATAATTTGGTGGGTTTTCTTTTTCTTTATGTGCTGTGTTGCTGTTGTTAGTATCATCGAGTCGGTTCCAATAGTAGTGACACTGTATAGGGTTCCCAAGGCTTCTAAAATCTTGTGGGAAGCAGAAAGTCTCATCTTTCTCCCATGGAACAGCTGATGGGTTCGAACTGTGGACCTTGTGGAATTCTTCCAAAACTAACTAGAGTTTCTAATGTCAACAAGCACTTATAGTCTGAAAGTGTGAAGTGTTACAGTTGTCATTCTTTGTATCTTATGTTTTTAAAAATACATGGTAGAAAATACAGTGTCATATTTATTGAGCTCTTAATATATTTTTAATAGAAACCATATATCCTAAAAGGTGTTCATAATCTTAGTTATTTTCAAAACTTTAATATGCTTTCTTTCTACCCAAACAGCTTTTTAATGAAATGATACAAGAAAATGGCTATAATTTTGATAGATCATCCCCAACATTCAGTGGCATAAAAGAGCTAGCTCGGCGTTTTGCTTTAACTTTTGGACTGGATCAGTTGAAAACCAGAGAAGCCATTGCAATGCTACACAAGTAATCTATGAATATTTTATTCAACACTATTACTTATTAATCATATTTTTAATCTAGCCTTTTAATTTGAGTAACCAGATTGATGCTTTATGATTTCATCATACATCTCTACTATATATTCTTTTATTGCATTTAAGAACCAGTTATAGCTCAATTAATAAATGAGTTGGTATTAAAACATCTTATTTAAGAAATTCTGTTTATATTAAAACCATAAAAAGTCTTTAATTATGTGATACAATGCAGACTATATTTATCAGATGTTAACAAAATACTCTTTGTTTTTGTCAGCATCTCACTAGTAAGTTGAAAAATCTTTGAAGTTTAATTCCTTTCTCTCAAGCTTTTCTCTTTCTGGTATTCTTTTCTTTTATTTTAAACTTTGCACTGTGCACTGAGCTCAAGCCTACAGAACAAACCATCAAATCATATTTCATTCAATGACTGCAGTCCCATCATGGAGTAGCAGCTAATCCCACTTCCTCCCCATCCCCATTCCACCCTCCCTTCCAACCCTAAATGCTCTTGCCTCACTCCCTAGGGACCTACAATTACATGGTTAGCACAACACACCCACCAGTGTTGTTGTGTGTCCCCCACTACCCTAACACACTGATACCCATCAACTACCTGGCTGAAAACTGAGCTGAGCCACAAGGGCAACTTTTCTGTTTTGCATTGACCTTTTCCATGGCTTTTGGCAACTTTCTAATTGTGTATTTTATTCCCTTCAGGAAAATTGGAAATCATGTGATTTTATTTTGGGCATATAACTTTGTGATCAATTATACTTTGGAAATGTGTATATAGGCATTTTAAAATCTTAACCAACATTTATATATTAATACCCTTGATCTCTTAATTGTCGATTAAAAACCCTTGCCTTTGGGAAAATCAAGAGGCTTGGACTTGCATTCATTGTAGGCTCCAGATTTATTAGCATTTCTTTCTCTCTCCTTCATAACTTAGTGATATCAATGTTAAATGTCTTCTTGTAAATATATTTCTGCTATTGCTTAAGTTGTTTTACTTAAGTGCTGTCGAGTCAGTTCCGACCCATAGCAACCCTGTATAGGGTTTCTGAGGAGCAGCTGGTGAGCTTGAACCGCCAACCTTGCCATTCCAACCGACTTTGCAGTCCAACACATTAACCCACAGCACCGCACCAGGACTCCACATTACCCAACTATAATCTACTCTCTCCTTTCAACTTACTCTAAAACTCTCAAATTCATTTATGTCTTTTAATACATTAGATGAAAAATTTTGGTGATATTTAAAGTCAGCACATGTAGATAATGGATTTAACAACACATGATTTTTTTAATGGAATTTTCTTTCACTCTCCAATTCTATCTGGATTCTTTTTACTCAGTTACAGTTTTGACAAAGAATAATTTTGGGTTCATATTCTATATTGTCACATAAATGTAGTTTAAAAGGGTCCTGAGTGGAGTGACTTTAAAATATTACTCTTACATCAGTTTAAAAAAAAAAAAAATCTCTGTTCTTTTTAAGTATAGCCCTCTGTGCTTGAAAAATTTTAGAAAATGCATTGATTGTATCATGACAGAATTGAGGTTATTTTCTGTTGGGGAGAAAATCAATAAAGAAAGAGTATTAATATTTATACCAAGCCATATTCGAATTGAAAGCTAGCCCTGTGATTCTGAAGGTTAGATGAACAGTTCATTGTTAGTGTATGTGTTTTTGTGTTTGTTTTGGTTTAAAGAATGCAACAGACTCATAGAATACATATTTATTTCTCATTTTCACAACGACAGTCTTTTTAATCTCTAATCCTTGGATTAAATATATGTCAAAAGAAAGATTGTAATAGTAGAAAGAAATTAGAGACATTTTCCTTCATAAGTAATACATTTTTTATGTTGTACTCCCTTAAATGTTAGTATTAATTTTTTTTCTTTGTAGAGATGGCATAGAATTTGCTTTTAAAGAACCTAATCCACAAGGGGAGAGCCACCCACCTTTAAATTTGGCATTTCTTGATGTTCTGAGTGAATTTTCTTCTAAACTTCTCCGACAAGACAAAAGAACTGTGTATGTATTTTTTGGAAATACTCTGTTTTGGAATTGCTGTGCTTTTATTTCTTTCTCCTTAAAGCACACAGATTAGAATTGTAGTTTTTAATGCATGAGAAACTTTGGGCTCCAACAAGTTTTCAGTTTAATGATTATAACTATATTTTGTGCGTAATACTCCATTTTAATTTTGTGAATTATTCTGGTATAGTTAATGGCTTAAATAATTTTTCTACTCTTATTTGCATTCTTAATTTGGAGGGAACATATAAAAGAGAGTAGGACTGAAGGTCCATCAGTAGCATCCTAGGTAGTCTCTACCTTAAGCTGTGACTTCATAGAAAGTTGAAGTTGCTATTTAGGTTTTTACTTTAATTATTCCTGTCGTCAACAGAAGACCGTTTACACAGGGTACGTTAGTTAGTCTCCTAAAATGAATGATAAGTGAGCTAAGCAAATGGACTTAAATTCCTATAAACTTGTGTACACCTTTCCTCCATTGTATGGATAACATCTTCTAGCTGGTAAATAGCATATTCGCATAAATCGTTGCTGTAGGTGTACGGGGTAAGGGAAAAAGAAGGGAGAAAAACTCCATAGGATTTATATGAAACTCTAATTTTGACAAAACTTATGTTTGCTGACAGAAATCAGAATAGTGGTTGTCTTCTGGGGTCATAGGAATGTTTTCTAACTTTATAGCTGTATGGGTTACATGGGTGTATTCATTTGCAAAACAGCCAACTGTGCTTTTTATCTCTTTGCATTTTGTCACATATAAATTTATCCCAATTAAAAATTGGATAGACACTAATTTGATGCAAATACAATGAAATCATTCTTGACAGTTAAGTGTTGTACGTTAATTATGAACTAGAGAACAGGATGAATTAGGCACTGTCCCTACCTGCAAAAAAGCTTCTGTCTAATGGAAATTATAGACTAGAACAAGTAAATACAATTTATCACCCAATTGAATAGCAAAAATAAAAAGTCTGATAGAACCAAGTATTGCCAAGGATGTAGTGTAATAGGAGCTATCTAGAAATATATAAGGATTTCCCTACTTCATGACTTGGCAATAACATTCATAGGTAGAGACCTAGAGAAATTCTTGGACATGTGCACTAGGATGTCCATAAAAGAATGTCCCTGCTGTATTTGAATAGGGAAAACCTCAAAAACAACGTACATGTATTACAACTGGAAAATGGATCAATAGCTTGATAATGCAATGGAATACCATACAATAATCCAAATGGAAGAACTGAAAACTACATATGTCTATGTGGCTAAATTTAAAAACCTAAACTCAAAGTATAAGTATGCTATGATGTTTACAGATACATAAATCCATATTAAATGCTTGTAAATATGCCTAGTGATGAAAATCACCAAATTTCAGGTTTTAGTAGTAAGTAGCTTTTGTGGAGAGGGAAGACATGAAAAGAGGGGGATAGCTTTAACAAAGGCAAGGCTACTTATCTATAATGTTCTATTAAGCTGTGTGGTAAGACA
Organism: Chrysochloris asiatica; assembly: GCF_000296735.1. Taxonomy (NCBI): domain Eukaryota; kingdom Metazoa; phylum Chordata; class Mammalia; order Afrosoricida; family Chrysochloridae; genus Chrysochloris; species Chrysochloris asiatica. Next base: position 14,982,573 of record NW_006408569.1, on the reverse strand, counting down.
CAGTTCTAAATCTCTTTGCCATTGAGTATATTTTGTATCAAGCTCCTTATCTTGCCTTAGACTGGGAATAGTTGTCAGACTGGTAGATATCTAGTCTACAGCCCACACTTAAGAAGCGCTATTCTCTGCTACTTATAACTGAAGTATATCATGATTAAAAAATAAATAACTGAATAACTTCCACAAAATTTTTTTGTTTTATTTTGGTGGTGGTTTTGTGTGCTGTAGGGTTGGTTTCAACTCAGAGCAACCCTGTATAGGGTTTCTGAGAGTGGGTGGTGGATGTGAACTGATGACCTTGTGGTTAAAATCCCATTTATCCTGTAACCCTGGTGTGCCAGGGATCATTGTGACCGATACGTTGTTGTTATTCTTAACGTGCTGTTGAGTAGGTTCTGACGCATAGCAATCTTGTATAGGGTTTCCTAGGAGCAGCTGGTGAGTGTGAACTGCCGACCTTGTAGTTCAAACTGACTTTGCAGTCCAGTGCATTAACCCACAGTGCCACTCCAGGACTAAACTGACATAGTCTATCCATTATTTTTAATGCTGTTCAAAATTAGTCAATGTAATCTAGATGGATTGAAATTGTTGTTGTTGTTGTTAAGTGCCGTCGAGTCGATTCCGACCCATAGCGACCCTGAAATTAGTTGTTATAAATTATGAGTACAGATATTTGAGGTGTGTTTTGCTGTTAATTGAGAAATTTTCATGTATTGGATGTATGATTTAACCAATGAATTCACTAAACTTAGTGTCAGATGCTTGGAATTTGAATCATGGGGGTTATGTTGCTTAGTTGTGACCTTGTACATAAAACGATGGGGTTTTTTTGTCTGATTCGGCTCACCTGTAAAATGGGAAGAGTGCCTCCCTCATGGGATTGTAGGAATAAAGTTTAAACAGCCCGAGAAAATTTTGATTATAAAACTTTTGCATGAGCCATAGAATCCTTGTGATAGTTGGAGCCAAGGGCAAATTTATAATTTCCATTAGGCCAGAGCTTTTTTGCAGGTGTGGACCATGTCTAAGTCATCCTTTTCTCTAGCCATAGATAGCATGCAATACATACTAAGCTTTACTGCCGTGAATTATTACATTTGCTCTAACAGTTTTGGTAGACACAAAATTACCCCAGTGTTGTGATGAGGTTAAAATTGAATGATAAAGTAACATAATATGCTTATGTTAAAGACAAGTTTAATATGTCCATGTTCACACAACTGAAAGTCGGTAGAACTAGGACTAGAATCCAAGTTGTTTGACTTCAAATCCAGTGCTCTTTTCAGAAGTATGACTCAGCTTTGTTCTCTTATAGTAGACATCTTTGAGGTTTAATTAGAGAAAATAAAAAAAAAAATTAAGCTTTCAATTTTACAATATACTTTTGGGGGGAAGTATAGGTTTTCAGCCATTATTATGTTTAATAATTATTTTCTTTGCTTTTTGTTTAATTCTAATGAAATCACCAAATATATACCTTGCAATATTTATGTTTTAAGACTGTTTGGAGGGGAGGTGGGGGAGCAGTGGTAATGTTATGTATCAAAGCATGTTTAATGATTTCTGTTTTTTCCTAAGGTATGTTTACTTGGAAAAGTTCATGACCTTTCAGATGTCACTCCGAAGAGAAGATGTTTGGCTTCCACTGATGTCCTACCGAAATTCTTTGCTAGCTGGTGGAGATGATGACACCATGTCAGTTATAAGTGGAATCAGCAGTCGAGGATCAACTGTGCGGAGTAAAAAATCAAAGCCATCTACAGGAAAACGGAAAGTGGTCGAGGGCATGCAACTTGCACTCAGTAAGAAAACAGTTAGTTTTCGTTACATTGAAACCTAATTTTGCCAACCTAATTGCCATTAAGGTTCATCCACATTTCTTCTTTGGTATATATGTGGCGTTTCATAATATCTTACACAATATGTGGTTTTTGTGTGTAAATGCATGGTTTTGAGCATTTAATATGCATAGACTCTATCCTCACAACTCTAAGGTGCATTTTCATTTTTTAAAATGAGAAAATTTAGTATAGAGATTATGTAATTTACCCAAGGATTGATGTTAACTGGCACAGAGCCAGACAGTCTCACTGCAGAGCATCTGCTTTTTAATCATGGTGCTATACTGTGTGCATAGGGAGAGAAACTCAGGATCATGTCGCTTAAGTCTAGCAACAGGTTCAGAGGGATTGTAACTTTGGAATTTTATAAAGTAGTCATTAATCATGAAGAAACACAGAGTAACCCTCTAGAGGCATAAATCTTAGCGATATGAATTTGTTTGATGCTTGAAGCTCTTAGACTCCCAACAATCCAGGTTTGGTCAGAATTTGGCTGGGAATATTTTTTTCTTATCTGTTGTACCTTTTAAACAAGTCAGCATGGCTGTCAAGATTTGTTCCTGTTGTTATTGCCGAGAAACAAGCTACTCCAAAACTTTGGCCATAGCAGGGACAGCTTCATGATATCTGGTGCCTCAGCCAGGACAACTCAAGGCTGGGGGCTGGAATCTTTTAGAGGCACCTTTACTTATATCTCTGATGCAGGCTGTCAGCTGGGAGCTCAGTTGGGCTGTCTGCCAGAACCTACATGTAGTCTCTCCATGTGGCTGCTTGCCTTCCTCACAGCATGTGGCTGGATTATAAGAGCAAGTGCCCCAAGAGCAAGGGAAGTGGGAACTGCCAGTTTCCTAAGGCCTAAACCTGGCAACTGGCTTAGCCTCATTTCTGCTAGACTCTGTTGGCTAAGCAGTTAACAGAGCCTAGATTCAAGAGAAGGGAACATAAATCCCCTGCCTGAAAATGTGAGGAGTGACAAAGAATTTGGGGGATGTATTTTTAAATTGCCATATAACTCATCAGCTATAATTTATTATCAAATATACACTGTTAACAACTTTATTGTTCCATGGATTTATTTTAGTATTTTTTATTCAAACACCTTTATAACTTATAAATTTAGATTTGGTCTCATAGTTTGAGCATCCTGGTCAATAAAATAAATCACTTTTACAATGTCTCCCTGATCAGTAGAGATCAAGCTGGGTGGTATCTAAGAAACTGAAAGACATTGTCCTCTTATTTTTTTTCCTCCAAGGTTTAGAAGTCATCAAGTTAAAGGATGTTTCCTATAGAACATTGTAATTTTAAAAACATGTTTTACTTATTTGAACCAGTACTTTTTTGGATTAATGTGGGACTATTACTTCACTTCTTATTAATTGGTATTTGTGTTAACAGTTAAAAGAAAAGTTATTCAGCTTTTATAGAAAGAATCAATATTCTCTTTGGTTTTTTGAGAGAGCCATAGAAATATGTGTAAGCTTGTGTAGATCAATGGTGAAATTTATGTCTGTTGTGCTTGTTTGAACTCAAGATCTGTTTGAACTGCAAGGTCAGCGGTTCAAATTCACCAGCCGCTTCTCAAAAACCTTATACAGCATTGCTATGAGTCAGAATCGATTCAAAGGCACTTAACAACAACTATTAGCGCACTGCTGTCTGTTAATAGGTATTAGCCATAAGCACATTTCTCTTTTCACTCACCCCTTAAAAATGTTATATATAAAAATAATCTTCCAGTAAGTTTCTCTCCAAATTCACATTCAGTTAATCAGCACGTGCTGTCAATTTTACCTTTCATATACTGGGAACCCATCACCCCCTTTGCTGTTACCACTTTTTGCTCATCTGAGCTACATAGCTTCCTAATTGCTGACCAATCTTCCTGTCCTTAAGTTTACCCTCCATACCTCTACTGCATACTTGACTAAAACATGTTGCTCACCAAATTGCTTATCTTCCTTAAAATCAGACTTTCCACAAATGAATACTTGTCTCCTTATCTGATCGTCTTTTACTGTTCTCGTCAATCTTTATACTGTAGTAGTAGCAAACTATTAGGTTGAGCTATAAGAAACTGTCATTTTTGTAAGTCAAAAATACATTTTTATAGTCCAGTTAATGTTGTCTTGCGTATTTTCTCCTTTCTGTGTAGACAACCCTTCATAGCCCAGTCAGTATTTTCTCTGTTCTGGTAATTCTCCTCTAGTGTTTACAATAGTGTGTTATAACTGCCTATTTTTTCTTTCCCCACATTTAGACTTGAAGTGCAGGGTACAGACTGCACTGTATGGACCTTTGTACCATTTCCTGAGCCTAGCAGTAGCATGTGGAATGCAACTACTTGTTTGTGTTTGTTGACCTGAATTGGTTGTATTAGACATATGTTGTTGTTACGTTGAGACCCATAGTGATCCTGTATAGGGTTTCTGAGGAGCAGCTGGTGAGCTTGAGGCGCTGACCTAGTTCTTCAACTTTCCCGTCCAGTGCATTAACCCACAGCGCCACACCAGGACTCCCATTAGACTTATCATTAGTCAGAATTTGTTACTGAACTTCATTGCTGTTCATTTTCTTTTATAGCTGAAGAAAGTAGCAGTAGTGATAGTATGTGGTTAAGCAGAGAACAAACACTGCACACCCCAGTTATGATGCAGACACCACAACTCACCTCAACCATTATGAGAGAACCCAAAAGATTACGGCCTGAGGATAGCTTCATGAGTGTCTATCCAATGCAGACTGAACATCATCAAACTCCTCTTGATTATAAGTAAGTACATTTGCTAATTTTCTGTACTAGAACTTTATTAATTACATAGAAAAAAGTTAAGTTAAAAGAAGAATAAAATTCTCCTTGAAGCACGCAGGTAACATGGATGTTAGCTCAAAGACAACAAGAGGAAGCAAGGCAACAGCAGGAGAGAGCAGCAATGAGCTATGTTAAACTGCGAACTAATCTTCAGCATGCCATGTAAGTGAGAGTGCCTTATTGTCTGAGTCTAGGAAGTTCACTAATTTATTTTAACATTTTTTAATGTGTGCCTTATCTAAAAATTTCAGCAAACTCTCTAGAGTCACTAAGCTGAAATAATCAAGGAAGTAAAAATTGGTCTTTCCAACAGAAAAAATATATATATTTTTTAAAGTTCACTATTAATTAGTTAGCCAAAAGACCAATCTTAGGTTAATCTGTTGGAAAAAGTTTAAATACAAATCCTTGTTTATTTTGGTACACAGCATAATAGCCAAAAGTCCAGTTTTGTTATATCTTAATTGCTTCCCCTCATTAATTCAGACCCTCATTTCTCACCTGAGCTATTTTTCTTGCTTCAGATTTCCCGTTTATTTATCCCTTCACCAAATCCCTTCCCTTCCACCACCTTCCCCCACTACCACTTCATCATTCACACTGCCATTAAGAATTATTCTAGAGTTAAAATTTAATCATGTAACTCTTCTACTTAAAAGTCTTTCCATGGCTCCCCATTGCCTGCAGGATAAAGTCCAAGCTCCTTAGCTCATGGCATGCAAGATCCTTCAAAGTATGACCCTTGTCTACATTTTAGTGTCATTAACCTATTCCCTGGCAACTGATATAATCATCATGTAAATGAAACCAACTCAGGTGTCACCTTATGAAGCTACAGTCATCTATGCTCCCATAACACTTTGTATATTCATATTTCTTGCAGCACTTAACCATGTTGTTTTGTAATTATTTGTTTATGAGTTTGTCCTTTTCTGTAGACTGTGAGCTCCTCAAGGGCAGGGACCATATTCATTGCTTGTCAGTGCTCAGCACATAAAAGGTGCTCAGTAAATGTTCACAGAACGGTTAAATGTTCAAAACTTACAGTTTAATTTTTAAATATTTTGTTTTTGCTGGGATCTGTATGAGAACGTCACAAGTCTTTCTGAAATCTCTATTAGCTTTGACTCTCAAAGAAGTGGTAGATAGGCAGTTTTTAGATAATGTTTTTCATGGTATAAATGGAAAGGGTATGATGCTTTTGATTAAATTTTTAAGTTTGAAAGCTTTGAACTTTTAACATAATGTGATATATGTTCTAATACTAGGAGATAGTAATTTTACCTGCCTTAAAAACAGTTGTGATATATTTATATTGATTAAATTTTTATTTTTTCTTAAGAAATGATCATTACACATGAGTAGTATAGCTTATATAGAGGTTCAATTTAGTTACTTTTAGAATGGTATTAAGAACGTGTAAACTAATCTCTATTACATTTGTAGATTCTAGTCCTAACTGCTCGCATGGCCATCATCTATAATACCCTTTATTTCTCTCTTCTCTTTTCAGTTTCTATGGCCACATTCCCCTTAATAAATGTTCTTATTTCATACTGAATTCTACAACTGCTTTCTTAGATTCCAACTAAACACCAATCCAGAAATTCTAAAATTCTGCTAGACAATCATCTGGTCCATGTCTCTACTTTGGAAACTTTCTGCCTTTTCCCAAAGTTTCCTCCACAGCACCTCATTACACAGTATCTTTTTTCCTTATGTTTTTGTTCGTAATTTTTAAAATTTCCTAATTTTAGGTGAACTTCCCTAGACATCGCTAAGAAATTATCTCATTAAAATAATGTAAAGCATTATTTTTATTGAAAGGTTTCTTTAATGATGTCTGCCCCAATGATGTATCCTCTTACCCTCCATATTCCCTCCATATTTATATCACATATATGTTGTTGTTAAGTACCATCAAGTCGATTACGATTCATAGCAACCCTGTATAGGGTTTCTGAGGAGCAACTGGTGGGTTTGAACTGCTGACTGTGGTTTGCACTCCAGTATTGATCTTACAGCACCACACCCAGGAGTCCTTCACATATATGAGGGGGTTTTTTTTGTTGTTTTTTTTAAAAAATAAAGTTCATGTAGAAATGGGATCACAGATAGTGGAACTTTTCCACAGACTTTTGGAAAACTGTTTGTATTGTTCTCTGATTCCAGACAAAATGCAAAATGGATTTCCGGTTGATAAAAGCAAACGTATTCCTATTCCCCACCAAACACAATGAAATCATCTTTTACGATAGGAATTTTTAGGACATAAAGACCATTGTCAATATATTTATCTTCCCCACTAGAAGAAGCTTGAAAGGTAGCCTAGATTAGATATCATGTCTTTAGATCTTTTAAGACCCAGCATAATATAATGTAAATTGTAAGCATTCATTAAATAATTTATTTTGTTGTCAGTTTTGGATAAGAAAAAAGGTAATGTTACCCAAAGTGGTAAACCATTCATGCTTAATTTTACTAATATTGTTGACTCTTAATGCTGATGTAGACTAATTTGTGAATTGGAATTTTTTCTCTACAATTACGTGATAGCATATAGAGGTTTTGGTTTTAATTTTCCTTTTCCATATATATTGTAGTTTTGAGTTTCATAGGACACCGAATCCAAGTTCCAGCATGAATGTTACTCATTCTGAGGCAGATTTATTCTCTTCTTTGGTATATCCTTATAGGTAGCACTGTTGCAGTATTTATCACAACTGTCATAATTATTTACTTTTGTTTCCCATGGTAGATTGTGAGCTCCTTGAGGGCAGAAACCATATATTACTCATCTCTTTTTTTTGTATCCATAGCATACAGTATATTCCTGGCACATAGTAGGCAATGAATGGTTGAGTGAGTTTATGGCATTCGTTAGTCACCGGGTGAATGATAGAGTGAGTGGGTGAAAGTAACATTACGTGTGTGTGTTCTGAGAATGTTATTTTCTTTGGTCTTTGTTTTATGTTTCTTTATTAATTTGTACCCTGCCTACTTTCAAAATGGATATGAGGTATCTTGTATGTTCCCAGGTGGGAATTTCTCATTGAACTTCTTGTATATGGGATATCTGAACTATTAAGCTAAGTACCTTAAAATAATGTAGGATACGCATAACTCCTTAGTATTTCTAGATAAGTGAACATTGGGGTTTTTATCATCATTGATGACATGATCAATGCCTAATCATTCTCCCTGACCTTTATTTCCATCATTTTCCATTAAAATTGAATTATAGAGAGCCACATATTTGCTGCCAGTATGTTAATTGTCACCACATTAGTTCAGAACTTGACCTTGTTTTGTATTTCTCTAGTCGGCGTGGTACAAGCTTAATGGAAGACGATGAAGAGCCGATTGTTGAAGATGTTATGATGTCCTCGGAAGGGAGAATTGAGGATCTTAACGAGGGAATGGACTTTGACACCATGGATATAGACTTGGTAATAAACAATGATTTTCGTTTGGAAATTAAGTTGGGCAGTCTTACACAGCTCTGCTTATTAGAGGAGAGAAATGCTTGTCATAACGCATAAGTTTTAAAATATATATATAAAATAGCTGTTAGGTATATGAGAGGTGAGTATGGCTGAGTGTTTTAGATCTTAGGGTAAGAAGATGAAAACAACACATGTATGCCCTTGTGATTAATTTAGGAATATATAGATTTAAAGTATTTACTTTATTGTACCATATTGACTATGAAAATAAAATAGCTAATGGTATGTAATAAATAATAAATTAAAATATATTACATACCATTAACTTTTATTTTCATTTTATTGTGCATAAGGTCACTGTGAGTCAATCCCAACTCAATGACACCTAACAACAACAAGTTTTTAAAAACAGTTAATGGGATAATATCATACCACCTTTTAATTTTTAATGCCATTGTTAAAATAAGTACACTATTCAGTACTTCCCTGTATTTGAGACATAATTCCATCCCAGATAATAAAATTGCTTAAAACTTTGGAAGAAGATATGCAAATATATGTAAAGATACAGTCTTTGTTAATAACTGCATCAATTCATCATTAGGTCTTTTAGTATATAAAGTTCTTCCACATATCTAATTTTGCAGTAGAGCTCACTCAACTTTGTGAGGTAGTAGTATAAGTGGCTTGAGGGTGTTGAAACTTAGGTAGTTGCCCTATTCAAAGAGACAAAACTAGTAAGTAGGAAAGCTAAGGTCTTGTGATTTAACATTTCAGCATACCATAGCGTATCTCTTATACGGTTTAATGCCTTTAAAGGAAAATGACGATTTACAAGAGGCATGTTAAGAAAGAAAAAAGAAAAATTGAGTTTCCTCATTAATTGTCTTTTCAAAGTACTTTTCCATGAATAAATTGCCTGTGTACTTTTAAACGTTTTATAGTTTGAATATCCAGTATTTAAATTATAAGGCACACTTATAATTACATGGATCATATGAACACTTAATGATAACTAATTTGAATGATTTCTGTTAGTATTTGATTTATAGAAATGGCAAATGTGAACTTTTTTTTTTTTCTTTCCTACTCTAGCCACCATCAAAGAACAGACGAGAGAGAACAGAACTGAAGCCCGATTTCTTTGATCCAGCTTCAATTATGGATGAATCAGTAGGTTTAATTTATGTGTACTCCCGGATAGTGGATGTGACAGATTAAAAGTGCCTTTGAATGTTAAGGAATTTAGACTTTTTCTATAAGTTTAGCTTGCCCATTGAAGGATTGCCTATAAGAAAAAATGTTTTGGCTCCTTTGCCACCTTAATCTTGGCATTTTCCTTATATGTTGTCTGTATTCTAGCCATACCAAATCTTGTAGTTCCTCAAAGAAACTATGTTTTCTATGACTCCATGATTTTGTATGAACTTTTTTTCTCTGCTAGGGATGCCCTTTTCCTTTTTACTTATAGTGAAATCTTCCTTTTATACTTAATTCTGTCTGACATTACCTGTGGAGTTGTTGCTGATCTCTTCAAATAGATACTTTAGTCTCTATTCCCATAACACTTTGTACAAACTTTTATTATGGTAGTTACCAGACTTAGGTAATGAGATAGGCTATTAAACATGTCCAGATCCCTCAGTAGACTCAGCCTCCTCCTGGCAGCGATAACAGTCAAATTCTGCCCAGTATAGTAGGGTATTTAGTTTTATTTGTTATGTGAATATATAAGTACTTTCCTATCTCACTTCCATGTCTCTCATTTTTATACACCTTCCTCCTCACGCCTCCCTCTGGTGTCTATTGTAACCATCTTCTGAGACTTACCTTTTTATTCCTCCATTTCTCCAATCCCTTCTGTGTCTTTTCCCGTTTCACAATATACTTTCATGAAGTTCTTGGAAATATTTTGGTAAACTGATATATTAGTAAAGGCAATTATTTGCCCCAACGAAGGAGTTTCATAGACTAGCAGATAATAGAATTTTTGAACAGGCAGGCTACCTTGGGATCTTTTAAATCATTGCTTTTCAAACTTTAATGTCTGTATGACTCATCTGGAGATCCTTCTATAATACAGATTCTGATTCCGTAGCTCTGGAGTGTGACTGTGACCTTTGTGTCTACATTTGTAACAAGTGCTGTATAAGCTTTTAGGGTCACAGATCATATTTTAAGTAGCAAAGCTTTAAATCAGAATTTTACTCCTACCATACTTCTGTTTGCATGGAGTTTACAACTAGTGTCTAAGCAGTGAGTTGATCCAAGTTCCATTTACTTTAGAAATCTCATGGTGTTGCTACTGTTTTACATCCCCAAAACTATTCCTAAACCTCATTTGGAAGACACCTGAGAAAATTAGAATTTGCTGTTCCTACTCATAGCTACCCTGTATAGGGTTTCTGAGGAGCAGCTGGTGAATTTTAACTACTGACCTTGTGGTTCAAACCAACTGTGTGGTCCAGTGCTTATCCTACAGCACCACACCAGGACTAGGGATGATTAATTGTAGTCAAAATTTAGGTGTGTAGTAAAAATTAATTTAGAAGTTATTATTTAGTGCCATCAAATCTGTTCAACTTGTCAGTAACCTTATATAGGGTTTCCAAGGAGGGTTTGAACTGCTGACCTCACAGTTTGCAGCCCAATGCTGATCCTACAGCACCACAGAAATGATTAATTGTAGTCAAGATTTAAGTGTGTAGTAAAGTAAATATTTCATATTTGTTTGCTTTGTCACTAGATTTGCAAAAAGGTATTCTTCGCTATAGATTTAACTAATGAATGGCAATGTAAAATGTGTGTTTACCTGGTTTTGATAATACACATTTTGAGAAAAGCAAAGATAGAGCACTAATAATTTACTCTTAATTTAGAGTGGTTTCATGGCATTCCTGTGTTTACTTAATAATGTTCAGGATGAGATGTTTTTATTCTTAATGTCACAGTAATTTTAGCAGTTTAGTGACTTCTACAAAGATTAGGAAAATGAGCTCATGTACCAATACCTGTTACTGTAGTTTTATAATGTTACCACATGATGGCAGCAGTCTAATGTTATATAGCTGAGCACTTAGTAATGTTTAAAGGTTTGGGTATTTTTGGAAATACTTTAAAAATTAATTGTAGTCTTTTTAAAATATACAGAGAACCTCACCATGTGTTGTCTCAACAATAAGAAAGAGAGTAACAGAAATGTCAAAATGTAAAAATCTGTATTTGTATACAATAGGTTATGCCACTTTCTACTTGAGCCTATGATCTATGGAGCCCTGGTATGGCACTAGACTGCTAGTCACAAGGTTGGTGGTTCAAACCCACAAGCTGCTCCTCAGGGTTGCTGAGTTGGAGTCGACTCCACAGCACATAGCAATAACAACAGTAGTAAAATAGGGATTTTAATCTTTTTATTGACCCTGTTATTTGTTGTTGTTAAGTGCCATTGAGTCAGTTTCAACTCATAGCGACCCTGCATAGGGTTTTTGAGGAGCGGTAGATTTGAACTGCGACTATAATTTGCAGTCTAATGTTGATCCTATAGTGCCACACCAGGAGTCCTCTAATTCTAAGTGAAGTAAGTTTTACAGTACTTGAGATTATTGCAGAATAAATCCTAAAGATAGCTTTTGTAACTTGGTATTCACATCATCCAAGAGTAAGAATACAGAAACCCTGAATAGATCATTTAAAAATTTTATTTATGTATAATTCTAGATTTGTAACATAGCAGGTTTCGTATGCTGTTGGTAGGTGCCATCAAGTCAGTCCTGACTCAGTGCAACCATGTAAAAGGGTTTCCAAGGCTTTAAACTTTGAGGGAGCAGAAAGCCTCATCTTTCTCCCTCAGAGCAGCTAGTGGGCTTGAATTGCGGACCTTGTGATTCATAGTTCGCTGCACTCCCAGGTTTCATATATGGAAACAAAATTGGTTTGTCACATTGTGATAGTGGTCATTTCCTGTTACTAGTTAGCCAGTGTTGCCACATCACACCAAATCTTGTAATTTGTATTTTTTTAAATACATGTTTATGTGTTTATTAGTGTTGGCATCAAAAACAAGTATAGTTTGTGTTAGTACAAAAAGAGAATTAAGGATTTTTATTGCTTCTCTTTTCCTGTATTGAGCTTCTCTTATAAGAATTATTTGTAGTACAAGACTAATTGGAGAAAGGTTCAGCATAATGCAGCTAATTTAATGTTCTTTTTGAAGAATATAGTTATAACCTAGTCTGTACAAAAACAGAATTTTAAAAAATCTATTCAGACACTCTGGAAAGAACTTCAGTTCATCTTCCTGCCATACTTTATGCCAAAAATTATTAAAACATTATACTTTCATTAATCATCAGTCCTTTTCCTTACCCAGAGGCACTGTGTTATCGCTAGAAAGGAACCTTTAAACATTACCTAGGCCTCTTTGGTGGGAACATTCTAGCTACCTAAAATCTGACTAGCAGCAATGGAGAACCCTGAAGTTTGTTGAGGGTGGTGGAGAACAGAGGCTGCTTAGAGTAGTGGTGATTAAGATGGATGACAGGTAAGGAATGGAAAGCATGGGTCCTTTTTGTTCTCTTTGCCTGGGGGTTTAAAACACTTCATTTGATAGTTAATTGCTGGGAGGCTGCAGTGAAGTATTTGTTTCTTTATATGAAAAATACATAATTCTTTATGTGAAAACTATGTGTGAGTTCCTGAATTTTTCTAAAGTGTGAGACCTTATATAAGACAAATCCTTTGTGATCTCAATTTCAGCTCCTGGTGTGGCGCTGTGGGTTAATGCGCTGGACCGGAAAGTCGGTTTGAACCGAAAGGTCGGCGGTTCAAGCTCACCAGCCACTCCTCAGAAACCCTATACAGGTTCGCTATGGGTCGGAATTGACTCAACGGCACTTAACAACAACAACAACCTCTCATTATGGAGTCCTGGTGTGGCGGTATGGCATAATGTATTGAACCACAAGGTCGGCGGTTCAAATTCACCAGCAGCTCCTTGGAAACCTTATACAGGGTCGCAGTGAGTCGGAACTGACTTGAAGGCATTAAACAACCCCTCATTGTACCCACTGCCATTGAGCCAATTCTGACTTCATAGTGATCTTAAAAGAAAATAGAATTATTCCATAGGGTTTCCAAGGCTATAAATCTTTATGGAAAAGGACTGCCACATCTTTTTCTCATGGAGTGGGGCTGATGGGTTTGAACTTCTGACCTTTTGGTTAGCAGCCCAGTGCTTAATCCATTATACCACCAGGGCTCCTGAGTACACTATAGTAAATTGAAATATTAATTGACATATTAAATGCTAGGATTTTAATTGAGCAGTCTCATGTTTAGTACATATAACTGCAAGTTCTGTTCTTGCTTTATGAGCAAGTGGGAATTGCCCCATTCTTTGCTTTTACTTTTAGTGAGTGGCAAGTAATCATTAGATTTTATCCACCGTTCTCCCAATTAGAGTATGTAGAAAAAGATGACTATAAGTTCGTTTGCCCAGATTTCACCTTATTTAATTGATTTCTTAGAAATAAATCTTGTTTTCTACATACATGTATGTTCTTGGAGGTTTTGGTATGCATGTTCAAGTGCTTTTCCTAAAAAAAGCTTCAGAGTGCAAATGATCAAGTTTGCAAGGCTTTCTTAAACTCTGTCAGAAGTTTAAATGAAGGAGCACACTTATTTGGAGTTCACTCAAATGTTGTGGATGCCTAAGTTTGGGGTATTACCAAGGCACTAGGAGGGTGTGTATACACAAGGTAGACCTTGTCCCTGCTCTCATGAAGAGCATTATTTAGAAATCTTTTCTCATTTGTAGTTGTAAGGTAAGTAGCATCCTTTAGCCTTGAAGGTGTTATTTCATTATTTATTCATGATCCATTTAATTTTGGAAATATATATCTGAAGAAACTGGACATTTTCTTAGTGATTTTATATGCATGTTATTAAACTTAATATTATCAAGTATTGAAACATTTTTATATTTTTGATATAACTTTTGTAGATACATTTTGTGAATAAATGAATAGCTTTTATAACGAGACTTTTTTTTCTCTCTCTCTTTCTCTCTCTCATTAGGTTCTTGGGGTGTCAATGTTTTAATACCAGTACACAATTAAATCTGTGGTGAAGTCATTTTCTAAGTGGAAGAGGAAATTTTAAAATAAAGTGTGGTAGATACAGTGAAATTCTGTACAGATTTTTCTCTAAGGAGAATATGACATGCTTATTATGCTTATTACCAAGATCAAGTGCATTGAGGGGCAGTTTTGTTTGCCTGAAAAAAAGTAAAGGACAAGTAAACAATTTGATGATAAGCTACAGTTTTTCTTAGAAAGTAAATATTTTATTTATGCGCTGTTAGTTGGCTTTTGAATCAATTATTTCATGCTTTTTTTAAAGAAAAATATAACAATCTGAAGAGGTATTTGGTACAGATAAGAATCCTCTCACATTTATTTACTGGGTGTACTAAATAATGATGACCTCTGCTGACTTTCTGTTTACATCGAAGAAACAAAGTTAAGGAAGAATTTATTCCCCCACCCACCCAGAAATTAAAGGATAGAATTGTTTTTAGCATTCTAAATTTAAATGCTTAAAACACCAATCAACGAAGCTTTGTTTTAAATATTGTAATTGTGGAGAAAAGTAAACTTATAAGCAGAACTTTTACAATTTTTTCATCTAAAATGTATTTTAAGATATTTTTAAAATTCAAGAGCTTCTCTATACTTTTCAGAAATACCCAGATGCAGTGAACTGCCAGAAGGTAACAAGTCTCAAACCTGCTTATCCCATTATCAACCCTGAAAGTTTGCTTGTCCTTTAAGATAAAAATGTAATGTTGTGATATTCCTTCCAGTAGTGCCACTGTATTTTGTCTCCAAATAAAAGAAGCTTATTGTAGTATGTTTGCAGAAAAATTCTAAACAAAAATTATACAGCTTATTAGAGTGTGGGAATAGGGATCTAAATTTTAAATAAAATTATATATATATATAAATTGGTGCTGATTTTATAATTGCGCAGTTTGTTTAGTTTTTTCTTACTTTTAAATTCCAACTTAAAATTATGAGGTTTCAGAAATATATTGAAAGTTTAACAATGTTTAAAAATAGAAAAGCATGAGTGTTCATGCTTTAAAATGATTTTTAAATTTGTATTTTATATTGTTTTATCTATCTGTCTTTGCAAGCAGTCTTCAGGTTAAAGATACTTCTAACAGGTTACAGTACATTTCCTCTGTATGTAAATTAGATGGGATAATAGAATTCATAACCCATAATATTCTTTGAAAGCTAAGCTTTAAACTTCATTTTATGTCCTTTCACAAATAAATTAGTTTCAAACAGAAAGTGGCCACTTGCCATTTTGACATCAACTCATTTTGCGAGGCTTAGGCAGCTAGACATCGTTAAAAACAAAATATTAACTTATATTACATGTGTATCTATCTTTTGTCAGTCGTCTCTCAGTTCTTGAGGTATATTATTTTAATCATTCCATGCCTTAATATGCTTGCAATACAAGAATTATCTTCAAATGGGGAAATACCAAAAGGTTTCCATTTTTTTAGAGTCAGAAATCAACAAGCATTGGGCTGTGGTAGCCAAAAACCATAGGTTAGCTAAAAGATCATGATACGATTATTTTATTAAATCATGGCTTATAACAAATGAAGCCAGACTTATCTAACAACCTTCCACCAACCAATATCATGTGCAAAAGTATTGCCTATGTTGTTTTTCACACCACTGCATTTACTAGAACTGCTGAGAGGACTGTATATATGATTTTAAACCTAAGTTGATTTTTTTTCTCACTCTTGAAAGGAGTACTTCTTTGTGAAAGCAGTTCTTACAGCTTTGTTTTCAACCAGCTAAAAATGTTTTATATATTACTCTAACCTGTTGTCCTCCACATTCTATTGTCCTAATTGTACTGTTTTCTGATTTGTATTTATGTCTTGAGACAGTAACTTTTTGAATAAAAATAAACCTACAATATGTTGTATGTTTTATTTATTTATTTATTTTTTGTAGTCCAAGCAGGGGATGGCTACAACTCATTAAGACAATTTACCAATTAACCATGATTTAGAAACAAGGATAAGTCCAAACGTATTGCTACTTGGATTCCAGCTCATACGTGTACTCTGTTTTTTCCCAAACAAAACGTGTGTAAACAACTTGTCTCCGTAATACATGTTTCTTAGTTTCCTTAGAGGGTTCTTTAAAACAAAACATACACACACACACACACAGGTCCAATCAGAACTGTGGCTTCTGAGGGTATCTGTTGGACCAGTTACATTCAAGGCCGAGACGTTGTATTGTTGCTGTTAAGTGCTGTTCAATTGCTTTCGAGGCTGTAAATCTTTACAGGTGCAGGAAGCCTCATTTTTCTCCTGCAGCGTGGCTAGTTGGCTCACAATGCTGATCTAATGGTTTTCAGTCTACTACTTATCCTACAGAGCCACTGTGCTCCCAAAGACATTATGACAACTTCCAGAAAGATCATCTGAATAGATTTTCTCAGAGGACACAGGATGATCACGAGGGCTTATGAAGAAGTTTTAAGAAAATTGAAAACTGGGTTGGTGAGGGAAAGGTCAGAAAAGTGTCAAGAAATATATATTATATATTTTATCACAACAGTGACACTGTTCTTTCTTCAAAGGGGGTAGCAAAGGCTGTCCTAGGAGAATTTGCACCCTATCGTGCTGAACTTGTCCATTCAGACTTTCTGTTCCCCAAATAAAAAGAAAATCTTTTTCTTTTTATTTGGGGAACAGAACAGAAGGAACACGATTTGAGTCCTTCAAGGATGCCCAAACTGCCATTTTCACATCGTGTAAATAGAAGAGCATAGGGTCGGGCTAGAGAGATGAAAACATGCTCAGAAGTGTATTAAAAGGTGGAGGATATGTTGAAACAATAACTTCTTATTTTGTTTTTTATTAAAGATTTCAGTAATTTTGTAGCAATCCTTTTTGACTTTAACGTCTTTAAACTTGTTTGGGAATGATTTATAGCAAGCCACCATTTTATCTTTTTAGCAAATTGTGTACATTTAAAAATGAGATTGAATTCCTATTTGGGTTAGTACTTTATAAACCTATAACCATTATTACTTTTAACATTTATATGATAGGGATTAAATACTTCCAGATGTTTTCAGTGTTAATTCAGAATCCATTTATTTAATGCTTAGCATGTGCTGCTAAGAATGTGTTAAGAGATAGAACCATGAACAGAAGACTAGGTCCTTCCCCCATAATTGTTAAGAGTCGTGGAGTTGGTTCTGACTCATGGCAATCCTGCATAGGGTTTCCCAGGAGTGGCTGGTGGGTTTAAACCGCCAACCTTGGCTGTTAGCAGTCCAGTGTTTATCCTATGGTGTCATATCAGGTCTCATAGATAGGGAAGAAAGCAAGAAAAGGAAAGAGTAGGAAAAACAAACCTGTAATAAGTACTAGGAAAGAAACAGTCTATTAAGCTGACCTAGTTAAGTAGTGTCTAGACGGTTTGACTGATTGCGACCCTATAAAGGGTTTCCAAGAAGCGACTGGTGAGTTTGAACCACTGACCTTGAAGTTCAAACCAACCTTACAGTCCAGTGCATTATCCTGTATTAGGTGAGGGTCTCAGTTTGTGGAAGTGAATGAAAACCAACATTTGGAAGAGATAATTACCGATTTTATTGAACACTCTTATGGCTTTATACTTTTAAATCAGATTTCACTTTTACTCTTACTTACACTATGTGATCATGTTTGATTAGTTTGTAGATCATATTATAAGGCAAGTCTTCTGTCATTGATGCAAAAATAGTTAATACCTGGACAATGTAAGTGGCTGGCATGTAATAACTCAATGAGCCTCATGAAAATATGTGATACATGATGATATTCCTGTCTTACAAATCAAAAGGAGGTGAGGAAAATGAAGCACAAAAAGGTTAAAATAAAATGAATCTATGGCTGGTGAGTGATAGTATTGGCAGTCAAGGCCAGGCAATCTGACTGCATAGGGCTGCATTAGTCACTAACCTTGATTCATGTGTACTGTTAATATGATTAAAGTCTCAAGAAGCATTTGAACTGCTTGATACGGAAGATGACATAAAGATAAAATAGTAGAGTGTTACGCCACGGTGAGGAAGTGGAGCATCTTTAAGGCGTCTACCTGGCCATAGAATTGTGGTGTTAACATCCTGCCTGTGCTATGCATCTAGCTTCTTAGGACATAATTTAAATCTGAGCCCATAACAAGTTTTGTTTTTTTTTTTTTTTGAGAGAATGGGGACATGTAAGATAGTCTAGTAGAGAGGCTTTCAATATATATCATCACAAAGAACTTGTATGGATTCATATGGACAAATTCCAGGTCAGCTAGATGATTCTGGTGCTTGTAAAAGTGCAGCAAAAGAAAACAAGCCGGTGAAGCATGCCGCCTTAGTTGCCTTAGGTCTGGAGAATCTAGGTGATGAAAGTTACTAAATAACACCTTTGGAGAAACAGGATTTGTCTCCGATAAATACCTGGTCTTGTACTAGCTGCTGAGCTGGTAAGAGAGCAGTAAGGAAGACTATGCTTTCAAAGTGTTCATAGTTCTCCTGGGTGTTGGAGTGCAGAGGCAAAATTAATAGGAGTTTAAGTTTAGCGATAGACACATATTGGATGTTATGGGAGCACAGGTGAAGGATGCTTAGGAATGCTTCCTGTAAGGCTGACTCTTGGAGTTTACCTTAATTGGTTATGAATTTTCATTCAAACTTGAAGGAATTTTACAGCAAACATGCATTATCACCACACATCATATCAGTGTCTATGCATTTAAAAGTCAATTACAAATAATGGGTATGCTGTTGGTAATTGACAAGGAGTCAGTTCCACGTCAGACTGTATAGCGTTTCTGAGGAGCAACTGGTGTATTTGAACGCCAGCTTTGCATTTAGCAGTGCAGTGCTTTTTCTATAGCGCCCTTAGTACTTCCACATATATGTCATTAAGAGTCACCATTTTTTCTTTTAATGTAAAATTTATATATTGTGTTTATTTGTTGAGTTTGGGTAAATGCATGTATGTGTTAAACCCAAACCCCTATAAAAAATATGGACCCTTTACATCAACCCACAAAACACTTTTATATCCTTTACCAGTAGTCCATCCCTGCTTCTATGCCTCCTACAGTGGTAAAAAGTATAGATAGATGATAGATAGATAAAAAATTATCCACACTCTGACTGTAGTTTATTTTAATCAAATACAATTTTCTATGTATGCTTTTCAACACACCCTGTCCATCTGTCAACAAGCTTTCATATTCCCGTATTTTAAAATGTTAGGCTGAGCTGCAAACCACGAATGCACTACTGTCTTCACTTCTTCATCAGGTGAATTTTCATCCTCAAAGCTTTCAGGGGGCCAAACAGCTGTCAGGACTATAGGGAGGATGCTTTAACACTTCAAAATGAAGTATTTGCAGATTATCAGCAGTATGGGCAGAGGTGTGCAGACATGCATTGCCATGCAAGATCACAAAGCCTTTGGATAGCAGTCCTCTATTTAATCCCAAATTTAGGCTTCAGATCTTCAGTGAGCATCTCACTGTAACAAGTACTATTTGTTACAACTTATTCCTGATAGTGTTCCAATAATGGCCCTTGAGAATCCCAGAAACTATAAGCATCAATTTTCCAGCTAATGGTTGACTGTTGAACTTTTTCTTGGTCGTCAATTGAGGATGTTTCCTTTCTATACTCTGCTGTTTACTATCAGGGTCATAGTGATAAATCTATGTCTTGTCACCAGTAATGATTTTTTTAAAAAGAAACTTACTTTCCTTGGAGTATCAGTCAAAATTTTATTTGCAGAGGTCCACATTCACACTTGCACAGCGACTTTTAACGGAAAGTGCGGGTAAGACATTGCAGCAAATAGAAGTTTTCATATAATTGGAGTGCGGATACTTTTTGACTCAACCTGTTAAATGGAACCATGAAGTGTGTGTGCGCATGCATGCATGTATGTATATATTGGTGGGGTACAGTTCCTTTCACTCAGTATAATGTTTTGAGATTCATCTGTGTTGTTTTGTGTCAACATTTAATTCTTTTTTATTCCTGAGTAGTATTCCATTGTAGAGATGTAGAAGTTTATCAACTCACTAATTGATGGAAAAGTCTATTGACAGGGAACTGCCAGGGATTCAAGCCATAATCAGATGAGGACATGGAATGGGAATATCATTGCTGATGTCAGGGATCTTGGTTGAAAGCAGAGAATTCTAAAAAAAATGTTTACCTGTGTTTTATTGATTATGCAAAGACTTTTGACTTTGTGGATCATGACAAGCTATGGACAACATTGTGGAGAATGAGTATTCTGGAACACTTAGTTGTGCTCATTAGGAACCTGTACATGGACTAAGAGGCAGTCATTCAAACGGAACAAGGGAACACTGAATGTTTGAAATCTGGAAAGGTGTGTGCCAGGTTTGTATTCTTACACATACTTATTCAATCTGTATGCTGAGCAAATAATCCTAGAAGCTGGATTATACGAAGAAGAATGTGGCATTAGGATTGGAGGAAGATTTACTAAAAACCTGTGAAATGCAGATGATACAACCTTGCTTGTTGAAATGAAGATCAAATATCACAAGCTTCAGTATGGGTTGAATCTCAATATAAAGAAAGCAAAAATTCTCACCACTGGGCCAATAAGTAACATCAAGATAAATGGAGGAAATATTGAAGTTGTCAAAAGACATTTTTCTTGACTCCACCATCAACACTCCTGTAAGGAGCAGATAAGAAATTAATGTATAGCTTTAGGCAAATCTGCTGCACAAGACCTCTTCAAAGTGCTCAAGAGCAAAGATGTTTGAAGACTATGGTGCACCTGACCCAAGCCATGGTATTTTCAATGCATGTGAAAATTGGACATTGACTAAAGGAAGACTGTAGAAGATTTGATGTATTTTAGTTATGGTGTTAGAGAAGAATATTAAAAGTACCATATACTGTCAGAAGAGCAAACAAAACTGTTGAAAGAAGTAAAGCCAGCATGCTCCTTGGAAGCCAGGATGGCCAGACTTCGTCTCTCATACTTTGGATATATTATCAGGAGGAATCAGTCCCTGGAGAAGGACATCATGGATGGTCAATGATAAAGAGTAAGACCTCCAATGAGATGGATTGACACAGTGGCAGCAGTGATGGGCTCAAGTGTAACAATGATTGTAAGGTTGACACAGGACTGGGTAGTGTTTCGGTCTGTTGTGCATAAGATTGTTATGAGTCATAAATGACTCAATGACACCTCACAACAAGAAGTTGATGGAGATTTGGACTGTTTCCACTTTTTGGCTACTACAAAGCTGCTGCTTCATTTTAAAGGCTGAAAAGGGGCTCACTGAAAGAGGTCAAGGTGACCAACATTGATAATTCTATGCAAAGGAGATTATATTAGGGGCCCTCCTTCATGCTTGTAAGAATGCCTTAATAATGACTTCAGAATGGATGGGGTAAGACTGAAAGAGTTCCATCATCCATGACCTCATGTAGCCTTCAGAATGAACTGGTACTTTGGCAACTTCGGTGTTTTAGTTTTATATGTCATATTCTCAGATTTGATCGTGGTTCCTCTAAATGAATTGTAATAGATTGGTTTGTTTAATTATGTGGATGTTTTAGTCACATTAGGCCTTACTCTACCATTGAGGAAAATAGTAGTATTCCTGCAGTTTATTAGATATGCAGATGTGTTGATAAAAAGCTGTCAATTCTTGAACAGGAGGCACCTTTAATTTAGTTCTAGGTTAAAAATGAAAAGTCAGTTACAGTAAATTTGTTTTATTGTTGCTTACTTTGTCACTTGCCATGTGATGTGCAGATGATACAACTTTGCTCGCTGAAATGGAAGAGGACTTGAACTACTGATCCAAGACCTCAGTGTTTGATATAGGTTGCACCTGAATGTAAAGAAAACAAAATCCTCACCACTGGACCAATAACATCATAATAAATGGAGAAAAGATTGAAGCACTGGACCAATAACATCATAATAAATGGAGAAAAGATTGAAGTTGGCAAAGACTTCATTTTTCTTGGCTCCACCATCAAAACTCATGTAAGCAGCTGTCAAGAAATCAAGTGACATATTTCTTTAGACAAATCTGCTACACAAGAACTCTTTACAGTGTTCTAGAGCCACTTGTATGTCAGTTTGTTGTACTGTGGTGGCTTGTGTGTTGCTGTTATTCTGGAAGCTATGCCACCAATATTTTAAATATCAGAAGATGGACAGATTTCAGCTGAGCCTCTAGATTAAGACATTATGAAAAAGGTGAGGCAGACTGTTTCCAAATGTTTAGCTGCTGAATATGAAAAGCTTATGAATTCAAACACTGTCAGAACCTGAATATTGAAACATGAATAGCACCACAGTATTGTCAGATAAATTGCCAAAAGATGAGCCCTTCAGATTGAAGGCAGTCACAATACAACTGGGGAAGAGCTGCCTCCTCAAAGTAGAGTTGACCATGAGAATATGAATAGAGTAAAATTTTCAGGACCTTCATATGCTGATGAAACACAATATGAGAAACAGCTGTAAACATCCATTAATTGAAACGTAAAAGTATGAATCTAGGAAAATTGAAGCTGCCAAAAATGAAATGGAGGGACTTCTGGTTTTGGTGTTGGCAGGGGCAGAGTGAGGTAGGACAGGCTCCATGGGGGAGGGACTGGAAACCCAGAGAAGCTGCTTTCACAGAACAATCCCAGCACTCTGGATCAAGCATAAGGTGCAGGGTGTCAGTCTCCCACACCCACCGGTGGAAAAATCTCAGTAAAAAGGGAAATATCACGATTTAGGAATAGATCCAGGCACAGGACTCCTTCTGTGGTCACCCCACCCAGGCTGAATTCAGAGGGTGGGGCCACAGCCCAACCCGCACAGTGAACCAGTGCTAAAACCCAGCGCAGGGACATTTGCAAAAGGAGGTGTGGGGGGATTCTACACATTTCTTCCTCTTCCCTGTCTCACCTCTGCCCAGCCCAGACACCTTCAGGTGGGTGGGTGTGCACCCCCAAAAAGGTCCAGCATTGAGCCCATAGCTTCCTCACAATGCAGAAAAGAAGACCCCCATTGGTCCCACAGCCAGATTTTTTGGTGGCTGCTTAAGACAACTGACTGGGTCCCAGCCCTAAATTAACTTGTGCAGGACCCTTTACTTCTGCCTCACAGCAAGAAATAAGCAGGACTGCCCTGACAGACAAACCGTATGAACAATCTATAAAACCCCAACCTAAAAGGACACAACTAGGGAGGGTGGGGCCAAGTGGAGGCAGTGACCCAGCGCTAGACAACTCAGAGCTGGGAGTCTAGAGGGAGAGGCGTGACCGATTTTTCATCTTTCACTTTTCATTTTTCATGTATCATTCCTATTCACTCCGATTGCGCCCTCACTGCCCAGCCCAGACGCTTTAAGATGGGCAGGAACACACCCCAAAAAGGGTCTAGCATTGCACCCACAGTTTTCCAACGGCACAGAGAGGAAACTCACCAGCTGCTTTTTCTGACTTCTGACTCTGGGACCCAACCCAAAGTTGACCTGGGCGGGACACTTTATCCCTGCCTGCACAGTGAAGGCCAGTCTTCAATCACAATTTTATTTTTTTGTTTTGATTGGGATAGGTGGTTTCTGTCTCTGCTTCAATATTTTTTCTGTCTTTGGTCCTTTGGGTCTCATTCTTTTCCCAGGGGTGGGAGCTTTCTCCCCCTACCTTACCCAAGAAGAGACAGCAATTGTGCTCATATAGCCAAGCTACAAGCAAACCCTGTAATAACCCACCATCTGGACAAGAGCCAAAACTAGCTGCAAAGCATTACATGTAAAAAGGAAGCCTATCTCCAGATGATATCCACAAGAAGATGCTTAGTAAGCTAAACAACAAAGCAACCCACATCCACTTAAGCATTAAAAACCCACAGAACTGCTGAAAATATCTAAGAAAACACAAATATTTCAACACATGTCCAAAAACAGATAAAAGTAACTGAGAGAAATGAGCTGGTAGCAAACAAAGACTTTCCAGTAGAAGAGCAGGCTCTGGAACTGCCTGAGAAAGAATTCAGAAGAATTATATAGAAACAAACTCAAATTTTGTGAAAAAGGTTGTAGGAAAATAAGTCAGGAAAGTGCTACAGGAGCAATCAAGATAGATGAGGCCTTGGAAATGATCCAAAACCTGAAGAAGAAGAAGAAGGAGGAGGAGGAGGAAGGAGAAAGAAGAAGAAGAAGAAGAAAAGTCCAGATTATTACTAATGAAATATCAGAAATGGCCAATACACTGAAAGGGCAAAGGAGTAGAATTAAAGAGATGGAAACCAGAACAAGTGAGCTGGGAAACAAATCTCTCAATACTACTATATAAGATAGACGAGCAAGCAGACAAAGATTAAAAAATCTGAAGAGAGTCGAAGATTCATGTTGGATAACAAGAAGAGGAACAAATTAAGAATTATTGCCATTCCAGAACAACAAGAATCACAGAAGTCCACAGAAGAGATAGTTGAGCTTCTGGAAGAAAATTTCCCTAACAGCTTGAAGGATGAGAAGATAAACATTCAAGAAGCCAAACATACCCCAGGAAGGATAGACCTCAAAAGAAAATCAGCAAGACATATAACAATCAAGCTCTCCAAAATCAAAGACAAGGAGAGAATCCTAAAAGTCACCTACAAAGGCAAGCGAATCAGATTAAGCTCTGACTTCTCAGAAGAAACCATGCAGGAAAGAAGGCAATGGGAAGACATATATAAAACCCTAAAAGAAAAAAAACTGACAACCAAGAATTGTCTATCCAGCAAAACTGTCAATCAAATATGGTGGTGCAATCAAAACATTCCAGGAAAAACAGAAGCTAAGAGATTTGTCAAAGCCAATCCAGCACTTCAAAATATCATAAAGGGAGTTCTTTGGAATGAAAACCAGCAAGTAAAGACAACAACAAGAGATTGACAGATGTGGCAACAACACCTGGAACTCAGTCGACAGCAGAGTTCAGAACAGAACAAAATTACAGCAATTAATTCAGAGGACCTGTGAGGCCAACCAAAGATCAAAATATTAACAATGTCACAGAAGGAAAAAATATAGGAATAGAGATCCAGGTGGTGAGGAGGTCAAGTAGATTGCAGAATACAATAGACTGTCTTAAACACAGGGAAAACTTAATAGACTATAGGGTAACCCCAAAGAAAATTAATACTTCACAACTTACTATGAAAATGAAGATCCAAGCAGAACAAAGAAACATTTAAACTAAGAAGAAACTGAGAAGAATTAAAAAAAAAAAAAAAAAAAGTCAGCACAAGAAGGCATACAGAAGAAAGGAACTAACAGCACCACAAAAAAATTAACGTATTTATGACAGTTAATCCATGCCTATCGATAATTACACTGAATGTCAATGGATTAAATGCACCAGTGAAGAGATAGAGAGTGTCTGAATGGGTAAGAAAACAACACCCTTCAATATGTTGTCTGCAAGAGACACACCTTACACACAAAGACAAAAACAGACTAAAAGTTAAAGGATGGTAAAAAAAAAACCCAAAAAAACCAAGCTAACAGTAATAAAAAACAAGCACCAGTGGCAATACTAATCTCTGATAAAATAAACTTTAAGGCAAAAACAGGCATAAGACATAAAGAAGGACACAATCTCATAAGAGTCAATTGAGTAAGATGAAATAACCATAATTAACATCTATGCTCCCAGTGAAAGAGCACCAACATATAAAGCAAACCCTACTACAATATGAAGAAAGAAATAGATAAATCTACAATTACAGTGGGAGATTTTAATACGCCACTTTCGACAAAGCTACAGAGGAACTAAACAGCACAACCAACTTGACCTCATAAACATATACAGAGCATTCAACCCAACAACAGCACAATACACATTCTTTTCCAGTGCACATGGAACATTCCCCAGAACTGACCATTTATTAGGTCACAAAGCAAGACTCCATACATTTACAAACATGAAAATACTACAAAGCATCTTTTCAGACAACAATGCTATAAAATTAGAAATTAATAATAATAAGACCAAGCAACGAAAGTTTAATACATGGAACACCCTGCTGAAGAGCAACTGGATAATAGAAGAATACGAGAATTCAGAAAGTTCCTAGAAACAAACGAGAATGAAAACACAACATACCAAAATCTTTGGGACACGGTGAAAGTGGTGCTGAGAGGACAATTTATTGCAATAAGTGTGCACATCCAAAAAGAAGAAAGAATTAAAATGAACACATTAACACAGTATCTCCAGCAATTAGAAACAGACCAACAGAGGGAAATTACAGTCACCAAAAGAAGAGAAATAATAAAGATCAGAGCAGAAATAAATGAGATAGAAAACAGAAAAACTATAGAAAGGATCAACAGGACTAGAAGCTGATTCTTTGAAAGGATTAATGAAATTGACAGACCATTGGCAAACCTATCAAAAGTAGAGAGGGAGAAGACACAAATAACATGCATTAGAAACCACATGGGCAATGTCACAATGGAATCAAAGGCAATCAAAAGGATAATAACAGAATACTATGAAGAGTTGCACTCCAACAAATTTGAAAACTTAAAAGAGATGGATACATTTTTAGAAAAACACCACCTACCTAAACTTACACAGAATGAAGTAGAAGACTTGAACAGACCCATAACAGAAGAAGTTGATCAGGTGATCAAGAAACTCCCAACCAAAAGAAGTCCAGGTCCAGATGGCTTCACTGGTGAGTTCTACCAAACATTCAGGAGAGAGCTGTCACCAATTCTACTCAAATTATTCCAGAAGATAGAGGAGGATGGCAAATGTCCTAATACATTTTATGAAGTAACCATAACCCTCATACCAAAAACAAAGAAGGACATTACTAAGAAAGAAAATTATAGACCAATATCCCTCATGAACATAGATGCAAAAATTCTCAACAAAATCCAACCCAACAGAAACTAGCAACACATCAAAAAAATAATACATCATGACCAAATGGGATTCATATCAGGGATGCAAGGATGGTTCAACATTAGAAAAACAATCGATGCAATTCACCATATAAACAAGAAAAAAGGAAAAAAACCCCACATGATCACATTGATTGATGCAGAAAAGGCATTTGACAAAATCCAACATCCATTCCTGATAAAAACACTCAACAAAATAGAATTGAAGGGAAATTCCTTAACATAATAAAGAGCATATATACAAAACCAACAGCCTACATTACCCTCAATGGAGAGAAACTGAAAGCCTTCCCTCTGTGAACAGGAACCAGACAAGGATGCTCTTTGTCACCACTCCTATTCAATATTGTGCTGGAAGTCTTAGCCAGAGCTATACAGCAAGATAGGGGAATCAAAGGCCTCCAAATTGGCAAAGAGGGAGTAAAGATCTCTCTATTTGCAGACGATATGATCTCATATATAGAGAAACCCTAAGACGCAGTAAAAAAAAAACAAAAAACAAAAAAAACTACTAGACCTTATTGGAGGATTCAGTAAAGTGGTAGGGTATAAGATCAACATACGAAAATAGTTGGATTCCTCTAGACCAATAATGACAGTGCTGAAAAGGACATTAGGAAAGCAATGCTATTTTTAATAACCACCCAAAGGATGAAATATCTAGGAATAAATGTAACCAGTGAAACAAAGGACCATACAATGAAAACTAGAGAACACTGTTTGTTGTTGTTGTTGTTTAGTGCCGTCGAGTCGGTTCCGACCCATAGCGACCCTGTACAGGGTTTCCGAGGCTGTAAATCTTTACGG
>NW_006408569.1:14951963-14953708 GCF_000296735.1 Chrysochloris asiatica | reverse complement strand
AAAATACATAGGAATCTACAACACCTCTACAAGAAAAGGACCCAATTTAAAAAATGGGCACAGGACAGGAATAGACACTTTACCAAGGAGGAGATCCAGGCAGCCAACAAACATATGAAGACATATTCTTGATCACTAGCCATTAGAGAGATGCAAATCAAAACAACAATGAGATATCATCTCCCACCATCAATAATAGCAAAGATCACAAAAGAAGAGGACAATAAATATTGGCGAGGATGCAGAGCGACTGGGACCCTCCTGCATTGCTGGTGGGATTCTGGAGAACAATATGGCACTTCCTCAGAATGTTGGAACTAGAGATACCCTGTGATCCAGCAATTCCTCTACATGGTATTTATCCACAAGAAATACGAGCCTTAACACTAGTAGATACATGCACACCAATGTTCATAGCACCACTACTTACAGATGTAGACAGCTTAAGTGCCCATCAATGGAAGAATGGATAAACAATCTTTGGTACATACACACAATGGAATATTTTGCTACCCTGAAGAATAACAAGGAAGAGGACATACAGTTTGGGTGATAGCGAAAACCAGGTAGGGGACTCTCAGTTGTGAAGGGACTGGAATCCCACAAAGGAAGCACTCATAGAACAACTCCAGAGCTCTGGATCTACCATAAGAACCAGGATGTCAGTTTACCGCACTTGTAAGTGAAAAAAATCACAATAATAAGGAAAATACTGAGAGTTAGGAATCTGGAGACGGGATTCCCTTGGCAACCACACCACCCTGGCAGAGTTTAGAGGGCGGGGCTATAGCCCGTCTGGCTCAGAAAACCGGCACTAAAAGCAGTACAGAGACATTTGCAAAAAAAAAAAAAGAGGCATGGGAGACTACATATTTCTCCCTCTTTTTCCCTGTCCCACCTTCATTGCTCATCCCGGACAACATCAGGCGGAACAGTTTTCCCACGGTACAAAGAGGGAGCTTGGTGAGGACTTATGATGTTACCCATGGAGACACAGCCCTAAAATTTTCTCCAGCAGGACCATTGGCAGCTGTGTACCCTGAAGTCCATTCTGACTCCAGGTGACCCTGTGCGTGGTTTCTAGGGCTGTGGGTCTGTGCAGGAGCCGAGCTCCTCACCTTTCTCCCGCTGTGCAGCTGGTGATTTTGAGCTGCTGACCTTTTAGTTCGCAGCCCCATTCACGGCCGCTGCGCTACCTGAGCTCCCTGTGCAGGACCCATACAAAGCAACCTGTCAAACCCCAACATGAAAGGACTCAACCATCCCAAGAATTGTGCTGTGCACACGCAGATATCTAACTGACCTTCAGAGAAAAAAATAGTGGACAATTTTTCTCCCATTAACTGCTCAGTATCTACCTGCACACCTCTACTGTAGTAACTAGAGGAGGGGCCTGAGAGAGCGGACAACCTCACCCGCTGCTGTAGGCTTCTACCTTGCACACACACTGCCTGTGTAGCTCAGGACAGTCGACCACAGCTTCATTTCTATTCCAAAGTGGTGGTTTTTGTCTCTGCATTTATATTACTTCAGCTTTTGGTCCTTTTGATCACACATCTTTCCTGGAGGTGGGAGCTTTTTCTCCCAACGTTATCCAAGAAGAGACAGCAATCGATGGCCATATAGCTGAGCTATAAGCATACCCCATAATATTCCACAATTGAGACAAGAGCCAATAACACCTGCTAAGCATTACATGCAAAAAAGGGAAGCCTATCTCCCTATCATATTCACCAGGAGACACC
>NW_006408569.1:14948288-14949918 GCF_000296735.1 Chrysochloris asiatica | reverse complement strand
TAATCAATGTAATGAAACAAGCTATATGAATGGTTGAATGTGAAGCTGATGATGTGCTCTGTAAACTTTCACTCAATCCAAAATAAAAACATTAAAAAAAAAAAAAGAAATAGCACAAAACCACAAACCCAACACAAGAAGGCATACAGAACAAAAGAATGAACAGCACTACCAAAAAAGTTACATAATGGCAGCAATTAATTCATACCTATCGAGAATTACATTGTCAATAGATTGAATGCACCAGTGAAGAGACAGAGAGTGGCAGAACGGATAAGAAAACAAGACCCTTCAATATGCTGCCTGCAAGCAACACACCTTACACACAAAGACAAAAACAGACTAAAAGTTAAAGAATGGAAAAAATTTTATCAAGCTAACTGCAACAATAAACAAGCAGGAGCGGCAATACTAATCTCCAACAAAGTAAATTTTAAGATAAAAACCAGCATAAGAGTCAAAGAAGGACACTATCTCATGGTCAATTGGGCAAGACAAAATTACCATAATAAATATCTACGCTTTCAGTGAAAGAGCACCAAGATACATGAAGCAACCTTACTAGAATTGAAGAAAGATATAGATAAATCTACAATTATAGTGGGAGATTTTAGCACGCCATTGTCAAAAAGGGACAGAACAACCAGAAAGAAACTCGACAAAGTTACAGAGGAACTAAAAAACACAATCAACCAACTTGACCTCATAGATGTAAAAGAGCATTCAATCCAACAACAGCACAATATACATTCTTCTCCAGTGCGCATGGAACATTTTCCAGAATTGACTATGTGATAGGTCACAAAGCAAGCCTCCATAAATTTACAAACATCAAAATTCTACAGAGTATCTTCGCAGACCACAATGCTATAACACTAGAAACCAACAATAAGAAGACCACAAGGAAATAAAGTTGAATACATGGAAACTGAACAACACCTTGCTGAAAAGCAACTGGGTAAAAGAAGAAATCAAACATGAATTCACAAAGTTCCTAGAAACAAATGAGAATGAAAACATAACACACCAAAATCTTTGGGACACGGCGAAAGCAGTGCTGAGAGGACAATTTATTGTGATTCATGCACACATCCAAAAAGAGGAAAGAACCAAAATTAACACATTAACACGTTAAACGTCTTCAACAATTAGCAGCAGACCAGCAGAGGGAACCTTCAGTCACCAAAAGAAAGGAAATAATGAAGAGCAGAAATAAACGAGATAGAAAACCAAAAAACTATAGAAAGAATCAACAGGACAAGAAGCTGGTTTTTATAAAGGATTAATAAAATTGACAAACCATTGGCAAAACTAACAAAAGAGGGAGAGGATACAAATAACTCGCATTAGAAACCATAGGGGTGATGTCACAATGGAACCAAAGGAAATCAAAAGAATAATAATAGAATACTATGAAGAGTTGTACTCCAACAAATTTGAAAACTTAGAAGAGATGGATATATTTCTAGAAAAACATGACCTTTTTTGCGTGTGCATTTCCAGGGTGTATGGGGTGGAGTGAGAGGAGGGAGGGGAAGGTGGAGCTCAGGGTAGGGAATAGACACACAATAGTTTGGGTGCTGGGGGGCGGGGGCACACGCTAGAAGTGGAAGGGGAAAGAAAAAACAAG
>NW_006408569.1:14945904-14947367 GCF_000296735.1 Chrysochloris asiatica | reverse complement strand
ACTTTTGCATTCCAATCACCAGTAATGAGCAATACATCTTGATTGCATGTTTGATCAATTTCAGACTGAAGAAGTTGGTAGAACTCTTCTATTTCATCTTCACTGGCATTAGTGGTTGGTGCATGAATTTGAATAATAGTGGTATTAACTGGGCTTCCCTGTAGGCGCATGGATATTATCCTGTCACTTATAGTCTGGAGCAGCTAGAAGAACAGAAGATACTTCTTGAAAGAAAGACCAGCAGGAAAAATAAAAAACAATAACAGCAATCCAATTGACTACTATAGGAACAAGTAAGTTGTTCCCCTGGGAGCCATCAAGGCAAGTGGTCAGGTCCCCTCAAGGCAAATCCCCTTCCAAGTCTGCAACTCAAGTGGAACACATGAACATGCATGTGGTCTTGCTGGTGACCACGTTGGTCACTGATAAGGGGAAGTGGGTGAAAAACAGCAATGAAGCTTTCAGCTAAGTCTGACCACATTCAATAGACTCTAGCTAACTTGGATTGAAACCTGGTTAACCAGCAGTATGATGAGACCTGAGGACTCCTGGGCCCGGGGGCAGGGACATGGCCTCAGAGGATTAGAGCAGAGTGTGAAGCATCCAGCTGATATGAAGTGAGGGGAAATGCACAGGAACATCCACACTTGCAGACAGTACCCATTTGACCTCGCATCAATGGTTGGATGATCAGAACACAACTAGAGGGGGAAAAAAGTAAAAAAGAGTAGCCCACTACAATTGGATGAACTTGACCTATGCTTGTGGATGTAGTATGACAAAGGAGCAAACAACTCTTTACAGTGAGTAATATTCCCATCCCCTTGGTACACAGGGTTGAGAAGGATGGGGAACTTAGACATTGGCTACCCAAAATGGCGGGGGTAGGGGTGGGGGAGGGCTAGAAAGGCAAGAAGTGACTGGCTTACAAGATTTCAATAGGGAACCTAGGTTCAGAGGGTACGGGGAAAGGTAGAATCTCCACTGAGTTGTTTCCAACCTGTCTGGATGGGGTTGATAAAAGGTGAGGAGGGTAGGACTCCTGTGGTTCAGTAGGGAATGATTGCTATCAGGTCTGACAGTGAGTGTTGGAAA
Organism: Chrysochloris asiatica; assembly: GCF_000296735.1. Classification (NCBI taxonomy): domain Eukaryota; kingdom Metazoa; phylum Chordata; class Mammalia; order Afrosoricida; family Chrysochloridae; genus Chrysochloris; species Chrysochloris asiatica. Next base: position 14,946,272 of record NW_006408569.1, on the reverse strand, counting down.
GGTAAATGTAAATGTTTTATAACAAAAGGAGGAGTGGCTGATTTTGCAGTCCATGAGCGGAGATCCCTGGAACCATCCAAGTAGAAAAGGGAAGTGCGGGACCCTGCCTGGGAAGGCACTGACACCAGGGATGGAGGCAGAGACAATGACGTGGAGAGAAGGAGTGGCTGGGGACTCTGGACTCAGAGTGGGAGAGGGGCTGTATGCCAGCGGCTGGGGGGCAGGTGTGCAGGATGTACCTTTTGGTTGTTTGATGATGCATGCAGGATATGGTAATCATTGCAGTGAAGTAAAATACGATAGGAAGAATGTAAAGATAATGTTCTCCCATGTAAGCTAACACATAATTCACAATAAAAACTTAAAAA
>NW_006408569.1:14930737-14944854 GCF_000296735.1 Chrysochloris asiatica | reverse complement strand
TGAGGACTAAGGTGCGCCTGACCCAAGCCATGGTATTTTCAATAACCTCATATGCATGTGAAAGCTGGACAGTGAATAAGGAAGACTGCAGAAGAATTGACTTTTGAGTTTTAGTTTTGGAGGAGAATATTGAAAGTGATGTGGCTGCCAAAAGAGCAAACAGAAGAAGTACAGCCAGAGTGCTCCTTGGAGGCCAGGATGGCCAAACTTCGTCTCTCATATTTCGGACATATTGTCAGGAGGGACCAGTTTCTGGAGAAGGATATCATGTTTGGTTAGGTGGAGGGCCAGAGAAAAATAGGAAGAACCCCAGCAAGAAGGATTGGCAAAGTGGGAGCATCAATGGGTTCAAGCGTGGCCACAATTGTGAAGTTGGCTCAGGACCGGGCAGTGTTTCGTTCTGTTGTGCATAGGGTCATTATGAGTCTGTACCAACTCGATGGCACCTAACATCAACAGCAACAACATTTTCGTGAATGTTGATGGATGCAACAAAACTGACGCCTTTGACAACTTCAATCTTTTCTCCATGTTATTTATTGGTCCAGTGGTGAAGATTTTTCATTTCTTTACTTTGAGGAAAGCGGAGTGCAGACAGAATGGATACCATATTATTCAGCCTTAAAAAGGAATGAAGTAAAGATATGTGCTATAACAATGATCAGCCTTGGAAACATAATACTAACTGAAAGTCAATCAGGAAAAAGCCCTATATTGTATAATTCCTTTACATGAACTGCTCAGAATAGGTAAATTGATAGAAACAGAAAGTGGATTAGTGATTACCAAGGGCTGGGAGTGGGGGTGAGGAGAAAAGAGGTGTGGCTGCTAATTAGTATGGACTTTTTTCAGGGTTGTTGTGAAGTGCCGTCGAGCCGATCCCGACCCATAGCGACCCTGCATAGGGTTTCCGAGGAGCGGCTGGTGAGCTTGTGCTGCCTACCTTGCAGTTCAAATGGCTTTGCAGTCTGGCGCATTAACCCACAGCGCCATACCAGGACTCCTTTTTCAGGGTAGGGGTCATAAAATGTTCTGAAATTGATTATATTTATGGTTGCACATCCCTTTGAGTATACTAAAACCATTGAAATGTGCCCTTTAAATAAGTGAATTATAAGGTTTATATTGCAATTTTTAAAAGGCAATTCCATATCAGTTCAAAGATACAATTTTCATGATGGTCCAGGGATAAATTTTAGACTAGCGAAATGGATGGACTTTGTATCCTTCAGTAAATCTTCTATAAATACCATTTCTCCAGCTGAGCTTTTAATACATTATTGAACAACTGTGGGTTTGAAGATATGTTCTCTCCTAAGTCCTTAGAGAGAGAACAAATATTTTTTGTTGCCAAAGTACAGAGCCATGTGTTGGAGAAGTCAACCCAAGTGAAAGATGAACCACACAAGAACCCATCCTTGAATAGAGAGCATCTGTGCATCTGCATGGAGGCAGGCCAACCAAATAGTCATAGTCAGGGTCAATATAATCCTCAAGAAGTAAGCTGTTTAAAAAAAAAAGAAAAAAGAAAAAAAGATATAATCTGTGGCTTTTTTTAAACACCGAGATGAACCAGAGCTTACATTTCTCAACTAGAGAACATCACCACAGTGATTTTAAGCTGGAAAAAAAAAAAAAAATTAAAGTGCTAACCAAACCTCAATCACGAAAAAGAATGTCAGGAAATATTTATCTTTAAACAATGTAACTTCCTGATGAGTCAACCACCAAAGAGAAAAGACTGATGAATTTACTTACTGAATAAGATTGCAAGTACTGAACTTGGTAAATCCTGGGGACTGTCTACCAAACATGATGACTTTAATTTTCTAAGGGATGATTTGAAGTCTCTTTGTAGTTGCCATTCTTAGTTTCTGGCTATTAAACCTTCTGCATGTGGGGGTGTTTGAAGCATCTATCGTCTTAATTCAAAGTGGTATTAAGTTATGAAGGTACACCTAAACTTAAGGATCTAGAATGCATGTCTGTGGGATGAATCAGGAAATTTCCAGCGAGATAAATATTATACTACTTTTAAGTCTAACTTTCTTGTTTAATTGGTGTGTTAGTTAAGGTTTTGTGTCAACATGACTACATTGGTTTGACAGTTGAGATGTACTTATTCCCATGGTGAAATCTAATACCACATAGTTAACTCTATGATAATTGGCTATGAGCAGCCAATCAATTCAAAGGATGTTTCCTTGGGGGTGTGGCCTGCTCCCAATATAATGGACATGCATGAAAAACTTGGTCTCTTTTCTGCTGAGGACCTGGGACTCTACAATTGTAATCTATTTCCTTGATATAAAATTATCTTTATATATACATATATGCTTTACTGGTTTTGTTTCTCTAGAAGACCTGTCTAAGATATGTGATACCAAGAGAGTGGGGTTCTAGAGAAACAAAATCACAACGATGAGCTTCCTAAATTGGTTCTCAAGTTTGATTAATTTTAAAGGTACTAATAACTGCCTCCCCTAGTAAAGAAGGTTGTGTGGTAGAGGCATGTCTGACCTCCACATGATAGGAATTGGCCTTGGTATGATTCTGAGTTTGATACTCTTTCCCCCTTTTGGAATCAGAGGAAATCAGACATGGTTTTTGCAGTTGGTATTAGGAGTGAGATTCATTGCAATAGCTCCAGACTCCTGGATGCATGAGGTTTTATAAGGGAAAAAATGAAGGGACATGGGAAGTGAAACTTGATTTTTACATGGCTATTTTGTTTTTTGTTACCTGAAATGGGTAAAAGAAATGTAAGCGATTAAATGCTTAAGCTGAGGGCAGAAAAACAGCTTCTGGAGTTGCCTAAAGCATATGTCAAGCTGCTTAAACTAGATGGCTGATAGAGGGAGGCAGGGTCTACTGGATCCACCATGCCAGAGGCCCAAGGCCATATGCATATGAATGGAGTGGAGTCTATGGGTAGAGAAGAAATGATTGAACTTGAGTGCTTTTAAAAGTTTTATATATATTTGACTGCCTCGTGGATATTGGTTTCTCTTGCCTATTATTGTAAAATATACATACATGTGTGATGGATATAAATATTGGGAATTATGATTACAAAGAGTTTATAAGTCCACCTTCAGCCTATACTCGATTGGGTTTCCTAAAAGGGAGTTAGAATTTTCCCAGTCTTCATGCATTTGAAAAGACATGAAGGCCAACCAGAACTGCTAAGAGAACAGATTCATGCAGAAAATAGCAGACTGTTTGACCTTTTGAGCTTCAAGCAAGTTGTTTGCCTTGGAGACATCAAGGCCAGAAAAGTCTGTACCTGTCAGAGAAAGCCTTCTTCTAGTACTGCAAGTTAGGGGAGCCAGTGAACAGCAGCTAATATCTGGGTTGACTCGTTGAGTGGAAGTGGGGAAAATGCATCAATGAAGACATGGGATGAGCTTGGACTCGTTTTGTTGTCACTCTTTGACCTTGAGATGAGAGAGAAGAAGAATGGCTGGCTAGTCTGATGTTTAGGGGATTGTATCAATTCTTGAGCTCCTGGGCACTGACCTAGCCCCTGGGGCTAGGGCTGAGAGTGAAGCGACCAGCTGGTCTGAAGTTCAGGGAGGTGTGTGTTAACTTCTAAATTTGTAGCTGGTACCCATTTGACCTAGCTTGGATAGCTAGGGCTGAGCTGACCAGAACCTGACCAGATGAAGGGAAAGATATTTAATACTATGAGCAAGTGTCAATTGCTACAAGTTGATGGACTGGACTTTTGCTTATGGATGCAGTTGCTCAAAATCCCAACCAGAATGCAAGATTCTTCAGATCAAGGAATGTGCTTGTCTCCTCAGTGTACTGGGTTAATTGTTGTTGAGTGCCGTCAAGTTGGTTCTGACTCATAGCGACCCTGTATAGGGTTTCCAAGGAGCAGTTGGTGGGTGTGAACCACCAACCTTGTAGTTCACAGTTCAGTGCTGATCCACCAGCACCACATGGGCAATTTAGACATTGGCTATCAAAAAGGGGGTGGGGATATAAAGGCATGAAGTAGTTAGCTTAATGGCTTTCATGGGTGTGCTTAGTTTCACAAGGGAGATAAGTTCGAAGCCCCACTGAATAGTTTTCCTCTTTTCCAGATGGATCTGGTGAAAGGGGGTGGGGGATAATGCTGATAGGATTTTATGATTCAATTGTGAGTAATTGTTAGCAGGATTAATTGTGATAGTCACAACTATGATTGTAGAAAATGTGTAACTAAAAGGGGGGCGTAGTTAATCTTTCATTACAGGAACACATGTTCTCAGGGCCATCAAGAAGGAAGAGCATGAGTGGAGCGTGAGATCCCTACCTAGAAAAGAGGCAACAGTAGAGACAGTGGCAGAGGTGGTGGCACAGAGAGACAGAGCCCATGGATTGAGTAAGGCTGTGTCTTACTACGGGCAGGAGGCTGCCTTTGGACATTTAAATGAATATATATATTTTGCTTTGTTTTGTATATGTGCATGAAATCTTTTTACTTTGTTCATTTGTCAAATATAAGTATGGTATCAGTTGTACACACTTTAGTTATATCATGCTAGGTGCAAGTAAACTTTATAATTTTCTTTATTTCAAGATTATACATATGGTTTATAGGTACCAAATTGACCAGGAGTACCTGTTATAGTTATGGTTCTGTGTCAGCTTGACTGGGTTGGTTTGGTAGTTAAGATGTACTTATTCTCATGATGAAATCTAATACAGCATATTTAACTCTATGATGATTGGCTATGAGCAGCCATTCAATTGAAAGCATGTTTCCTTGGGAGTGTGGCCTGCTCCCAATATAATGGAAATGTAGGAAAAGCTTGCTATCTCTTCTGCTGAGTTTTGCAGTCTTATTTTAGCTTGCCTTGTTGGCCCAGAGTCCTGGTGTTGTGCTGTAAAATAAGCACCAGACTGCTAACCACAAGGTCGGCAGTTCAAACCCACCAGCTGTTCTTTGGAAATGTTATACAGGGTCACTATGAGTCACAACTGACTCGATGGCATTTAACAACAATATAAACCTTGGAGTTCTGGTGTGGAATTGTAGGATAAGCATTGGACTGCTAACCATAATGTGGGCAGTTCAAACATACCAGTCTCTCCTTGGAAAGCCTATAAAGGGTGACTATGGGTCAGAACCTACTCAATGGCATTGAACAACAACAGCAACAAAAAAATATAAACTTTTGTTCCTAGAATTCTTCTTTGAATCAGCTTTACTATCCTAATGGTCTCATCAGTGAGTTATATAATTTTTAGATACATTTTCATTTCATATTTGTAGGAAAGTTTCAGCTTTTTTAAAGTTAACTTTTTGAAAACTGTGTTCTAACAATTGTAAATTCTACTATGTTGATAGTGTAATCTGCAAACAACTCTTATTTCTTGTTGTTGTTTTGAATCGCTTCCGACTCACTGCGACCCTGTGGGCTTAATTGACATTTAGCTTTTATTTCATCTTCATAAGCTATGAATAACTCCTGAATTAGACTTTTTCTTAAAATGTTCATGGTCTTATTATAATTACTTAATTAAAAGTTAAATTTTGTTTTTAAGGGAGATTTTGTTTATTGTTATAAGTACGAGTATAAAGAACAATTCTATAATGATTAAAAATGTGATATAATTTTAATTTTTGTTTTATGCTTAATTTTAAAATGTTGGCTTAAAAATGATATGATGTGACTAATTGCAATTGTCGCAACTATAAAGGTAGAAGTTTTGCAACATAAAGGGGGGTGTAGTTAATCTTACATTCCAGGAACAGAGGGCCCTAGGACCATCAAGGGAGAAGAGCATGAGTGGAATATGGGACCCTATTCAGAGAAACAGCGACACCAGAGATGGAGGCAGAGGTGATAACATGACAGATAGAGCAGCTGAGGACTCTACACTCATGGAAAGAGACAGGCTGTGTGCTGGTGGCCAGGAGGAAGGCTTGCAGAATGTGCCCTTGGTTGTTTAAATGATTATATATTCTTGAGTGTTTTTGTGTATATTAAAAAAAAAAAAAAAAAAAAAAAACCCAAAAAACAGAGGGAATAGAAGTAAATACTATTAAATGATGATGCACGGAGGGGATTGTAATCATTGCAATGAAATAAAATACTATAGGATGAGTACAAACCCGATATTCTCCCATGTAAATTGCCACTCAACTCACAATAAAAGCTTTAAAAAAATGATATGATCCTCTTAAACTTATTTGGCCATGCATAATCTCTTAAGTTATATTGGCTTTTTATCTATTTGCCTATTTAGTTGTTTGTAAGTTACTAACCCATCACTCATTTTTCAGTTTGTTATACTGTGGTAGCTTGTGTGATTCAGGAACTATAACTTAGAGCCTAGCACAGAGTAGGTGTTTAGTAATTCCATTAAAATCATTTCTAAACTAATCACCCCACCTCTTGTGTATCAGTTTGTCTTACTGTGGTGGCTTGTGTGTTGCTGTGATGCTAGAAGCTATGCCATCATCAGGCTCACCCATGGTGAACAGCTTTCAGCAGAGCTTCCAGACTAAGACAGACTAGGAAGAAGGAGAGGCAGACTGCTCCTGACTGGTTAGCCCCTGAAAACCTCATGAATAGTAGCAGAACAGTGTCCAATATAGTGCCTGAAGATGAGTCCCTCAGGCTGAAAAGCACCCAAAATATTACTGGGGAAAAGATACCTCCTCAAAGTAAAACTGACATTAATGATATGAATGGATCAAAACTTTTGAGACCTTCATTTGCTGATGTGGCACAACTCAAATGGGAATAAACAGCTGCAAACATCCTTTAATAATCGGAACATGCAATGTACGAAGTTTGAATATAGGAAAATTGGAAGTGATCAAAAATGAAATGAATCACACTATGAAATTAATTCAGTGGTTACAAATCGGGATGCTAAACTCGAGGTCAGCAGTTCGAAACTACTAGCGGTTCCGCAGGAGAAATATGAGATTTTCTGTTCCCGTAAAGATTTTTAGCCTCGGAAAACCTATACAGGATCGCTATGAGTTGGAACCGACTCCATGGCACATAACCACCACTACCATCAAAGATCAATATCCTAGGCATCAGTGGGGTGAAATGAAATGATACTGGCCATTTTGAATCTAACAATCATATAGTTTACTACTCTGGGAACAACAAATTCAAGAGGAGTGATATCACATTCATTGTCAAAAAGAACATTTCAAGATCTTCCTTGAAGTACAATGCTGTCTGTGATAGGATAATATCCATATACCCACAAGGAAGACCAGTTAATATGACTATTATTCAAATTTATGCACCAACCACTAAAGTCCGTGAAGATGAAATTGAATTCTACTAACTTCTTCAGTCTGAAATTCATCAAACATGCAATAAAGATGCATGATTGGAATTGTAAATTCCAATGATTGGAATGCAAAGTTTGGAAACATGCAGGTAAAATACTGCTGAAGGGAATTCAAAAGCAGTTGCAGCAGTATACCTATAGGCAGCTAGCTGCCAGAAATTCAAGATGGATTCAGAAGAGGATATGGAACTAGGGATCTCATTGCTGACGTCAGATGCATCTGGGCTGAAAGCGGAGAATCCCAGAAAGATTTTTACTTGTGTTTTATTTACTATCCAAAGGCATTCGACTATGTGGACTATAACAAACTATGGATAACATTGGGAAGAATGGGTATTCCAGAGCACTTAATTGTGGTTTTGAGCAACCTGTATATATGCTATTGTTAAAACAGAACAAAGGGATACTGTATAGTTAAAAATCAGGAAGAGTGTGCTTAAGGGTTGTATCTTTTCACCATACTTTTTCAGTCTGTATGCTGAGCAAACCTGAGAAGCTGGATTATATGAAGAAGAATGTGGCATCAGGATTGGAGGAAGACTCATTAGCAACCTGTGATATAAAGATGACACAACCTATCCTGCTAGAAGCAAAGAAGACAAAATTAGTCACTGATAAAGATCAAAGACTGCAGCCTTCAGTATGGGCTGCACCTCAATGTAAAGAAAACAGAAATCCTCACCACTGGACCAATAAATAACATGATGATAAATGGAGAAAAGATTGAAGTTGTCAAAGATGTCAATTTGTTTAGATCCACCATCAATACTAATGGAAGCATCAGTCACAAAATCAAATAACTTATTGCATTATACTTCAAAGTCCTCCTTAATGTGTTCAAGAACAAAGATATCAGTTTGTGGACTAAGATATGCCTGACCCAAGCCATGGGTGGCCTCATATGCATGTGAAAGTTGGACAGTCAATAAGGAAGACCAGAGCAGAATTGCTGCATTTGAGTTATGGTGTTGGTTAAGAATATTGAAAGTACCATGGACTGCCAGAAGAACAAATACATCTGTATTGGAAGAAGTAGAGCTGGAATACTCCTTAGAAACAAGGATGGCAAGACTTCATCTCTTGGACATGTTGTCAAGAGGGATCACTTCCTGGAGAAGTATATCACACTTGGTAAAGTGGAGGGTCAGTGAAAAAGAGGAAGACCTCCCAAGAAGAAGGATTCATATAGTGGCAGCAACAATGGGCCCAAACACAAACAATAATTGTGAGGATGTTGTAGAATTGGGCAGTGTTTCTTTCTGTTGTACATAGGATTGCTATGAGTCGAAACAAACTGGATGACACCAAACAACAAGTTCCTAATGATTATGTTTGTTCATAAAAATCAAACACTTTCACCATCATCATTAAACAATCTAACATCTTACTCTTGCCATAATTTCAACATGTAAAGAATTTCAGCATGTAAAGGACATAGGGAGATTTTCACTTTCATTGACATCTGGAATGCCTAGCTATACCTGAAAAATAAATCTAGTCATCTGAGATGTAACTGGAGTTCTGGTGTGGTGCTGTGGATTAATGTGCTGGACTGCAAAGTTGGTTTGAAACTGCAGGTCTGTGATTGAAGCTCACCAGTCGCTCCTTGGAAACCATATACACTACAGCATCACTAAGGGTTGGAACTGAACAACAACAAGATATAAAGATTGGTTTCTACTCATTTGAAACTAAAAAGAAAGGAGAAGAAACTAGTCTATATGGTACTAATCGTTTACATGAACCACAGCCTCATCTGCCCTGAGGCCAGAAGAACTATATGGTGCCTGGCTACAGCTACTTACCATTCTGATCAGATTGATCCTGAAAGAATAGGAGAAAAATGAAACCAAACTCAAATTCTTAAAATATACTTACTGGACTGGTCGAGACTAGAGGACTTCCTGAGATTCTCACCCTGAGGTACTCTTTAAAATTTAAACCAAAGTTCTCTCTTGAGGTCACCTTTTGCTAAATAGCAGATTGCTCATAAAATAAAGAATGATACCCATGAATCCTGGTTTGGCTCTGTAGGATAAGCACTCAACCTCAAGGTCAGTTTGAACCAAAAGGTCGGTGGTTCAAACTCACCGTCTGCTCCGAACCCTATATAGTAGTAACCGACTCAATGGCTCTTAACATCAACAACCCATGAATAAAGAACTCCTTTTAAAAAATCATCTGTGTGAGACTAAATGGTCAAAAATGACTCTAAAGCAAAGCTGAGATGGTAAGGAGGCTTGGAAACTAGAGTACTAAAATGGTACAACCAGAACAATGAATGAGCATGATAACATATTGTAAATAATGTAAGCAGTATCATTGAATAACTTGTGTAGAATTGTTAAATGGGAACCTAATTTGCTGTGTAAACTTTCACCTCAAGCTCAATAAAGTATTTAAAAATAATAAATCTAAATTATATTATTTTTTCATACTGCTGACATTTTGATGCTAATTATATATGCTGGCAACACACATGATCACATGTGCAAATTCTGGGATGGCAGAAATGATGTTTTGGTAGACTTTCTGTTATTTCTCTTATAACTAAAGAGTAAAGCTAAAGCTGAAGAGAAAATTTTGTCTAAAGACTCATACTGAGGTGAAAGCTCAGTGCAACCCTATTGTTGACCCTCCCTTATTTTTCCCTGCTTTAGAGATATCCTGAATGGTTTGATTTAATACCAGCAAGTCCTGCTCTTACTTTCATGTAGCATCCTGTGCTTTCATGAGTACTCTCCACCCCTGCCCCAGGAGACAGAAATCTCTTCCATTTGTGAGCTGGACCCTTTTAAGATGATGGGGGTAAAACAAGGAAATGGAAAGTGCACCTGTAGTGGGAAAGGAGATACCAGTGGAAATAAATGAGACAAATTGACTAGGAGATAGGATATGTGAAGAACCAGAAAGGACTGTGGTTTTCATTAAAGAAGGTTACAGAGTTGGGGCATAACTTGAGTTGAGTAATTGTTGGAGGCTACTGATTATTTCTCATTTTCCCTGGTACACAGCCCCACCCCCAACACAAAACCACATAACTGTCGAGTTGAATTCCGATTCATAGGGACCCGATAGGACAGCGTATCACTGTCCCATTGGGTTTTCAAGACTGTAATCTTTAAGGAAGCACACTGCTACATTTTTTGTTCCCCCTGTGGAGCAGCTTGTGTGTTCAAACCATCAAACTTTTACTTAGCAACTGAGCGTTTTACCCACTGAGCCACCCTGGCTTCTCTTCCCCTAGGTATGGGTGTAAAAATTGCAGGTGTAAGGAAAATGCTCTTACATAGAAAAAAAGCCATGTTAAATGTTGGAGAAAGTTGATGAGGTAGGATCACAGGTGTGCAGAGGAAGAAAGACCAGTGGAATAATGATGTTCTGTGAAACCAGCATTTACTTGGCAGACGTTCCAATTTTAATGCTCTTTACTCTTTTGTTAAATAGTAAGAACTTCTTTTGCCTGAATATAAAAGAGAAAAAAATCCTATAAAGATCTCAGTGGCAAAGGTTAATTATCTACTGCTTCTTTAACTCATAAAGATTTGTATGTTATACAGAATTCTATAAATTTTCAGTTAACTGAAGGATCAGGATTGGGGACTGTGCTGAAGAAAATAGGAGTTTTAAGCCGCTTCAACTCTCTCAGAACCTGTCAGCTGTGTACTCTCCTCTTCCCTCCCCAAAATAGTTCTCTGGTTGACTTGATGCCAGGAAATGTTCTATTAGCATTATTATATATAGACCTTTTGGGTATTATGAACCAGGCCTGGCATGTATATGGTGTTCGGTGGTGTTTGTTGTAAGGTATGGTGATGACATCAGGGGTTAGTTTGAATGTATCTCAGTTTAATGAGATCACTTTCCTATTTAAGAGATCTTGGATGAAAACTATAAGACATGGTTCTAATGAGATCACTTTCCTATATAAGAGATCTTGGATGAAAAATATAAGACATAGTTCTATTTATTCTGTGACAGTGTAAACAGAGCAGAAATTTAAATGAAAATCAAGATAGAAAGCTAAATAAAGAAATACTATGAGTCCCAGGTCATGGAAAGGTCTAACACCATCATGTCATATCGCTTCCTCTTTCCTCCAGGCCATCCCCAGCCCCACATGCCTGCTGATGTTGGCTGGTAAGAACAGTGGCAGGACTGAACACTCTGCCAAAGTGAAAAATACTGAACGACTGCTCTTCCCATCTCAGCTGCTCTAAATAAACAATCAGAGTGGATGGAACTCATGCAGTGGCTAGATTTCCTGGATTTACTTTGTTCAAGGCAATTTATTCAGATACGCCTCCTTTTCCTCCATCATCCTAGGAAAATACTATCAGAAAAGATTATGCAAAAGTAAATATACTAAGTTTTAAGGAATTCTGAACATATTCCACTTCTAGGAAATAGATTTAAAAGAAATGAGTTATGTAGTTATCATTGCTGATTTGAACCCAAAACAACTATGTCTTCATCACCTGGTAATTGCTTCAACTGCTTTTGCTTTTGTAAAATAGATGATAGTTGAAGATTGTGGAAAATATTCTGATAACTCAAGAGGAAACTTTAAAAATGAAATCTTGAGATCAAAAATTGCATGAAGAAGTAGGAGAATAATTTGACAAAATTCAAGCCAACTGTGTCAATTATAATATAATTAACTCTAAGGATTATATGTGGAAAAACAGATGAAAATGATTGGTCCCTGGAGAAAAGGATTTGAAAGCACAAGCACTTTTCTACATTGGACATATAGTAAACAAAGTTTTGAGAAGACGTTAAGGCTTACATTTATTACTAAAATAAAACAATTTTTAAAATAGAAATGTAGTGTTGTTTTTAGGTGTCATTAAGTTGATTTGGACTCAAAGAAACCAAAGCAGAACTGTCCTATGGGGTTTTTTTTTTTTTTTTTTTTTTTTGTGTGTGTTTTGACTAAGTTTTAAGGAAGCAAGGTTTTTAAAACACAGAGACACTGGAGTGGGTTCGAACTGCCAACCTTTTGGTTAGCAGGTAAGTGCTTAACTGTTTGTATCACCAAGGATTTTTTTTAGAAATGTCATTCATGCAAAAAAAGGTCTCCTTGAACCCAAATGGGAATTATTTTATGAGACAATTTGACTCCCGTTTCAAAACTATGCTGTAAAGTGCTTATTAGTATAAGAAAACAGAAGATTTTGGAATATTTGTAATCAAAACGGCACCATGTCTGAATTAATTCCATCATTACAATTTCAATACCCTGCTGTTACAGTATCGATAGCCTGCTGCTTTTATGGTGTGCCTTATTTTACACAAGCAATGAATTCAGGTACATGTGTATGGAAAAAGATTCTTATTACTCTTCTCTGATATTGTCTAATATACTTCTGCTGTTCTAAGGGGACTATTCATTTTCTCCTCTGCTTCTATCCCTCCTTTTAGTCCCTACTCTCACCTGCCAAAATGAGTAAACTGCAATGGGACGGGGAGGGGAAGAATGATGGTTGAGAACTAAACTGTCTTCTGAGAAACTCCTGTCTGTAAACCATCGCAGGGTGATGTAAGTGCATCTTTTAATGAATTGAAACATTGGCATGATTTGAATGGATTTATTTCAATCAACAAACCTGAGCTGAACATCTACTGTGTGTTTATTGTTTTATGAATGCAAATACAAATATGAACAAGATAGTCCCTGACTTCAAAATTTCAGATGGGTGAGTTTGTGATGTGGAGGGTGAGAGAGAGGATGAAGACAATTAATAGATGTGTTATGGATTGAATTGTGTCCTCTGAAAATGTGTTGTAAATCCTAAACCTCTATACCTATGGATGGAATCCTTTTTGGAAGTAAGACTTTTGTTATGCTAATGAGACAACTGAGTCCTGGCATGGCACTGTAGAATAAGCACTAGACCTCAAGGTTGGTTTCAATTACAAGGTCGGCAGTTCAAACTCACCAGACGTTCCTCAGAAACTCTATACATGGTCACTATGAATCAGAACGTACTCAAAAGCACTTAACAACAACACTGAGACCGTATCAGTGCAGGGTATGTTTTAAGCCAATTACCTTTGAGATATAAAAGAAGTAGATTAGGAACAGAAAGTAAAATGAATGGAAAGATAAACCCCATAGGAAACTCTCCAAGGAACCCAGGAACAGTAGCTGCAAAGAGACAAGGATTCTCCCCACAGCTGGCCAGGAGAAAGCCTGCGCCTAGAGCCGTCATCCTGAATTTGGATTTCCAGCCTTCTAAATTGCTAGAAAATAGATGTCTGTGTATTAAAGTCACTTACTTGAGATATTCTACCATTTGTCTTTCAGTTTGTTGTACTGTGGTGGCTTGTGTGTTGCTGTGATTATGGAAGCTATACCACGGGTATTTTAAATACCAGCAGGGTCAACCATGATGAACAGGTTTCAGCTGAGCTTCCAGATGAAGACAGACTGGGAAGAAGGAGTGATGAACTACTTTAGAATATTTAGTCACCGAAAACCTTATGAATAACATAGAAACACTGTCAGATATAGTGCCGGAAAATGAGCCCCTCAGATTGGAAGGCACTCAAAATGAGACTGGGGAAGAGCCCACCTCATACATCCCGGTGATCAGCAAAGATTTTCCCCCCACTTTTAGGGTGGGTTCTTTTTCTTAATCTTTTACAATAGTTGTCCTATGCAGTATTTCTCGTTTTGTGACTAATTTCACTCAGCATTAATGTGATGAAGGACCAGTAGTTGGAAAATTTGGACTTGGTGATAGAAATGATGCTGGAGAATGAATGATAGATTTCTGCAAGACAAATGATTTGTTTAT
>NW_006408569.1:14926830-14929317 GCF_000296735.1 Chrysochloris asiatica | reverse complement strand
CATTAACAACCTGCGATATGCAGATGATACAACCTTGCTTGCTGAAAGTGAAGAGGACTTGAAACATTTACTGATGAAGATCAAAGAACACAGCCTTAAGTATGGGTTTCATCTCAATGTCAGAAAAACAAAAATCCTCACCACTGGACCAATAAACAACATTCTTATCAATGGAGAAAAGATTGAAGTTGTGAAGGACTTCATTCTTCTAGGATCAACTATCAACACTTGTGGAATCTGTCACATCTCTGGTTGTTGTCTGTTCTTGTTGGTTATCATTCCAAAGAACTCCCTTTAGGATGTTTTGAAGTCCTGGATTGGCTTTGATAAAATCTCTTAGCTTGTGTTTATCCTGGAATGTTTTGATTGTACCATTGTATTTGATTGACTATTTTGCTGGATAGACAATTCTTAATTGGCAGTTTTTTTCTTTTAGGGTTTTATATATGTCTCCCCATTGCCTTCCTGCCTGCATGGTTTCTGCTGAGAAATCAGAGGTTAATCTGATTTGCTTGCCTTTGTAAATAACACTTCTCTTTATCCTGGCTGCTTTTAGGATTCTGTCCTAGTCTTTGATTTTGGAGAGCTTGATTATGATATGTCTTGGTGATTTTCTTTTGGGTTCTGATCTTTCCTGCGTACGTTCAGCTTCTTGAATGTTTATCTTCTCATCCTTCAAGATGTTAGAGAAATTTTCTTCCAGTAGCTCTTCAGGTATCTACTTTGTGGACTTCTGTGTTCTGGAATGCCAATAATTCTTAAGTTATTCCTCTTCATGTTATCCAGTATGACTCTTAGACTCTCTTCAGATTTTTTAATCCCTGTTTCTGCTTGCTTTTCTATCTTAGCAGTATTGAGAGATTTGTCTTCCAGCTTGCTGGCTTCCATCTCTTCAGTTCTACTCCTTTGCCCTTTTAGTGTAGTGTCATTTTCTGATATTTTATTATTAATCATCTGAACCTCTTTTTTCAGGTTTTGAATTGTTTCCAATGCTATATCTATCTTATTTGATTGCTCCTGTAGCACTTTCCTGACTTCTTCCTTATTTTCCTCCAATCTTCTGTGAAGCATTTGAATTTGTCTCCATGTCATTCTTTTGAATTCCTTCTCAGGCAAATCCAAAGCTTGTTCTTATTTTTGTGGAAAGTCTATGTCTTTCTCGAGCTCATTTGTCTCAGTTATTCTTTTCTGTTTTTGAACATGTGCTGAGATCTTTTTTTTTTCTTTCTTGGACACTTTTAGTAGTTAGGTGTTTTTTCAATGATTAAATGAATGTATATTTCTGTGTTGTTAAGCCTACTGAGTGTCTCCTGTTGGATGTGATCTGGAGATAGGCTTTCCTTTTCACGTGTAATGCCTAGCAGGTGGTATTGACTTCTGTCCTGATGGTGGGATATTATGGGGTATGCTTGCAGCTTGGCTATATGACCAGGATTGCTATCTCTTCTTGACTAATGTAGGGAGAGAAAGCTTCCATCCCCTGGAAAAAAAGTATGATCAGAAAGACCAAAAGCAGAAACAATATAACAGCAGATACAAAACCACCACTCAAAAACAAAAATAAGACCATAGCCAAATGACCAGTAGCCTATGCTGCGTGCACAGTAGAAACCTCCAGTAGTGGGTGGAGGTTTCCACTTGCTCTGTCCCCTCCCCAATCACCACCGTGGATATACACAGATAAATATTGAGAAATTAATGGGAGACTGACTGTTCACTATTTTTTTCTCTGAAGGTCAGTTAGGTATCTGTGTGTGCAAAGCCTAATTCTCAAAATAGCTGCATCCTTGTGTGTAGTAGTTGGTGTTAGCTCTTGCCTTTTAAGTTGGGATTTTACATAGTGTTCATTCATTTTGTCTGTATGGCCAGACTTGTTTTTTCTTGCTTGGTAGGCAGGAATGAAGAGTCCTGCCCATTTCAACTTTAGGTCTTGGTCCCAGAGTCAGATGTCATAAGCAGCTGCCAAAGAATCAGCCAGTGGGACCAATGAGGTTCCTCACTGTGCCACGGGAAAACTGTGGGAGTAATGCTGGACACTTTTCCTTTTGGGGGTGTGCTCCCACCCACTTGAAGGTGTCTGGGCTGGGCAAAGAGGATGTGACAGGGGAGAGGAGGAAAGAAACCTATAATATTTCCCACACCTTTTTTTTTCAAATGCTGCTGCGTGGTTTTTAGCACCATATCACTGTATCAGTCTGGGTCTGGCCCCACCCTCTGATATCAGCTTGCGTGGAGTGGCCGCAGGGAGAGCCCTGAGTCCCAATCAATTCCAAAATCACAGTATTTTCCTTTCCTTTTTTTTTTTTTTTTAATTTAAGGTTGTTATTGTGGATTGAGTGAAAGTTTACAGGGCACATCATCAGTTTCACATTCAACCATTCATGTAACTTGTTTCATTACATTGATTATAATCTCCTCCATATACCATCAGTTAAAAGTATTTCTCTCTATCCACTTTAGCTTTTTAAAAAACACACAAACAAAAAA
>NW_006408569.1:14917972-14919218 GCF_000296735.1 Chrysochloris asiatica | reverse complement strand
CCTCAATATGACTTTATATCAAGTTTATGCTTGAAATTATTACATACCATGCCCTATCAAGATTTTAATGATGACTTTGTATTTTTTATTATAACCATAGACAAGAAATGTGGTTCCCACAAGTAGGTTATAAAAACAATTTAAACTAAATATAGTTTAAATGGTTGTAATATTTTTATTACAACCATTTCAAAATTTACAACAGTTGGAATTATATTTAAAGTATATACCTTTTCTTCATTTTCTTGCATTGATATATACTATAATCAAATGTCTAGTGATGGTACAAATGGATTTCCAATCTAGTTGAGCTTTTTCATGTCAAGCACAGTATTTAAAAATAATGATGCTGCTATAATTTGCAGAATACCTATGGTTAGCCTGGGTGCTGATAGAAGAGCAGAACAGTAGCAAACAGACATTTGTAAATATGTGACAAATGTGAGGGTACAGATTTGGAGCTGTTACCCAAAACTGTGCCCACCAGCACCCCTCACTCTTTCCCCAAATCTCAAGTTGACGTCCAGGTGATTGAGCACCTCCTTGGGTACATTCAGCATGAAACAGTGGAGCAGCAAGAACTGGAAGTGCCTTTAGAGCTGACTGTCCATGAAGACTGAAGGACAAAATTCCAGGCCCCATTGTATAGGATTGACCTTCTGAAAAAGTTTCAAGAAGGATGCTAGCAACTGGTAGTGACTGGATTGGGAGCTCTATTTTCACCAGGTCCTACCTTGCTTCAAAATGCTGAAAGGGTTTATTATTTTTGCCCCACTTGAAATGCACCATTAGGGAATCTCTACTTTATATATTAGATCTTTCACTTACACTACCTAAAGTGATAGGAGAACATCTCAATGTTCAGGCCTTCGAGGAGGGGTGTCCCAGTTACACTCATACTACTTCAACTTCTCATATCCCTCCAGTTTTTCTTCAGAGTCCTGGTATGGTGCTGCGGGATAATGCACTCACCACCTGCTCCTCGGAAACCCTATACAGGGTTGATATAAGTTGGACCCGACTCGATTGCACTTAACAGCAACAACATCAGTCTTTGTTCAGTAGTCCTTCCAGTGTTCCCATTCTCTTCCTTGGGAACTAGATTACTCTCCACAAGAGAAGGAGTGCCAAGGTTTTCTGTTTGGTTTAGCTGGATGCAAATGGAGGCTTACTGCCATCCAGGTTTGGCTTACTTTGCAGTTGAGGTCTACTGAGGCCTGCCCATGGCTTCTACACCCAACACCTA
>NW_006408569.1:14899504-14904738 GCF_000296735.1 Chrysochloris asiatica | reverse complement strand
AGCAAGGGACCAATGAACAGATACCAAAAGAAAAGAATGTCCACACCTTTATCTCCGACGTTCTGCCAGGATTCTGTGGCCGTTCTGATCCTTCCCCCACGTGGTCTCACCCAAGATGGCAGCTCCTGTAGCAGCCGAGCTTCCCGGACTAGAAAGCAATAGATTTCTTGCTTCTGCCACAAATTCCCCCAGCTGTGTACCTTCCAACCTTCTAAATATTCCTTTATATGTGGTTCAGAGTTCTGGGACCAGCCCCTGAGACTGCTTGGTCGGGTATTTTGTGTTGTTGCTGACGGAGCTCCTTTACTACACGTCCACCCGTTCTGCCATCTTGTTTGTTCTCAGTATTTTCCTTTCGACAGTGATTTTCTTCAACAGTGGGTGCAGGAACTTGAAACCCTGCATGGTATACTAGATCCAGAGCTCTGGAGCTGCTCCATGAAAGTACTTTATCTGTTTTTTCCATGCCTCCCCCAAGGAGCCTGTTCTATGTGACTCTACTTCTCCTGCCTCCCAGAGCCTCTGTGTCCATCATTGCTTTTTAACTATTAAAATAAAGCTTTGCTGCAAATTTGTTCACTGCAATACCTTGTTTGCCTTTCTGACTGATGCTTTCATGGACATTGATTATCAATCCAAGTAAAATTAAATCTTTGACAACTTCAGTTTTTTCTCTGTTTATCATGGTGTTGTTTATTGGTCTAGTTGTGAGGATTTTTGTTTCTTTATGTTGGGATGTAATCCATACTGATAATTGTAGTCTTTGATCTTCATTAGTAAGTATGCCAAGTCCTCTTTGCTTTCATCAAACTCGGTTATTTCAGATGCATATTACAGGTTGTTATTGAGTCTTCTTCCAATCCTGATGTCATGTTCCTCATATTCTGTTGTTGAATGTCATTGAGTTAGTTCCAACTCTTAGCAACCCTGTATATGGTTTCTGAGATATGACTGGTGGGTTTGAACCATTGATCTTGAATGCTTATCCTACAGCACCACACCAGGACACCTTTATAAAGTCCATACAATTGAATAAGTTTGGTTAAAGGATACAACAACCCTGATGCACACCTCTTCTGATTTTAAGCCACACAGTCTTTATTCTGTTTAAAGGACAGTGTCTTAGCACAGATTCTACATGAGCACAATTAAGTCTTCTGGAATTCATATTGTTCAAAATGTTAGTCATAATTTATTATGACCAATACAGTGGAATGCCTTTGCATAGTCAAGAAAATACAGGTAAATATCTTTCTGGTATTCTCTGCTTTCAGTCAAGATCTATCTGACACCAGCAGTGATATCCCTTGTTCATATCCTCTACTAAATCCAGCTGGATTATCTTCAACAAAATTTACTTGATTGTGACATTAATGATATTGTTGGATACTTTCCACATTCTGTTGAATCACCTATCTTTAGAATGGGCACAAATATGGATGTCTTCCAGTTGCTTTGTCAGATAGCTGCCTCCCAAATTTCTTGGTGGGGATGGGTTAGCACTTTCAGTGTTGTACCCATTTGTTGAAAGATTTCCATTTGTATTCTTTCAGTTCCTGTAGTCTTGTTTTTAGCCAGTGCCCTCAACACTGCTTGAACTTTTTTGTTCAGTAGGATCTGTTATTAGCCACATGGTACCTCATGAATTGGTTGAACTTTGACCACTTATTTTTGGTATATTGACTCTATGTATTCCTTCCATCTTCTTTTGAAGCTTCCCGTATCATTCTTGGTTTTGCCCATAACAATAAAAATATTTTAAAGATTAGTAAATATTTTGCTAAACATAAATAAAATACTTTTAAATGTTCATTGAGAAATGCAACCTAGCTTTCCTCAATATGACTTTATATCAAGTTTATGCTTGAAATTATTACATACCATGCCCTATCAAGATTTTAATGATGACTTTGTATTTTTTATTATAACCATAGACAAGAAATGTGGTTCCCACAAGTAGGTTATAAAAACAATTTAAACTAAATATAGTTTAAATGGTTGTAATATTTTTATTACAACCATTTCAAAATTTACAACAGTTGGAATTATATTTAAAGTATATACCTTTTCTTCATTTTCTTGCATTGATATATACTATAATCAAATGTCTAGTGATGGTACAAATGGATTTCCAATCTAGTTGAGCTTTTTCATGTCAAGCACAGTATTTAAAAATAATGATGCTGCTATAATTTGCAGAATACCTATGGTTAGCCTGGGTGCTGATAGAAGAGCAGAACAGTAGCAAACAGACATTTGTAAATATGTGACAAATGTGAGGGTACAGATTTGGAGCTGTTACCCAAAACTGTGCCCACCAGCACCCCTCACTCTTTCCCCAAATCTCAAGTTGACGTCCAGGTGATTGAGCACCTCCTTGGGTACATTCAGCATGAAACAGTGGAGCAGCAAGAACTGGAAGTGCCTTTAGAGCTGACTGTCCATGAAGACTGAAGGACAAAATTCCAGGCCCCATTGTATAGGATTGACCTTCTGAAAAAGTTTCAAGAAGGATGCTAGCAACTGGTAGTGACTGGATTGGGAGCTCTATTTTCACCAGGTCCTACCTTGCTTCAAAATGCTGAAAGGGTTTATTATTTTTGCCCCACTTGAAATGCACCATTAGGGAATCTCTACTTTATATATTAGATCTTTCACTTACACTACCTAAAGTGATAGGAGAACATCTCAATGTTCAGGCCTTCGAGGAGGGGTGTCCCAGTTACACTCATACTACTTCAACTTCTCATATCCCTCCAGTTTTTCTTCAGAGTCCTGGTATGGTGCTGCGGGATAATGCACTCACCACCTGCTCCTCGGAAACCCTATACAGGGTTGATATAAGTTGGACCCGACTCGATTGCACTTAACAGCAACAACATCAGTCTTTGTTCAGTAGTCCTTCCAGTGTTCCCATTCTCTTCCTTGGGAACTAGATTACTCTCCACAAGAGAAGGAGTGCCAAGGTTTTCTGTTTGGTTTAGCTGGATGCAAATGGAGGCTTACTGCCATCCAGGTTTGGCTTACTTTGCAGTTGAGGTCTACTGAGGCCTGCCCATGGCTTCTACACCCAACACCTAGGGAAGCTTTCATTGTGCCAGTACAGGCTCCAACCATCATAGTATCTGGGATAGTGTTGGAACACTAGACTCCTAGTAACATCATATTGTAGCAACAACAATGAAAGCTAAAGAAAATTCAATTCCTTGGTGGACTGAGCAGGCTTTTGGTTTTTCTCTCCTCAAGGCAATAGGAGCCCCTTAGAGAAAAGTACATACCCCTTGATGAGAGGGAGACCTCTGAGGAAGGAAGAGGCATATTTTCCTGATAGATGAGATGAAAGACTAGGAATTTTTTAGTTAGAAAGGAATAGATTTTTTTTTTTTTTTTACTTTAGATAGTTAAGTGGCATATCAATTTTTTATACTTTATATTTGTTCTTTTTCAAAATATAATTGCTTTAAGCTATTATTCTAGCACAACTGACTTTACAATTAATGTGATGTCACATTAAAGCAGTGTAACCAAATAGGCTACCCTCTATGTTAGTCTTGTCTAATGTTATCTTCAAATCTCATTGCACACCTCACTTACTTCAGGAAGCTCTTTGTTAATTGCTGCTCTGTCAGCTTCTTCAACCCTAGGTGCCCTTGGCAAAGTAGAAAAGAAAACCAAAACTTCTGAGTTTCTCTTATATTTGTTTATCTGGTCAAATTCATAAGACTGAATCCATAGTTCATCACTCAGCTTACTGAAGTGTTAGTCCTCCTGTGACTCTGGTCTGCCTAAGGAACATGAAGGAAAGAGCTAAGTACAAAGGAATGTTGGAACCAGGGTCAAGGCCCTGGGAGTTCCCTGATTTTCTTCTCCCTGGAATTATAAATATAATTTAGGTCATGAAACTGCTGACTAGGTTAACAACCAAGTCACTGTCTACTTTTTGCTGGCATTTCAGCTCAACAATCTAGCTATTCATTTCTTGCTAACTCTCAGGCTTCCTTCTCTAATCTCCCTTAAGCATTTTAAGCTTTTCCCACCATAGCACTTACTACCCTGCTTACTTTTGTGCCTTTCCTGATGTACAAAAAACTCTGTATCTACTGCATCCTCAACAACGATCACAGAGTCTATCAGGTGGGAAGTTGGCATTTAGTAAATAGTTGTTGATTGAATAAACCAAACTCTATATTGCTTGGTGAACTGAGCAAACATTGGCCTTACTCAGTTTCTCTATCTGAAAAATTAGGGTTATAAACCCAGAAGTAAATCCATCCATATTCAGATCTTTGACAAAGGGTCAAAACACATGAAATGGGGAAAATATAGTCTCCTCAAGTAAAGGTGCTGGGGAAACTGGAAATTCATTTGTAGAAAAATGAATCAAGACCCATAGCTCACAACATATACAAAAAAACCCAAAAAACAAAAAAAAACAAAATTTAATGTGGATTAAAGACATAAATGTAAAACAAGAGCTGTAAAGATCAACAATGGAAAAATAAGGTCAAACTTAGGGCTTCTGGTACATAGCATAAATATAATATCAAACATAACTGAAAATACACCAACAGCAGAAGACAAAATATATGACTGGGTTCTCCTAAAAATTAGACACTTAAGTGCATGAAAAGATTTCACCAAAATAGTAAAAAGAGAAACCACAGACTGGGATTTTTTTTTTTTTTTCAATGACATATCATAAGAAGCTGCCAAAGGATCAGTCAGTGGGATCAATAGGGCTCCTCACTGAGCTGTGGGCATAACGCTGGACCCTTTTGGGGGTATGCTCCCACCTGCCTGAAGGTGTCTGGGCTGGGCAGAGAGGGTGTGACAGCAGAGAGGAGGAATGAAATGTATAAAATTTCCCACACCTCTTTTTTTTCAAATGCTGCTATGTGGTTTTTAGCACCATAACACTGTATATCAGTCTGGCTGTGGCCCGACCTCTGATCTCAGCTCAGGTGGAGTGGCCACAGGGAGAGTTCTGAGTCCCGATCAACTCCAAAATCGCAGCATTTTCCTTTTTACAGTGATTTTTTCAATGGTGGGTGCAGGAACCTGATACCCTGCATCATATACTAGATCCACTTATTTTTGGTACATTGACTCTGTGTATTCCTTCCATCTTCTTTTGATGCTTCCCGTATCATTCCTGTTTTTGCCCATAACAATAAAAACATTTTAAAGATTAGTAAATATCTTGCTAAACATAAATAAAATACTTTTAAATGTTC
>NW_006408569.1:14894553-14896512 GCF_000296735.1 Chrysochloris asiatica | reverse complement strand
GGGATATATTCAAGGTCATATTTTGGCTCTTGTGGACTTATTTTCATTTTCTTCAGCTTCAATTTGAATTTGCATATGAGTAATTGATGGTCTGTTCCGCAGTCTGCATTTGACTAGAGGATGATAAAAATAAAGTTTTTGGTAAAGGAAATGAAGGTAAATTGCTACGATTTGATGAAATTGACCTATACTCATGGAGGTAATAACTGTAAATACCAACAGAGAGGGAAGGAGTCTTCACATCAAGTATCAATGCTATTCCCTCTGTATACAGGGTAGATCGATAGTTAGAAATTGGTTACCTAAAATGAGGGGGCTATAAAGGCACCAACTGACTGGCTTACAAGTTTTCAAGAGGGAGTTTATAAGAGTGTGGGGGGGAAGATAGAGTCCCCACTGAACAGTTTTCATCCTGTCTAGATGGGTCTGGTAAAAAGAGATGGGGATAAAATTCTTATGATTCAGTACTAATTGTTATCATGACTAATTGCGACTGTCACAACTGTAAAGGTAGGAGTTTTGTAACAAAAAGTGGGGAGTAGTTAATTTTACAGTTCAGGAATAGAGGACCCTAGGACCATCAAGGGAGAAGAGCATGAAGAGAAGCAGTGAGCCCAGAGATGGAGGCAGAGATGAAGACATGGAGAAAGGGAGCAGCTGAGGACTCTAGACTCATGGCAAGAGAAGGATGAGTGCTGGTAACCAGGAGGCAGGCTTGCAGAATGTGCCCTTCAGTTTTGTAAATTATTATATATGATTGTTTTTGTGTACACCCCTACCCCCCAAAACAAAGAAATAGAGGGAATAGAAGCAAATACTATTGAATGATGATGCACAGATGAGATTGTGATCATTGCAATGAAATGATGGTATAAAACTGATGTTCTCCCATGTAAACTATCACTCAATTTCCAATAAAAACTTAAAAAAATTAGTACCAAATTAAGCAGCAGGGGAAGACAGGAACAGATAGGAGAAAATCAGAGAGCAATTTGGAGAGCAATACTTACTAAAGTGGGTTGCATATAGTACCTAAAAGACAGCAATTTCACACTGATGGATGATTTTAGAGTTGAGGACAATGTTACATGAAGTGTGAGCTACAGCCTAGGAAAAGTGTGTGAACTGTTTGTTTGCAGTCCACAGTGAGATAAATACAAAAACTGATTATTCTGAGTTTAAGTTTGACATTTCCATTGCATAGAAGCATGTGCCTTTGTCAAAAGCAGATTAGAAATAAGAAACACAGGTCCTTTCCCACAAATAATTTGAGAAGCACTGCCCTAGAGAAATGCGCACATATGAGGCTAAGTCAAAAAGTATTGCTATTTTAAATATACATCAAATATTTTTGCTTTGTTCATTTGTGAAATATAAAATATAAACGGTGAGCTACAGGGAGGAAGCTGGGTAACTGTTGTTGCAGGGAGGGGACAGTAATCATTGAGATGAAGCAAAGGATATAATCTATTGACTGTAAAGATGATGATGTTGTCTATAAACCTTCACCCAATTCACAATAAGAAGTTTTTTGTTTTTTTTTAAAGTACATCTAGGAATCACCAAATAATGAAAAACATGGAAGAACTCAACACATTACAAATAATTAAAGAATCTAGGGAAAACATAGAAAAAGAGCTAATAGAAGGAAAATAATGCCAGAATAAAACAAGGATCTAAAAAAAATAAGATATTGCCATTGAAAGGGATGATAATGGAAATGAAAAACACAGCAATAAGAGAAGTTATCAAGAGATGTCATTAGGCAGAAGAAAGAATCAGCAAATTAGAGGATGAGGTAGTTATAATTACAGATGCTGAAGAGTAACAAGAACAGAGACTCAAGTAGGCTATGCACAGTTTAATAGAACTATGGGACAATTCATAAGGTTTTCAGTGACTTATTCAACCTGTATGCTGATCAAATAATCCGAGAAGCTGGGTTCTATGAAGAAAAAC
>NW_006408569.1:14888066-14894453 GCF_000296735.1 Chrysochloris asiatica | reverse complement strand
GGATGCAAATGGAGGCTTACTGCCATCCAGGTTTGGCTTACTTTGCAGTTGAGGTCTACTGAGGCCTGCCCATGGCTTCTACACCCAACACCTAGAAAAGCTTTCATTGTGCCAGTACAGGCTCCAACCATCACAGTATTTGTGATACTGTTGGACCACTGGACTCCTAGTAACATCATATTGTAGCAACAATGAAAGCTAAAGAAAATTCAATTCCTTGGTGAACTGAGCAGGTGTTCTCTCCTCAAGGTAATAGGAGCCCCTTAGAAAAAAGTACATACCCCTGAATGAGAGGGAGACCCCTGAGGATGGAAGAAACATATTTTCTTGATAGATGAGATGAAAGACTAAGAATTTTTTAGTTAGAAAAAGAATAGACTTTTTTTTTTTTTACTTTAGCTAGTTAAGTAGCATATCAATTTTTTATATTTTTGATTTTGATAAGGAGCTCTGGTAGCATAGTGGTTATGAATCGGGCTGCGAGCCGCAAGGTCAGCAGTTCGAAACTACCAGCTGCTCTGCGGGAGAAAGATGAGGATTTCTGCTCTCGTAAAGATTTACAGCCTCGGAAACCCTGTTCAGGGTTGCTATGGGTCGGAACCGACTCAATGGCACTTAACAACATATATTTTATAGTCCTTTGGTTTCATTTTCTGGGATAAAAAAGCATAGGCATAAATGTTTTAAATGGTTCGCTTGATAATATCCTTTAAAATAACCTATCAAATGGCTTATTTCATGTCTCTTGTTTAATGATATTCATAAATGTCAATGTCCACCTTGATTTCAACTGGTTGAAAATTGCAGAGCAGAGTAAGTTGCATTTCTGACTGTTTCCCAATCCCTGAGAATCATAACCATAACAGAAAGATTTTATGCTTTCATCATAAGTCTCAGGAAAGCAGTTGCGTTCATTCATTGTTAATTGAGCAAGGAGCAGTGTCATACAGAGTTAATTCTTGCAAATTGGCTTCCACTTGTAAAGAAATTTTCTGAAAATCTCGAATATAAGTCAGGAAAAAGCCAAAGAAGGAAAATGACATGGACCATTCTGCTACAGTTGTGATCATATGAAGCACATAACCTTTGTTCTCAGGATTCCAATGTAGTTTCTGTACTACATCGGTGCCAAAATTGCCACTATACAAAATTGATGAGCAAGTTCGCACTCTAAATGCACTTACTGTACACCAGATAACAAGGAGTAAGTAGTCTGATCCAGAGTATTTTTTTGCCATGAATTCCTGGCTGCATTTGGTAGCAAAGGATAGTCTGAACAAACATATATAATGAACCCAGACCAAAGATTAGTATAGCTCCACTAACATGCACACCAAAAAGGGTTGTTTTCTGGAAATTTGCCACAATAGAAAGTCCTAAGCAACTCAATAATCCAACTATAAGACCAGACTTGTTTAATCTGATGATACGATTCTCTTCTGGATTCAGAGCATGAACTTGCTTATAACGAACATAAATGTTGTTGTTGTTGTTGTTATGTGCCATGCAGGCGGTTCTGACTCATAGCGACCCTATACAAGGTTTCCAAGGCTGTAAATCTTTATGAGAGCAGAAAGCCTTATCTTTCTCCCATGGAACAGCTGGTAGTTTCGAACTGCTGACCTTGTGGTTCACAGCCCGATTTGTAACCATTACGCTACCAGAGCTATGCATATAACTGTGGAGATATTTAACATTGCCCCAAACAAGCATCTTTCTGGAGCTGTTGTACCAGTGTCAATAATATAAGGCAAAGCAGGGTCAACATGATGGAATGTTATTGCAGTAATGTATGAAAAGATGAAAGCAGCGGCAGTCCAGATTACAAAGGCTGATGGTATTCTCTTTATGAATTTACAAAATGTCACTCTTGAGATCTGTGCAAACTTGCAACCTTTGTAGATCCTTGTTCTGGTGGCCTGTCCAGTGCAGGCTTCAGACTCCTGAGCCTGTGATTAGGATGGAGAATGGGCGGGGTCCTGAAGCAGTTTCTGAGAAGCCGGGGTCCTCTGCTCCTGGACTGCAAGATCAGCCACTCCCCTCCTTTTGTTACAAATTGTCTACCTTTACATTTGCAACACTCACAATCAGTCCTGATAGCAATTATTCACTATTGAACCACAAGAGTCTTAACTCCATCTCTTTTCAAACAGGTTGGAAACCACTCAGTGCAGATTCTACCTTCCGCCTTACCCTCTGAAATTAGGCTCCCTCTTGAAAGCTTGTCAGCCAGTCACTTTGTGCCTTTGTAGCTCCCCCATTTTGGGTAGCCAGTGTCTAAGTTGCCCATCCTTTTCAACCCTGTGTACCCAGTAGGTGGGAATGTTCATCGCTGTAAAAATTTGCTCCCTCTTTTGAGCTACTAGCTAGCTACTAGCTAGCTACATCCACAAGCATAGGTAAAGCTCATCAAATTATAGTGGATTACCCTTTTTTTCCTCTTCTTTCTTTCCTCTAGTCTAGTTCTGGTCATCCAGCCATTGAAGCCAGGTCAAATGGGTACCATCTGCAAGTATGGGTGTTCTTGTGCATCTCCCCTCACTTCATAATAACCGGACCCTTCACTCTCTGCTCTAGTCTTCTGTGGCCATGTCCCTGTCCCTGGGCCCAGAAATCCCCAGGTCTTGCCATACTGCTGGCCAACTATATTTCAACCCATGTTGACCGGAGTCTATTGAACATGGTCGGACTTAGCTCAAAACTTCATTGCTGTTTTCCCCCACTTCCCCTTATCGGTGACCAACGTGCTCAGCAGCAAGACCACATGACTGCTCATGTATTTTCCTTGAATCTTAGTCTTGGAAGGAAGGGGGTTTGTCCTGAGGGGACCTGACCACTTGACTTTTGGTTCCTGGATGAACGACTTGCTTGTTCTTGTAGTAATTATTCAGACTGCTGTTACTATTTTTTATTTTTCCTGCTGGTCTTTCTTTTAAGAAGTGTCTTCTGTTTCTTCTAGCCGTTCCGGGTTGGTCTGCTTGTCCTTTCAGTGGAAATTTCCCACCTCAAAATATTTTGGATGAGGATCCGGATTCCACCTACAGTCTTCTGCAATGCAAAGGCTCCACAGGAAACCTCCTTCACTGGGCAACTTCTAGCCCCACTTTAGGTATTCCAATCAGTTATAGGCTGAAGATGGACTTACAAGCTTTCTATGGTGATGTTTCTGGCTATTCCTTTCTCTCCCCATCAAGAGTCTATTTTACAATAGTAGGTAAGGGAAACCAAAATTCAAAAGACAACCAAGCATCTTAACATTATTTCCTCTCTTTTACCCATTCAAACCATGCCTCAATCCCTGTAACCCAGAGCACTGTTTCCAATATTGTGCATACATCATTATTTACCTCTGCCCCACTTAGCCCATGCAAAACTGCCTAACTGTTCTCCCATCCGCCTTGTTCTTTCTCCATTTAAATTTTGATGAGGAGATCTGTGTGCATGGGTAGTAGAAACCTCTGGGACTCGGGGGGGTGGTGTCCACTCACTAAGGCACCCCCTCTAGTCACCCAGAATGGAGGTGTACAGACAGCAAGAGATCAGTGAACAGAGGCAAACAACAAAAGAATGTCTACACCTTTATCTCCTAGGATTGGTAAGGTGTCCACGGTGCCTCTGGTCCTTCCCTTACTTCGTCTCGCTCAAGATGGCCAAATTGAGAGCCCCTGAGGCCGGCCGGTCAGGAAAAAACGCCAGTTTTCTTCTTCTGCTACAGATTCCACTGGTTGTAAGCTTTCAGATTGTCTAAATATTCATTTATATTTAGAGTTCTGGGACTATCTCCTGAACCTGCTTCATCTGGTATTCTGTTTTATTGCTGATGGAGGTCCTCACTGTACTGCTCCCTGATCCGCCATCAAGTCTCACCACATATCTTTCAGTTGAGCTTGCTCCCAGCACCTTCTGTTCAATCTAGCTGTTCAACTTTCTTAAATTATGTATATTTCATCACAGGGAGATTACAAGTTTCCTATTATGGCTCTTTCCAGTGCTGTTTGTTGGCTATGAGTTACTGGATTTTCAAGTTATGAATGATTCTGCCTTCTGGAACAACATAGAACAAATCAGTTCTTCTTTTGCACAACAGTCCTTTCAAGCGCTTAAAACAAGTTTCAGACTCTGCTTGATTTCTTCCCTCATCTCCACCTTGGAATCAACTTTTTTAAAAAAAAGACTAAACAGACTTCCCAGTACCTTAGCTGTTCCTCGTCTTCCACAGCCCACCAAAGTCAGCTCTTTGAGAGCAGGATTGATAACCTAAGGCCTAGCACAGAGTAGGTGTTTAGTAAGTCCATTAAAATGGTTTCTATACTAATCACTCCACCACTCTTTTGTCAGTTTATTGCACTCTGGTCCCTTGTGTGTTGCTGTGATGCTGGAAGCTATGCCACTGGTATTTTAAATACCAGCAGGGTCATCCATGGTAGGCAGGTTTCAATGGAGCTTCCAGACTAAGACAGACTAGGAATAAGGGGAAGGGTACACCACTTCTGAATGGTTAGCCACTGAAAACATTATGAATAACAGTGGAACATTTCTGAGATAGTGCTGGAAGATGAGCCCCTCAGGTTAGAAATCACTCAAAATATGACTTGGGAAGAACTGTCTCCTGAAAGTAGAGCTGACTTTAATGATATGGATGGAAGAAAGCTTTTGGGATTTTCATTTGCTGTTGGGCCAAAATTCAAAATGAGAAGAACCAGCTGCAAATATCCATTAATAATTGGAACATGGAATGTTCCAATACATGGAAGTATGAACCTAGAAAAATTGGAAACCATCAAAAATTAAAGGTAAACCATAAAGATAGATACCCTAAGCATTAATGAGATGAAATGGACTAGTATTGGGCATTTTGAATGGGGCAATCATATGATTTACTATGTAGGAATGACAAATCAAAGAGGAATTGTGCCACATTAACCATGAAAAAGAGTATTCAGGATCTATCTTGAAGTACAATGCTATCTGATAGGGTAATATCTATACACCTAAAAGGAAGACTAAGGAGTTCTTGTAGCATACTGGTTATGAGTCAGGCTGCTAACCTCAAGGTCAGAGTTTGAAACTACCAGCTGTTCTGTGGGGGAAAGACAAGACTTTCTGCTCCCATAAAGATTTACAGCCTCAGAAACCCTAGGCAGGGTTGCTATGAATCGGAACCTCCACAGCACATCACCACCAAAAGGAAAATTGTTTAGATTTATGCGGCAACCACCAAAGCCAATGACAATGAAATTGAAGAATTTTTTCAACTTCCTTAGTCTGAAATTGATCAATCATGCAATCAAGATACATTGTTAATTGCTGATATTTGAAATGCAAATGTTGGAAACAAAGAGGAAGGATTAGCTTGACTGTCTTATGAATATTGTTTTCCCTTGCTTACTATTGTAAAATAGACACTTGTGAGTGAGATAGAAATGAATGTCGGGAGACATGATTACATAAAGCTTATAAACCAGTCTTCAGCCTATAACTGATTGGAATACTGCAAAAGGGTTCTAGAACTTGCCCAATGAAATAGCCCTCTTGTGGAGCCTTTGTAGTCTATAGGACTTTAGGTGGACTCCTGAGCCCCATCCAGAACCTTCTGCGGTAGGACATTCCCACCAGAAAGGACAAGCAAACCAGCCTGGTTTGCTAGAGCAAAGAAAGAGCTGCAGGAAAAACTCAAAACAAAAATGATAGTATGATTTACTACTACAAGAATAAGCAAGTGGTTTACCAGGAAGCCATCAAGGAAAGCAGTCAAGTCACTTCAGGATAAACCCCCCTCTAAGACTGAAACTCAAAGGGAACACATGATCAAGCATGTAAGCTTGCTGGTGACCACATTGGTGGTGGTGAGTAGAAGAGGGGGAAAGGCAGCAATGAAGAAATGGAATGAATTCAACCACATTCCATATATTTCTGTTGACCTGGAGATGAGAGATAGAAGAGGAAGGGCTGGTTGGCCCAAAGTGTGGTGAGACCTGGGGACACCTGAGTCCATGGACAAGGACATAGCCACAGAGTGCTAGAGCTGAGAGTGAGGGGAGATGCACAAGAACACCCAACTTGCAGATAGTACCCATTTGACCTAGCCTCAATGGCTTGATAATCAGAATTTGACTAGTCATTGTTGTTGTTAGGTGCCATTGAGTTGGTATGGACCCATAGTGACCTTATACACAGCAGAACAAAAAACTGCCCGATCCTGGGCCAGCCTCACTATTGTTGCCACGCTTGAGTCCATCGATGCTGCCACTTGGCCAATCCATCTTGTTGGGGGTCTTCCTCTTTTTCTCTGACCCTTCACCTTACCAAACATGATATCTTTCTCCAGCGACTGGTCCCTCCTGACAATATGTCCAAAGTATGAGAGACGAAGTTTGGCCATCTTGG
>NW_006408569.1:14875073-14883696 GCF_000296735.1 Chrysochloris asiatica | reverse complement strand
CTCCTTAGAGGCCAAGATGGCCAAACTTTGTCTCTCATACTTCGGACATATTGTCAGGAGGGACCTGTCGCTAGAGAAGGATATCATGTTTGGTAAGGTGGAGGGTCAGAGAAAAAGGGGAAGACCCCCAACTAGATGGATTAGACAAGTGGCAGCATCGATGGACTCAAGCGTGGCAACAGTAGTGAGGTTGGTCCAGGATTAGGCAGTGTTTCATTCTGCTGTGCATAAGGTTGCTATGAGTTGGTACCAACTCAATGGCACCTAACAACAACAAGAACAACAATGATACAATAACCAGAGACCTAATATACACATCATGGGCATTCTAGAAAGATACAAGAGAGAAAGAGAAGGGACCAGAAAGAATATTTGATGAAATAAAGACCAAAACTTCCCTAAACTAATGAATGACATGATTTTACAAATCCAGGAAGCTCAAAGAGTCCCTCAAAAGATATACACCACGACACATCTTAGGCTATCAGAAATTAGAAAGAAAGAGAAATTCCTGAAAGCAGTGAGTATGAAGCAAACAATCACAGACCAAGGATCCCTAGTGCCAGGTTTTCCTCAGGAACACTGGAGACCCAAAGGCAATGGAATGATATTTTTAAAGTGCTGAAATAAATAAAAACTGTCAGCCAAAACTTTTATATCCATCAAAACTATTCTTCAAGAATGAGGATGAAATTAAAACATTCAAAGACAAACAAAAGTTGAGAGAATTCATATCCACCATATGGGACCTATAAAAAGAATTGTTGTTGTTGTTGTTAAGTGCTGTTGAGTTGGTTCTGACCCATAGCGACCCTGTATAGGGTATCCGAGAAGCGACTGGTGAGCTTGAACCACCGACCTTGTGGTTCAAACTGACTTTGCAGTCCAGTGGATTAACCCACAGCACCACACCAGGACTCCATAGTCTCCTTAGGGTACCTTCAAAACACCAGAACAGTGACTTCTGAAGGAATTTGTTGTGCCAGTTCAATTCATTGCAGAGAGGTCAGCTCAGAAGGTTATTTCTTAGAATTCCAGAAGTGTAATATTGATAGATTTTCTCAAAGGATACAGGATGATTATGAGGACTTATTAAGAAGAAATTCTAAGAAAATTGAAAACTGAGTTGGTGAGAGGAGTTTTTGTTTTGTTTTGTTTCATTATGACAATATATAAAAGGCAAGGATAAAATTATGTTACAGGGCACATAAAATATAAAGGCATAATGGAAAAGTATGGATAACTTTGCAAAGAATGGTTATTCTAGAACACTTAATTGTGTCATGAGGAACCTGAATACAGACCAAGAGGCAGTTGTTAGAACAGAACATGGGAATATTGAATGGTATGAAATCTTCACCAGGGTTGTAGCCTTTCACCAGTATACCTGCTCATTCTTCAAGTGTAGCAAGGACTATCCAATGAGAATTTCACTGAGAAGCCTTATCCCATGCACCATACAGCCCTGGTATTACCTCTTCAGACTTCTTTTTGTTCCCCAAACACAAAACACATGGAAAAAGAATAGATTGGAGTCTTACAAGGATGCCAAAACTGCTATTTTGATGTGGTATAAATCAAAGAGCACAGCCTTTTTCAGTAAAGGACAAGAGAGATGGAAACATTGCTTTCTGAAGTGTATAGACCTAGGTTTCTATATCAAGAAACACTAACTTTACATTTTGATATTTTTGTTTAATAAAGGTTTTTATGATTTTGTAGCAGTGTTTTTTTCTACTTATTCTTGTATTTTTGTTGTTGTTAAGTGCCGTTGAGTCGGTTCTGACTCATAGTGACCCTGTATAGGATTTCCAAAGATCAGCTGGTGAGTCGGAACTGCCAACCTGTGATTCAAACCAACCTTGCAGTCTAGTGCTTTATTCCACAGTGCCACACCAGGACTCCTAGAGTGCTATAAAGAGAAGCTCTTAAGTATAATATTCTTGATAACCACTAAGAAAACACATAAAATAACATAAGCAACATCCAATTTACAATAAAAAGACAAAAACAAAGAAAGCTTGACACACACACACACACACAAAACAATAATAAAATGGAAGAAGTGACTTCTTATCAGTAATTACAGTGAATGCAAATGGATTAACCGCTGTAATCAAGAGTCAAAAAGTATCAGAATGTATTAAAAACCATAATCCAATTACATCTGTTCCTCACTTAGTGACTATTTTATTATGTGTTACTTTTCCATTTATGACAATAGCTAAAATAATCCATGATTTTGCTCACTAATGACGTATATATGACAGTAGCAAATGCCAAAGTGTGAGGCAAAAAATAACACTGATTGTGATTATTAAGGTACATGTCAACTTGACTAGACCATGATTCGTAGAGGTTTGGTAGTTATGCAATGATGTATTTTGGCAGTTATATAATAATTTAGTCGATCGTCCATGTCGTGATCTGATATGGTCATCCTTCATTCTTGCATAATATCAATTTTAATACAATGACCTGGTCTGTGGAAACTAACAATGTCAATAAATGAGGAGAGGGTGGATATGCTTTCTATAAGAGACACACCTTAAACCCAGGGACATAAGTTGAAAGTAAAAGATGCAAAAAATATTCCATGTAAATAATAGCCAAGAGAGAATTGAGGTGGCAATGTTAATATTAGCCAAAATAGACGTTAAGACAAAATCTGTCAGAAGAGATAAACATGGGCATTGTTTAGTGATAAAGGGTCAATCAAGAAAATGTAACAACCATAAGTATATAGGCACATCCAACCTAAATATATAAAGCAAGAACTGACAGGATTGAAGGGAGAAATAGATAGCACTACAATAATAGTTGAACTGACTCCACGGCACACCACCACCACCACCACAATCACAATTAGAGACTTCAATACACCAGTATTGGACAGAATATCTGGACAGATCAACAAGGAAACAACCTGAATTACACTATAAACCAATTAGATTTAACAGACATATACAGATCACTCCACACAAAAACAGCACATTCTACTCCAGTGCAGAGACTCGTTCTCCAGGATAGACCACATGTTAGGTCAAAAAGCAAGTCTTGTTAAATTTTAAAAGATTGAAATCATACAAAATATTTTCTCTGATCACATGGAGTGAAGCTAGAATCAACGGAAAAAATCCTGGAAAATATGTAAACACATGGAAATGAAACAATATACTATTAAACTACCAATTGGTCAAGGAAGAAATTTCTAAAAAAAAATCACAAACTTACTATAGTCAAATAAAATGAAAACACATGGGGACATGGAGAGAGGGAGCAGCTGAGGACTCCAGATTCATGGAAACAAAGGGACTGAGAGCTGGCAGCCAGGAGGCAGGCTTGCAGAATGTGCCCTTTGGTGGTGCAAATTATTATATATGCCTGAGAAACTGATTCTTTTTATTTTTATGTTTTTGTTGTGAATTGAGTGAAAGTTTACGGGGCAGATCATCAGTTTTACATTCAACAAATCATACAACTTGTTTCATTACAATGGTTATAATCCCCTCCATGTACCTTCAGTTAACGGTACTTCTCTCTATTCATTTTAGCTCCTTTTTCAAACACTCAGGCATATATAATAATTTAAACCACCAAAGGACATATTCTACAAGTCAGCCTCCTGGCTGCTAGCTCTCAGTCCCTCTCTTTCCATGAATCTAGAGTCCTTAGCTGCTCCCTCTCTCCATGTCCCCATCTCTGTCTCCATCTCTGGTGTCGCTGCTTCTTTGGATAAGGTCCCGCATTCCGCTTGTGCTCGTCTCCCTTGATGGTCCTAGGGTCCTCTGTTTCTGGACTGTAAGATGAACTGCTCCCCAGTTTTTGTTATAAAACTTCTACCTTTATAATTGTGACATCACAATTAGTCATGATAACAATTACTCACTATTGAATCAGAAGGACCTAAATGTGCTTTTCCTTCCTCTGTCATGAGCCATGGTTTTTCTATCTTTTGTGTGCCTTGTGAATTTTTGAAGGTGTTAACATTCTCAATTTTCCCCAATATTTGGTGGTTTTTCCCACACTCTTTTCTGCAAGACTTTTAGGTGGGCAGAGCCTTTGACCTCTGCTTACTAATTCCTTTCCCTCTCTGTGGTAACTTTTTCTCCCTCCCTGGTTGAATTTGAATTCAAAAGTTCCATATCTTGTTTTTTCAACTTTCAGTTTCTCCCAAACACAGCAGAGAACATGCCGCAGTCAGTCTGTTCACAAGTAGGTCCCTCCACTCAGGTGAGATATTATGTACTTATCAGTCTGTCCTGGTGTGGTGCTCTAGGATAAGTACCGGACTGCTAACAATAGAGTCAGCAGTTCAAACCCACCAGCCACTCTCAGAAACCCTATACAGGGTCATTATGAGTTGGAAAAGACTCATTGGCACATAGCAACAACCATCACTCAGTTTGTCCACCAGGGCAGCACAGTCCCCTGTCTCTGGTTATTACCCCCTTCTTTTCTCTGTTGCTGTAGTCATGTTTTTTCTTGGAAAACCCACACCCAGTGAGTCCCTATCAAGGTTAGGTATTGCCCTCTGGTTTTCCCCAAGGTTTCCTTCCCTGCTCTGTGCAGACTGCTTATATCTGAGTTGGCATTCATGGGAGGCTCAGGCAGACTTTCTTCTGTTTCGGGAAGAAGAGAAGATGCCACTTCCCAGAAGCACCTCTAAGAGATCTATCTTCTTAGTTTCAGAGCCCCAGTGGCCCTGTGCTGCTTGGAGAAGCAGTCTCCACTTAGGTGACCCACCTCTAACTGCACAGTAAGGAACCTTCTGTAGAAGTTAGTATCAGTCCAGCAGCTGACAGTTACTGGTTGAGGGAAGGGTAGTTGCATTCCAAATAGACTCTCAGGAAGGCTTGCCTTGTTGATATCACAGTCCGCCCTGTAGTGTGTTGGCTATGGGATAGCCTCCACTCAAGATACCTGCTTCCTAGCACACAGCAGCTTCAACCAATAGTCCTCAGCACCAACAGTAAGGGGGAACAGACAGAGGAAAACTGATCCGGGGAGATCTATCCTATTGGTTTCAGAGGCTAGAGCTACGGGGTGCACAAGGAGCTAGGTAGAGTGCTGTCTATGAAGCAGACTCCATTGCAGAGACCATCTTTTGCAATTCATAACAGGTCTGCAGGTGACAGTGTCTGCTTGGAGGAGGGACTGTCACACTTCAAACAGACCTCCTGGGAGCTCTGCCTATTACTACCACAAAGCTCCAAGTAAAGACACCTACTTCTAAACACACAGCAGCCTCAGTCAGTAATTTTCAGCACTGACTGGAATGGGGAGCAGATAGACTCCCCACATGGTCTGTCCAGTTGGTTTAATAGGCCTGAACTAAGGGGTGCACAAGGAGGTAGGTAGAGTGTTGATTATGAGAACAGACCCCACTGCACTGTCTTCTGCAGCAATTCGCAGCAGGCTTTCAACCAACAGTTTGTGGTGGGGGAGGTGCTGGCATGTGCTAAACTGACCCCCAGGGAGTTCAGCCTTGTTGATTTTAGGGCAGAAGTTGGGATTCTGTATCTTTGTACAGGCAGGGCTGTGTTGGTTAGGGAAGCAGGCTCTTTTTCTGAGGCCACTATTCCAGTTCACAGAAACAGCAGGCATGGCTGGCGGAAAGGATGATTGGAGAAGTGATTTTCCTACTTTATGTGACTCCGAGATTTGTTGATTTTTGACTGTCTGCAGTGCCCTGATGCTTTTCTCTGTTTCCTGATTCAGAGTCCCTCAAAGTGGAGCGCTGTTTCCTGCTTGTGTTTCTGGTTGTATCTGTGGAATTCCCAGTATTCTCCGGAAGGAGATCACCAGGCCTGTCTTCTGAGGTGAATTTGGACCACCAGCCTTTTGGTTAGCAGTCAATCACTTAACCATTCTCACCATCCAGGGATTCCTAATTTCTTGTTTATCAACAGTTTAAGAGTCAGCAGGAAGAAAGCTTGTAAGGAGGGGCTTACAAGTGTGAATTGGAGCCTATTATTGTGGGTATTTTTAGATATAACTTTTAGCCATGAACATTATAAACATAAACCCATGGGAGGTAAGGGATGGCGGGAGCAATGTAGACGGCTGCACAAAGAGGCTAATATTGTAATGACCTGACAAATCCTTTGAGTAGTTATTGCTATACAGACCCTCTGATAACTGCCTAGCTGCTGATTTTCTACCTCCCTTCCATCCTATGAGCTTCTCCCTTTAATACTGTGAGCTTCTCCTTACAATATCATGAGAGCTGATTGTTAATTTTTCAGAAATTCTGTGAGCCAGTTGATGTCATATCATTATCTTGAAATCAGTCATGGTGGGAGTATTTATTTATCTAATACAAATAATCAAATACTAAAACTCTGACTTTTTCTCTAAAGAGCTAGTTGTTAAACATGTACCAGTGTAGCAATGCCCACACCCTTCAAATAAATTTCCCTTTTAAGTCAAATTAGTCAGAGTTGGATTCTGTTACTCCTCTCTTAATTTCTCTAAGAAAAATGGTTGTTGTTGTTAAGTGCTGTTGAGTCAGGTTCGACTCACAGCAACGTTGTCATAGGGTTTCCGAGGAGTAGCTGGTGAATTTGAACCATGGTTCAGTGCATTATCCCATAGTGCCACACCAGAAAAATGATTAGTGAGAAGTATACCGGGAAGACAATGAACAGTTTGTTGCTGTTCAGCTGCTTCTAAGTTCTAAATGGAGCATTAGGGATGTTTTTAAGTCAGTGACTCCACAGATACCGATAAAGTGCTTCATTTCCTTTTCTAATTATCAAAAAGCTTTGGGGGCATTCTAAGTGACAGGTGCCAGTACCGGAGCTGTTCATAGAGGCCTCACAGAAGGCAGACGCTGCCACAGTGTCTTCCTTAACACCTCCAAACTGACAGATTCCAGGGTCTCAAAATAAGACTGGTCTTTTCTTTCCCACTTTTCACTGAGCTGGAGAAAGATTAGCTGGGCTGTTACTAGACTCAGGTAGATTTCTCAACTTTGGTGTCTCGTTGATTCCCATGGTAACTTCAAGATTTCCCTCTGGTTTTGGAAAGTAGTTTTCCTTTGGTGTTCATAGACCTGGGTTGTACACTTAACTCATCACTAACTCATCTCTTAAGGTTGTGATCCATAAGTGATTCTGGGCTCACACATTCTTTAACTATGCTTACTGTTTTTGTCACCGTTATTGTTTCTAGAGTGATGGGGCTACTAGTGACTCCCCAACCCACATTTTTAAAATGTTGTTTAAAAACTTTTCTTAATTTTTAAAGAATTAGGATGACTTTTTTGAGTTATGTGAATCCACTCCTGTTCTAATGCTTTAAATAATATGGAGCTACACAGGGTGAAATTTGAGAAACCTGCATTCCTGCTCCATAGCCATTTCTTCTCCTAGTGGTGTTGCTAAGTGGTGTTGCTAAGTGTTGTCAAGTCAGTTCTGACTCATAGCAGTTCCAAGCTTTGAACTGCTGACTTTGTGATTCGCTGCCCAGTACTGATCCTACAGCATGACGCCAGGAGTAGCTTTGGTTATTCATTAAATATGCTCCCTTCTAGGAGGCCTGATGTGGCACTTTGGGTGAATGCACTTGACTGCAAAGTCAGGTTGAACTGCAAGGTCAGTGGTTCAAGTGCACCAGCTGAGCTCGGAAACGCTATACAAGATCACTACGGGTCATCTGTCAGTTTATCGTAGATTGTGTGTTACTGTGATTCTGGAAGCTATGCCATGGGTATTTGGAATACCAACAGGGTCACCCATGGTGGACAGGTTTTGATGAGCCTCCATACGAAGACAGACTAGGAAAAAGGAGAGACAAACTATTTCCGAATATTAAGTCACTGAAAACCTTATGAATAGCAATGGAACACTGTCAGATATAGTGCCAGAAGATGAGCATCTCAGGTTGGAAGGCACTCAAAATGTGACTGGGGAAGAGCTGCCTCCTCAAAGTAGTTGACCATGATGATGTGAATGGAGTAAAGCCATTGGGGCCTTCATTTGCTGAAGGGGCACAACTCAAAATGAAGAGAAAGAGCTATAAATATCCATTAGTAATCAGAACATGGAGTGTACGAAGTGTGAATCTAAGAAAATTGGAAATCGTCAAAAATGAAATGAAACGCGTAAACATTGATATCTTAGGCATTAGTGAGTTGAACTGAACTGGTATTGGCCATTTTGAATCTTACAATCACATGGTTTACTATGCTGGGAATGACAAATTGAAGAGGAATAGCATCACAATCATCATCAGAAACAACATATCCAGATCAGTCATGAAGTACAACGCTATTTGTGATAGGATAATATCCATGTGCCTACAAGGAAGACCAGTTAATACCACTAGTATTCAAATTTACACACCAACCACTAAAGCCAGTGGTGATGAAACTGAAGAATTCTACCAACTTCTTCAATCTGAAATTGATCAAACATGAAATCAAGATATACTGATAATTACTGGTGATTGGAATGCAAAGGTGGGAAACAAAGAGGAATGATCTGTGGTTGGAAAATATGGCCTTGGCTATAGAAATGATGCTGGAGATTGCATGATAGAATTTTGTAAGACCAATGGTTTGTTCATTGCAAATGCCTTTTTTTAATCTTCTAATTATTATTATTATTTTTTTAAAGTT
>NW_006408569.1:14860883-14864248 GCF_000296735.1 Chrysochloris asiatica | reverse complement strand
ACCTGAGGGGCTCATTTTCCGGCACTATACCTGACAGTGTTTCTCTGCTATTCATAAGGTTTTCAGTGACTAAATATTCGGAAGTAGTTCGTCACTCTTTCTTCCTAGTCTGTCTTCGTCTGGAAGCTCATCTGATACCTGTCCACCATGGGTGACCCTGCTGGTATTTTAAATACCCGTGGAATAACTTTCAGAATCACAGCAACTCAAAATGTCGAGTGACTAGTGGGTTCAAAACACTGACCTTTTGGTTAGCAACCAGCTGTTTAACCAGTGCATCACCAGGACACCTTAAGAGATAATTGCTGTTGTTGTTAAATGCAATTAAGTCCGTTAGAACTCCTCCAAGGTTTCTGAGGCTATAAATTTTTGTGGTAACAGTGATCTCAAACTACCGACCTTGTGTTTAGAAATCCAATGCTTATGCTTTAGAGCCACCTCATTCCGTAAGGGATAAAAGTTTAAAACCGAAAAGCTTGGTAGGAGAGGCTAAGGAATGAGATGCTTTGGGGAGTAAATGTGTGTCCAGAACTGTTCAGCTGCTCAGAAAAGACCTGCGAAGTCCATAAGCTGTCACCTCTCATTGACCTCCAAATTCTGCTCAAGCAGGAAGTGAAGGTTCAGACAGAGTTGTAAACTTCCTAATTGAGTGTTGAAGGCATACTGCATTCAAACAGAACCCCTTAGCAAATACCAGGAGTGCTTCTTTTTTGTTGTTCAAGGCATTTAAGGAAATCTCTGTTGATTCACTAACTGCCCACTGTTGTTGTTATGTGCCGTGGAGTCGGTTCTGACTCATAGTGACCCTGTACAGGGTTTCCGAGGCTGTAAATCTTTACGGGAGCAGACCGCCTCATCTTTCTCCCGTGGAACCGCTGGTAGTTTCGAACTGCTGACTTTGCGGCTCGCAGCCCGATTTGTAACCACTACACTGCCCACTAAGCAAATGAAATGGAATTCAGTGACCACACGTGACAAAGAATACAGACTTTACAATATTGGTTAGAAAAGTCACTAAACAAACAATAATGGCTACAACAAACAACAACAACAAACCAGAAGGAGAAGGGAGATGCTGATATCCAGAGTTGTCACATTATAATATTCAAAATGTCCAATTTTCAACAAAAAGTTGTACAAGGATGTTCATGACAGCATTATTTCATAATAGCTCAAGAGTGGAAACAATTAAAATGTTCATTAGCTGATGAATGGATAAACAAAATGTATATCCATGCAGCAGAATATTATTTGGTCATTTAGCAAACAACAACAAATACTGATAATGCTACTGCTTAGATGAAGCTTGAAAACATTGTGCTAAGTGAACATAGTCAGACACAAAAAGTCACATATTGTGTGATTCCATTTATATGAAATGTTCAGAATGGACACACTCATAGAGAAATAAAGTAGATAAATGTGTGATAGAGGCTAGAACCAAGAAAGAGCCTTGATGGCTCTACTAACCACAAGGTTAGCAGTTTGGATCCACCAGGCATTCCTTGAGAGAAGGATGAGATTTTCTGCTTCTGTAAAGATTTATAGTAGCATAAATCCTATATAGAGTCACTATGAGTAGAATGGTTTAAAATTAGGAAAAGTGTGCACCAGGGTTGTATTCTTTCACCAGACTTATTCCATCTGTATGCTGAACAAACAATCAGAGAAGCTGGAGTATATGAACAAAAACGTTGCCTCAGGATTGGAGGAAGGCTCATTAAAAATCTGCGATATGCAGACGATACAATCTTGCTTACCAAAAATCAAGAGGACTTAAAATATTTATTGATGAAAATTAAAGACCACAGTCTTTGGTATGGATTGCATCTCAATGTAACGAAACAAAAATCTTCAACACTGGACCAATAAATAACATCATGATAAACAGAGAAAAGATTGAAGTTGTCAAAGACTTCATCAACTTGATCAACCATCAACACTCATGGAAGCAGCAGTGAAGAAATCAAATGACGGATTACACTGGACAAATCTGCTGTACAAGACCTCTTTAACGTGTTGAAGAACAAAGTTGTCTTTTATGGACTATGGTGTGCCTAACCAAGCCATGGTACTTTCAATAACCTCATATGCATGCGAAAGTTGGACAGTGAATAAGGAAGACCATGGAAGAACTGATGCATTTGAGGTATGGTATTGGAGAAGAATATTGAAAGCACTGTGTTGGAAGAAGTACAGCCAGAGTGCATGCTCCTTGAAGGTCAGGATGGCCAGACTTTGTTTATCATACTTCGGTCATATTGTCAGGAGGGACCAGTCAATGGAGAAGGCTATCCTGTTTGGTAAGGTGGAGGGTCGGAGAAAAAGAGGAAGACCCCCAATGAGATGGATTTGCACAAATGTAGCAACGATTGTGAGGTTGGACCAGGACCAGACTGTGTTTTGTTCTGTTATCCGTAGAGTCGCTATGAGTCGGTACTGACTCGATGGCACCTAACAACAACAACGAGTCAAAACCAACTCAATAACAGCCATCTAGCCAGGTTAGAAACAGCACTTGTCTGTGGTAGCTTGTGTGTTGCTGTGTAGTTTTTTACTATCCAGAAGTTAAAAATTTTTGCATAGTAAGATTCTCTTATGGATTTTGAATCTGAAACAAGAATACTCTCCTCTACCCAAGATTATGGAGTCCTGGTGTGGTGCTGTGGGTTCATGGTTCATGCGCTGGGCTGCAAAATCAGCTTGAACCCCAAAGTTGGTGGTTCAAGCTAACCAGCCGCTCCTTGGAAACCCCATATAACATTGCTATGGATTGGAATCAATTCAACGGCACTGAACAATAACAACCCAAGATTATAAAAATGTTTTTAATGTTTTCCTCATTTTGTTGATTTTTTGTTTTTTCAATGTAGTTTCTTAAAGCATCTGGTATTTTTTGTGTGTTTGGTGTAAAGTGTGGGAGTCTAATCTATTTTCTTTTTCCAAATGGCCTCACATAATTCATTGAATAGTACATGATTTCTCCATTTATTTGAAAAGCTACCCATATCGTATTTTGGTAGTGTCAATGAAGATGCAATGGACTTTGATGCTTACATCTTTTGGAGATTCTTGTGGTAACAATTGATGGTCAGTGTAGCCTATTTTACTTGAATTATTATTTATTTTTCCTGAATCTATCTTGCCTTTTTTATTAATCATGTCAGCTAATGCCAATTAAAAAACAAATAGGTGAATATGATATAAAAATACAATCCCAGGATTAACACTTGATTGTAGGCATATTTATCACACAGAAATGTATGTTTGGAGAGCCAGGGAAAGGAGTTTATTTCTGGTTTGGCTTCTCTTAAAAAACCCCACAGCAGTGCAAGCAGGTTCAGGAAGGAGTGTGTGTGTGTGTG
>NW_006408569.1:14858840-14860392 GCF_000296735.1 Chrysochloris asiatica | reverse complement strand
CACCCTCTGGAACTAGGCTCCCTCTTGAAAGCTTGTAAGCCAGTCACTTCTTGCCTTTGTACCCCACCCCCCACCCATTTTGGGTAGCCAATGTCCAAGTTGCCCATCCCTGTCTACCTTGTGTACTGAGGTGGTGGGAATGATCCTTGCTGTAAAGATTGGTTCCCTCTTTTGAGCTACTGCATCCATAGGTGTAGGTCAAGTTCATCAAATTGTATCAGATTGTTCTTTTTCCCCCTCTTCTTTCTTCTTCTAGTCGAGTTATGATCATCCAGTAATTGAAACCAGGTCAAGTGGTTATTATCTGCAAGTGTGGGTGTTCTTGTGCATATGCCCTCTCTTCTTATCTGCTGGATGCTCCATTCTAGTCCTCTGTGGCTATGTCACTGTCTTTGGGCCTAGGAGTCCCCAGGTCTTGTCATCCTGCTGGTCAACCAGGTCTTCACCTGGGTTCACAGGAATCTATTGAACGTGGTTGGACTTAGCTCACAGCTTTATTGCTGTTTTTCCCTCACTTCCCC
Organism: Chrysochloris asiatica; assembly: GCF_000296735.1. Lineage (NCBI taxonomy): Eukaryota > Metazoa > Chordata > Mammalia > Afrosoricida > Chrysochloridae > Chrysochloris > Chrysochloris asiatica. The sequence continues at coordinate 14,859,871 of NW_006408569.1, read as the reverse complement.
TTATCGGTGACCAACGTGGTCACCAGTCAGACTGCATGCCTGCTGGTGTATTCCCCTTGAGTCTCAGTCTTGGAAGGGGGTTTGCCCTGAGGGGACCCGACCATTTGCTTTGATGGCTTCTGAGTGAGTAAATTGCTTGTTCTTGTAGTAGTCAGTCAGACTGCTGTTATTGTTTTTTATTTTTCCTGTCGGTCTTTCTTTCAAGAAGTTTCTTCTGATCTTCTAGCCACTCTAGGCTGGTCTGCTTGTCCTTTCAAGTGGAGATTTCCTACCTCAGAAGATTCTGGTAGGGAATCAGGATTCCACCTATAGTCTTATGCAATGCAAAGGCTCCACAGGAAGCTTCCTTCACTGGGCAAGTTGTAACCCAAACCCTGTACAGGGTCATTGTGAGTGTGAGTTGGAACCGACTTCACGGCACATAACAACAACAAGAACAATCAGTTATAGGCAGAAGATGGACTTACAAGCTTTCTATGGTGATATTGCTAGCTATTCCTTTCTCTCCCCCTCAAGTGTCTATTTTACAATGGTATGCAAGGGAAATCAAGATTCAAAAGACAGCCAAGCATCTTAATATTATTTCCCTTCTCTTACCCATTCAAACCATGCCTCAATCCCTGCATCCCAGAGCCCTGTTTGTCCAAGGTTGAACATACATCATTATTTACCTCTATCCCACTTAGACCATGCATACCTGTCTAACTATTCTCTCATTAGCCTTGTTCTTCCATTCCCCTCCCCCTTCTTGTGTATTGCTTCCCTCTCCAGTACCCAAATTATCCTGTGTCTATTCCCTACCTTCTGCTCTACCTTCCCTTCCCTCCTCTCACCCCACTCCCCACATCCCAGTAATCAGCAAATAATCCCTCCCCTTTTTAGTCTGGGTTCTTTCTCTTAGTCTTTTACAATAATGATCTTATGCAGTATTTCTCATTTTGTGACTGACTAATTTCACTCAACATAATGTCCTCAAGGTTCATCCATGTTATGCGGTGGCTTGCAGCTTCCTTGTTGTTCTTCAAGGTAGC
>NW_006408569.1:14855059-14858740 GCF_000296735.1 Chrysochloris asiatica | reverse complement strand
GGGAGAGAGTATTTAGCAGCTAAATGTCCAAGGTTCTGTAATCACAATCAAATCAATGGATGTTGGGTTTAAAAAACAGACAACAAAAAACAACGGAGGTGCTGCCTAGACCCATTCGTCATCGCTATAAGACTTCAGTTGCAAAAGCCCCAGATGGTGACATGTGAGGGACATGTTTTATTACATAAGCAATCATAACCTGTGTCCCTCAAGCTTTTGACCATATCTGTCACTTAAATATATATACAGGAACTGGTCTCCTCTTCTCACATCCTTTCAGGTCTCCACCGTTTGGTTGCATGGACTGGGTTTGAGGTGCATTTGGTCACATTTGGCCTCCAACATTTTTACAGCATTTCTGACACCAGTGTTGCCTCTGTTTGGCTCACTGGCGTTGGCTGTTTCAAGCAGGGGTTGGGCAAAGGGGACAGTTTAATGATCACTCTTCTATTTCCCTCTCATCCAGGCGTGAATCTGTTCTTTCCGTTCTGGTACTGGCTCCAGCATGCTGTCTATCAGTGTCTGTCAGTTGAAGGAGTCCTTGGGGGAGTTCAGCAAGTGCCAGAGGATGATGGAGCAGTCCACAATTGTGCCAAAGGACAGTCATTAGGGTGTCTATCAGACGGTTTTTGAACTCGTCTGGGGCATCACTATCATCAGGGTCTGCATGTGTATCTTTGGCTACTGTCACTCCCACTTTTCTGGTGAGAAGCTTAAACTTCCCTATTGCTATTGTAGATTTGATCCCTGCCTTCCACATCTTCAAAATCACTTCTTCAGATGATTTCTTACTGTAAGATCTATGATTGTTAGCTATGGCCAAGCACAGTCCAGCTGCAAGTATATATCTGTCAGTTGGTCCAACGGTTCTTTGGTTCAAAGCCATATTTTTCAGGGTTTTCAACTTTCAAGTCATGGCACTTGGGGCCACAGAGTTGCTGAAAGTTTAAGTTCAGCATTGCAGCCAATTGGTCTGAGTTCTGGTTTGCAGCACAGCTTCGGGACCTGCTTGGTGAGGATATGGAACATGTCCATGGTTTCTCTTGCCAGGGCCAGGTAAGAGCGTGAAACACATTCGTCATGAGCAAGCTGAAAGTGACGAGCCTGCTGCTGATCTTCTGGCACTGTTCTCTTCCCATTCTGCCATCCGCTGTGAAACAAGATAATAAGGTGTGTTTGCCTCATAGGTAAAATAAAGTGGAGCCCTGAAGGCTCTGAGGTGGATAAAATAGCTACTTTAATTAAAGTGCCTACGAGATGGTTCTGACTCATAGTGACCCTGTATAGAGTTTCCAAGGCTTCTAAAAGTCTTTGTTGGAGCAGCAAACCTCACCTTTCTTTTGCGGAATGGTCGATGGACTTGAACCACTGACTTTGTGATTTGAAGTCCGATTTGTATCCTATGGAGCCACCGCACTCACTTTAATTATGTTGTTGTTGTTAAGTGCCATAGAGTCAGTTGTGACTCACAGTGACCATGTATAGGATTTCCAAGGAGCACCTGGTGGGTTTGAATCACCAACCTTGTAGTTAGCACACCACTTTAATTATGTTGTTGCTGTAAGTGCTGTCAAGTAAATTCTAACTCATACCGACCCTGTATAGGGTTTCCAAGGAGCAGCTAGTGGCTTTGAATTTCCAACCTTGTGGTTAGTAGTCCAGTGCTGATCCTACAGCGCCATATGTTTATTTATAAATGTACTAAAAAACAATGAGACCTTCTACCTAAGCGTTTTAAAAACTATTTTTACCTGAAGGCACTTTTGTGTTTCTCATATTATCTGTCTTAACACCTTTGTATAGTAGGTGAAGTAAGTAATTTGGGGGCATATTGACACTCAAATGAGGTTCCATCCACTGTCATAGAATCAATTCTGACTAATAGAAACCCTAGTAGAACACAATAGAATTTCTCCTTAGTGTTTCTGAGGCTGTAAATTACAGAAGCAAACGGCCTCATTTTTCTTTCAAGGAATGGCTAGTGGGCTCGAACCACCAGCTCTTTGGTTAGTGAACCAATGCTCAACCCACTGCATCACTAGGCCTCCTTCCTAAAGAGGTTGTTGTTGTAGTTGTTGTTAAGTGCTGTCGAGTAGGTTCAAACCCATAGTGACTCTGTATAGGGTTTCCAAGGACTGACTGGTGAGCTTGAACCACCAATGTTGCAGTTCAAACCGACTTTGCAGTCTAGAGCATTAACCCACAGCGCCACACCAGGACTCCTAAAGGTCATAACATGACTCAGAAATGATGACTATGGCTTTCAGATTGCAGCTTCTTGTCTACTCTTCATCATCATTGAGTATGCACACTGTGAAAATCATTGTTATTTGTCTATGTCCTACACTTGATCGACTGTGCTGAACTAACTAAACCTCCTGTCAGTACTTTGCATTACATTCATAGTGAATGGCAAAAGCCCCTTCATTTTAATGTCCCCTTGAAGGTAATTTCTCTTTTCTGGAATCTAGGACTTGTTCCCAGGAGGCAATTCCAGGAATTCAGACTTTTAAGGTAATACTTAGAAAGAGGTTGCACCAAATCTACTTTTTCCTTACTGTCTGCTTTTCTGCCTTTGTTCCTTCCTGTCTTTTCTGGCCTACATCCATTCTACACTTTTTTCGTAGTAGCATCCCAATTTCATTTTGGGAAAGTTTCCTTCTCCACACTGAATAAAGTCTATTAATCAAGACCTGCCCTCTCCTACCTCAGTGTCGGGAATGTGAACCTAAGCTAGGTTAATTAGAAGATTCCTCTTGAATTTGATTCGTGAGTCAAATGACAACAAGATTGAATAAACTGTTAGACAGTTCTTACTCGACTCCTTCTGGGCCTGCCTAGTTTCTGAAGAGTCAGGTTTCCCAATCTCCCCTTAAACATGTGAGTTCCATGTACCCTTCCAATCAATCCTCCCTTTTCCTAAGTTAGCCAGAGTTGAATTTTGCTGCTCATAACAACAACAAAATCCCAACACATATGTTTTTGTTGTTAAGTGCTGTCAAGTCAGTTTCAACTCATAGCAACCCTATGTAGGGTTTCCAAGGAGCAGCTGGTAGGTTTGAACTGCCAACCTTGTGGTTCTTAGTCCATCGCTTATCCTATAGCACCACACCATGAGTCCAACACATATAAGGGTGATTAATTTAATCATCTAAGTAATATTGATTAAGTACGTGTTATTTTCCAAGTGCTGTTTTAGTCACTGGGGAGAACTTTCCAAGGGCTTAATGGGTCGATCGCTTTTGTCAGTAATAAGAGTAAACTCAAAATTCAAACCTCAAGCTCACCACCATTGAGTGGATTCTGACTCACAGTGTGAGAAACATTGTTGATCCCCTGGATACTGCCTCGGTCCCTCTTGGCTACTGGCAAGTCAATACAAACCCCTGATTAGAACCTTACCCCAATGGGTCTCTGGAGGGAGAACTGGGGTGGACCGCCTTATCCCGTATGAGTTATCACAAATGCTTACCAACAAATGCTCAAGAAATTCAATCTGTACTCATTTTAGTTAGTTGTTGTTATTGTGAGGTACCATTGAGTCGGTACCGACTCATAGTGACCTTATACACAGCAGAATGAAACATTGCCCGATCCTGGGTCAACCTCACTATCGTTGCCACGCTTGAACCCATTGATGCTGCCACTTGGCCAATCCATCTCATTGGGGGTCTTCCTCTT
>NW_006408569.1:14852922-14854959 GCF_000296735.1 Chrysochloris asiatica | reverse complement strand
TTAGTCCCTTTTCAGATGTGTCATTGCAAAAGATTTTCCCCATTCTGTGGGTTCCCTTTTTATCTTTTGGTGAAGTCTTTTGATGCCCATATGTTTTTAATTTTTAGTATGTCCCAATCATCTATTTTGTCTACTTTTGTTTGTGTAGTTTTCAAAATGTTTGGTAGTCTGTGTATGCCTTGAATTAGAGCCCTTGCAAATGCCTTTTTTAAACAAAATAAAAGATGACTATACACATGGGCCTCACCAGATGGAATACACAGAAATCAAATTGATTACACCTGTGAAAAGAGACGGTGGAAAAGCTTTATATTGTCAGACAAAAGAAGGCCAGGGGCAGACTGTGGAACAGACCATCAATTGCTCATATGCAAATGCAGGCTGAAGCTGAAGAAATTAACAAGTCCATGAAATCCAAAACATGACCTTGAACATATCCCATCTGAATTTAGAGATCCTCTGAAGAACAGATTTGATGCATTAGACACTAAAGACCGAAGACCAGAAGAGTTTTGTGATGACATCATGAATGACCATCATATAAGAAGAAAGCAAAAGGTCATTAAGAAGAGAAGAAAGAAGGAAAAGACCAAAATGGATGTCAGAAAACACTGTGAAACTTTTTCTCCAGTGTAGAGATGCTAGAGCAAATGGAAGAAGTGAAGAAGTACAAGAGCTGAACAGAGAATTTCAAAGGTCAGCTCAAGAAGACAAAGTCAAATATTATACTGAAATATGAAAAGATCTGTGTTGGATGAAGTACAACCAAAGTGCTCCTTGGAAACTATGATGGCCAAACTTCACCTGTCATTTGTTGTTGTTGTCAGGTGCCATCGAGTCGGAACCGACTCATAGCGACCCCATGCACAGCAGAACGATTAGGACATACTGTCAGAAGGGACCAGTCACTGGAGAAGGATATCATGTTTGGTAAAGTTGAAGGTCAGAGAAAAAGAGGAAGATCCCCAACGAGATGGATTGGCACAGTTACCACAGTGATGGTCTGAAGTGTATAAAGGATTGTGAGGTTGGCCCAGGACCGGGAAGTGTTTTGTTTTGTTGTGCATAGGGTCACTGTGAGTCGGTACTGACTCAATGGCACTAACAACAACAACATGGGTCGGAACTGACTCGATGGCACTAACAACAAAGGAACTCTGGTAGTGTGGTGGTTACAAGTCGGGCTGATAAAGTCAAGGTCAGTAGTTGAGAGGTACCAGCTTTTCCTTGGGATTTTGCTCCCATAACAATTTGCAGCCTCAGAAACTCTGTGCAGGATTGCTATGAGTAGGAACCGACTCCATGGCACACCACCACCAACCACCAATTCTTTTAGAATGCAATGTATACACATATAAATTCTGAGACATGACTACAATACAGAAATACAAGCACACACTTAGGTAAATGGAATTTTATTATGCATCCTGCTCTATAACTTGCTTTTGAGGGTTGCATCTGACGAGACTGAGTCAGAAAAATATTAGAGACAAGGGACTCATCCCTAGCTCTCCAATCCCCTAACTGAGATTGCCTGCAGTTTTCTTGTCTGAACTTGCCCTACCCTCCAAGTCCCAAAGTCCCTCCCCTTATTATTAAAGATAAGAAATTCAGTCTTCCTCATCTGAGAATTGGACAAAGGAAGACCAATTGCCAATCACGTTAGGTTGGAATTATGTTACCATAAGGTATATTATTGCAGAGTTTTGTGGTTATATGATTTATTTAACCACTCCCCCTTTTAAATGTACACTTTGCAATCTAACAATGAACATCCTTGTATTTATACATGTTTGTACGTCCATACATTAGATTCTTTGAAGTGAAGTAACTGAGTCAAAAGGATGCACATTGAAACATGTGAGAGACATTGTCAACTGAACTCTAAAGTTTATTATTTTATCTACCACCAGTGTCATGTGAATACCTATTTCCTCACACATTATTACTGATACTAGATAGTCTTAAACTTCAATTTTTGCCAATCTGATGTATGATCCAAAAATAGTCTTATTTTAATGAACACTTCACTAATAA
>NW_006408569.1:14838501-14848267 GCF_000296735.1 Chrysochloris asiatica | reverse complement strand
ATCTTTTCTCCATTGATAAGAATGTTGTTTATTGGTCCAGTGGTGAGGATTTTTGTTTTCTTTACATTGAGATGTAATCCATACTGAAGGCTATGCTCTTTGATCTTCATCAGTAAATATTTTAAGTCTTCCTCACTTTCAGCAAGCAAAGTTGTATCATCTGCATTTCGCAGGTGGTTAATGAGTCTTCCTCCAATCCTGATGCCACGTTTTTCTTCATATAACCCAGCTTCTTGGACGATTTTCTCAGCATACAGGTTGAATAAGTATGGTGAAAGAATAAAACCCTGTTGTACACCTTTCGTAATTTTAAACCATTCAGTGTTCCCATGTTCTGTTCGAACAACTGCCTCTTGGTCCATGTACAGATCCCTCATGAGCACAATCAAGTGTTCAGGAATATTCATACTTTGTAAGAGTGAGGCTTTTTTAAAATTCAGTTTTGTAATATCGGACACCAAACCCAGAAGACACGGGCAGAAAGCCTGCGTGTCCATTTTGCAAAGAATTTTGTTCTCCTAGCTTGAGAAAGTCCCTTCCGCTGTTTCTCATTGACTGAGTACTATGGGGTTAACAATCTTCTTGGAAGTCGCCTACTTTCCCTTGATGGTAGCATTCTAATTTAAAGTTGCTAGTCATTGAAAAAAAGTCATTTTTAAAAAAATTAATGCATTCACTTTTATTTCTTTTGATCTCTACTTGTGATACAGATATTTCATATGTAACAGGGTTAAATGGTTTGTGCACGTTTCATGTAAACCTGAGACAGAATAAAAGCTAAGATAGTTATGTAGTCACCTGCTAAATTCTAACTAAGACGACTCATAAGAAATTCACCATCACCACTGAGGAATTCTACCTCCCCCAGTTCATCCCGCTCACATACCCCAGATGCATAGGCCACTGTTGCTATGTTAATCAATAATCTATGTCTGATCTAGCAATTTTCTGGACCCCTTATTCTTGAAGATGGACCATCTTGAGAATTTATTTCTCTCAACTGTGACTCTGTATAGGGTTCCCAAGGCTGTAAATCTTTACAAGAGCAAAACGCCTCACCTTTCTCCAGCAGAGCCTCTGGTGGATTTGAACTGCTGATCTTGTGGTTAGCAGTCTACTGCTTCTCCTATAGTGATATGCCAGGATTCTATAAGCCTTTATTATATGAGTAAAGGTCAGGAAAGGAGACTCTACGAGACACCAGTGCTTTGCAGGAGAATAGCTATGTATTATTAACTAAAGTTTAATAGAAATAATAAAAACATGAATATGGGAGTTGAAATAATTTTCTATAGTTGAAATAATTAATGCAGAGCTATAATAATTTTTGACTTTGTAACAAGTTTCTTTAGAGGTCACATTTATTGCTAAACTCTGGGGCATGTTTAAGTAAATCCCTGTTGCTAACCTCTCAGGAATATGTTACATAGTGTTGCCTATGTGACAAGCAGTTCTATCACAAACCAATGCCAAGAATTTGAAGCATCTGTGCTTGAGATTTATTAATAGCCATGGAGGGAAAAGACACTCATTGGGTATTTCAGGCATTTTAAATATGAAGGGATAGTTTGAGGGGACCCTTCGTTTCAGGAGTTAAATACTAATTTCACTCTACTGCAATCCATTGAAATATGTAAGTTAAGCCCTATGATTACTTTGATATAGGGGTTTGGGATGCTGCTCCTTTAATAATGCTTTAATAATGATTCTAGCACCTTTGGGGGCTTGGTAATGGCGCCGACTTGACCCTTTTGTTGGAACATTTAGGCACCACTTTCAGATTCCAGGCATAGAACTGGTGTAGATTCTTTGGCATAATGATTTGAAGCTCAAATTTAAAAGCACCATTTTCTCTAGCCAAGAAATCTGAATTCATATCTCTCACATCTCCTGATTAACTGCCAAATGTCCCTTTTGAACTGGACTTTAATTTCAACTACCCATGAAAGAGCACGAATCTCCTGATCTTTCACAGAACATTCTTCACATTGCACTTCACTTTCATTTGCCCTTGAAAGAGGCTGTCTGTCCAACTGGCCCTCACACGGGTGTCCTTTTCAAATTGGTTTTCCATCTCACTATAAAAGTTCTCATTTAAAAATATGCTCTTGGTGATATGAAACTAGGAGTTTATTTATCTTTAGAGTGAATTGTTGTGGCTTTTAATTTCTTCTTTGTGTTCAAAGTGATGGGCCTCACAAGGTGAGAGAGAGAAAACAACAAAACACCAAGGTGCCTGTTATGGATTGAACTGTACCCTCCCTCCCGCCCCATATGTGTTGAAATCCTAATGCCTATAATTGTGGATGCAATCCTGTTTGGAAATAGAACTTTCTTTGTTATGTTAATTAGGCCATACTCTATTAGGACGGGTTCTAAATTTAATCGTGTCTGAGTTATATAAAGAACAGATTAGACACAGAGATATGAAAACACTAGGGAAGACGGATACATATGTGTGGATTATCTACAGGCCAACAAACCTAGGAATGCTTGGGACTACCTACAAAGAAGGGATTGTCGTGGCTGAGATCCTGATTTGGACTTTTAGTCTCCAGAATTGTGGGAAAATACATGTCTATTCTTTAAAGCCTTCTACTTGTGGTATGTCTTTCTTCTTCTTCTTCTTTTTTTTTTTTTTAAAGGTTTTTATTGTGGATTGAGTAAAAGTGTACAGCGCAGATCATCAGTTTTACGCAAATTATATACCTTGTTTCATTACAATGATTACAGTCCCCTCCCATGTACCAGTGTTTCTCTTTATTCACTTTAGCTTTTTTTTTTTTTTTTTTTTTAAAAACACTCAGGCCTATATGGAGTCCTGGTATGGTGCTGTGGGTTAATGCGCCAGACTGCAAAGCCATTTGAACAGCAAGGTTGGCAGTTCAAGCTTACCAGCGTCTCCTTGGAAACCCTATATAGGGTCGCTACGGGTCGGAACCGACTCGACGGCACTTCACAACAAAAGGAATATATAATAATTTACCCCACCACAGGGCACATTCTGCAAGTCTGCCTCCCGACCGCCATCTGTGGTATTTCTTTTACTAAGGAATGAGGACAGTGCCACAGCTGTTGCTGTTAGTGCTGTTGAGTTGGTTCCGACCTATAGCGACCCTGGATAGGGTTTCTGAGGAGCAACTGGTGAGCTTCAATCACCAACCTTGCAGTTCAAACTGACTTTGCAGCCCAGTGCATTAATCCACAGCGCCACGTCAGGACTGTAAGAGCTCCCAAAGTGAATTTTGTCAATATGATTTCTTGTAAATCAGACAGTTGCAAACATGACCTCCACCGTTGGTGTAAATATGTCCAGTTATTTTAATACAATAGAGATAGAGACAAATTTGGTATTATTAATGAAGAGATAAGACACAGGCTCCAATGTAACAACGATTGTGAGGGTGGTGCCTAGATAGGGTCGCTATGAGTCCGAACCAGCTCAACTGCACAAACCAACAACAATCTGTCTCAGTCAGTGCTGACTCTGGTTCTTTTTTCCCAGCCTCCTGCTACACATTAGCACCTCCACCAGAGGGCAGGCAGTCAAAGAGAAAGGAAAGGACAAGAAAGGCTGCAATCCAGCAAAGATCTTGAAGCTATCTAATCTCCTCTCTGAACCCATTCCTCAGAGGTCCTGGTGGGTGTCTAGCTTATGAATGAAGGCATTAGTTGTTGTTGTTAGGTGCCATTGATTCGATTATCACTCATAGCAACCTGATTACAACAGAACCAACCACTATCTGTTCCTGTGCCAGCCTCAAAATCTTTGTGAAGCTTGAGCCCATTACTGCTGCCACTGTGCCAATTCATCTTGTTGGGGGTTGGGGCTCTTCCTCTTTTTCGCTGACCTTCCACTTTACAAAACCTGAAGTCCTTCTCCAGGGACTGGTCCCTCCAGATAATATGTCCAACGTATGAGAGAAAAAGTCTTGCCATCCTGGATTGTAAAGATCATTCTGGCTGTACTTTTTTTTTTTTTTTTTCACTTTAAGTAATAAAAAATTATTGAGAATTCCTGGGATGGTGGTTATCTCCTCCCAACCTTGAGGGAGGAAAATATCACTGTAGCAAATCACTGAGAAATCACACCCTATTCAAACACCCCTGGAGAAGAGGAAAGTCTTTTCCTTGAAAAAGGGTCAATCTTCCATTAATCTAAGAGGGGTTGGGAGGAGAGAGGGAACCATCACATGATACTGGGACTAGCTAGGAGTGTGTTGGACCCCTGGCCGACTCCTTGAAAACCAGGTGAGCAATAGATCCACTTCCTCTCATGCAGTAAAGTTCTCTGTCACCAGGCTCATTTTTTAGTCTTGATGAAGCTGTCGCTTCTTCAAGTGAAACTTTTGTCCTGGAGGGTTTTTTTTTTAAGTTTTTATTGTGAATTTAGTGATAGTTTGCATGGGAGAACATCGATTTTACACTCATCCTATCGTATTTTGTTTCATTGCAATGATTATAGTTTCATCCATGCATCATCATTCAACAATATTTGCTTCTAGTCCCTGTGTTTTTTTTTTTTTGGGGGGGGGGTGTTGTACACAAAAACACTCAGGAATATATAATAATTTAAACAACCAAAGGGTACATTCTGCAAGCCTGCCTCCTGGCCGCCAGCACTCAGTCTTTTTCTTTCCAGGAGACTAGAGTCCTCAGCTGCTCTCTCTCTCTTCTTGCCCTCATCTCTGCCCATCCTGGAGGTTTAACACAAGATTGTCAGCAGTGAGATAGATACAATTCTGTGAGGTGACCCTCTTGGAGATGTTCTGGGTGGCCTGGATTTTGCACACTTTGATGTAGCCAGGGTTCTTGCTTAGTGCTTCTACAAGCATCTTGGCAGCCTGTGCCTCACCCTCAGCCTGCACTGTCTTTTACCGCTGTTCCAGCTTTGCCTTTTTCACCAAGAACTGGGCCCTCTGGGCCTCTTGCTGGGTCACTTGTTTGCCTTTTGCTAAAGTTCAGCTCTGTGATGGCTACATCATCCAGGATGAGGGTAAAGTCCTTAGCCCTCTCTGTCAGCTCCTGTTGGATTAACAGGGACACCTGAGCCCTCTGAATGATCAGCTGTGAGGCATGAACTTGGCCTCCACACTCCTGAGCACCTCACTGAGGATGGATGTCAACACTCGCTCCTCTTAGTCTAGCCCGAGGTGCTGGCTGGTACATGCTGGGAAGTTCCATGGCATTGGGTCGAGAAAGTACTCGCAAGGAGATGTTCACCAGCCACAGATCTTTAACGCCTGTAGGGGAGGAGATTTTTCGGGGTATGGGCCGGATATCATAGATGATGGGGTACTGGAATCAGGGCATCCTGAAGTGAAGGTCCTCTGCCAGAATGGTGTCCTGCTTCACAGAACCGATTCGATTAAAGAAGATGGCCAGAGGGCCACCTTCCACGATGAACACGGACTCACAGATGTCATACGCCACGTCACTCCCCGAGAGCTGGCAGGCAGCTGTCCCGCTAAGTCTTTCACATTCTGGGCCATATCTGTGCCTGAGACCGGTGGGACCAGGGGTCAGAGGGGGTACCAGCCTGTCTCTACCCCACCCCAGTTCAGGGATCATACCCTTCACATGAGGGTCCAAAGCCCACAGTCTGGCCATACTTCTTAAAAACACAGATTGCTTTGTTCTTCTATGATGCTTTTAATATTTTTCTCCAACATCATAACTCAAATGCATCAATTCTTCTGCAGTCTTCCTTATTCACTATCCAACTTGCACATGCATATGAAGCTACTGAAAATACTATGGCTTAGGTCATGTGCACCTTAGTCCTCAAACTGACATCTTTGCTCTTGAGCACTTTAAAGAGGTCTTGTGCAGCAAATTTGCTTAGGTGGCATAGTTTGGGCTTGAGTGCTAGCCTAAGGGCTCAGGATTTGAACTCCCTCAGTGGTACCTCGCATGAAAGGCCTGGTGATCTGCTATGGTAAAGATTACAGCCAAGAAAACCCTATGGAAAAGTTCTACTCTGTAACACATGGGACCCCCATGATTTAAAAGCAACTCAAGGGAACCAATATTAGCTCAGATAAGGACTTCTTCTTGTTGTTAAGTGCTGTTAAGTGGGTTCCAACTCATAGAGACCCTATATAGGGCTTCCTAGGAGCAGCTGGTGAGTTTGTATCACCAACCTTTTGGTTCAGGCTGACCTTACAGTCGAGTGCTTACAGTCGAGTGCTTATCCTACAGTGCCACACCAGGACTCCAGATAAGGATTGTTGTTATTGTCATGTGCTGTGGAGTTGGTTCCAGCTCATAGCGACCCTACACAGGGTTTATGAGGCTGTAAATCTTTACAGGAGCAGAAAGCCTCATCTTTCTCCTGTGAAACAGCTGGTAGTTTTGAACTGCTGACCGTGAGATTAGCAGCCCAGTTTGTAACCACTACGCTACCAGAGCTCCTTCCAGATATAGATTACTGGCTGTAAATCATGGCTCAATTTCTTCAGACAGTCAAGATACAGCTATTGAGTATTCATCACATGCTAGGCATTGTTCTAGACACAGCAGATAGAGCCGTAAGTAAGACAGACAGAAATATTAGCTTATAGAGCTACCAGACTACTGGTATATGTTCATGAATCCCTTGAGCCTCAGTTTCCTTATCTGTACCATGGGGGTAATGATATTAGTATTTCTGTGAGCATTTAAACAAGACACTTAAGCATCTACCAAAGTTCCTAGATACATTAGAACTGACACAGTTTGTACATAACTTTTCATAGTGTCTGTAAAATCTTCTGTTCCACTTTTCATTATTTTAGAAACACTTCCCCATGACTGTTTAGATTCAATAATTTAGTGGTCATGTAACATTTCATTGTATCAATGTAACCATTGCTTGGCTCTATTACATACCTAAATCAGAGTAGGTTCTCAGCGAATATTTGTTGAAAGAATGGATGAGTATCTCATTTTTGTATTATTTCCATTTTTTAAATATTATAACCAGCCACCTAGTACTCACTACTGTTGGGTCTGTTCTGACTCATAGCGACCCTATAGGATAGAGTAGAACTGCTCCATAGGGTTTGTGAGGCTATAAGTCTTTATGAATGCAGACTACCTCATCTTTCTCCTGTGTGGGTTCAAACAACTGATCTTTTGGTTAGCAGCCCAACTCTTAACCCACGGTGCCACCAGGGCTCCTAATATTATAACTTTTGTTGTTGTTAGGTGTCCAAACGCTGCTGGGTCTGGCCCCATCCTTACGATGATTGTTATGCTTGAGCATATTGTTGTTGCCCCTGTGTCAATCCATCTTATTGAGGGTCTTCTTCTGTTCAACTGACCCTACACCTCACCAAGCATGATGTTCTTCTCCAGGGACTGGTCCTTCCTGACAACACGTCCACAGTATGAGAGATGAAATATCCCCATCTTCGCTTCCAAAACATTTGTTCATTCTTCTGGCAGTCCATGATACTTTCAATATTCTTTGCCAAAACCATAATTCAAATGCATCAGTTCTTTTCAGGCCTCCTTTACTTATTGTCCAACATTCACATGAATATGAGGTGACTGAAAACACCATGGATTGGGTCAGGCGCACATCAGTCCTCAAAGCATTTCTTTGTTCTTTAACACTATAAAGAGGTCTTTGACAACAGATTTTCACAATGCAATCATACATCATTTGATTTCTTGACTGCTGCTTCCATGAACATTGATTGTAGTGGTTGTTGTTGTTAAGTACGTTGGTCTTGACTCACGGTGACTCATGCTTATTCTACAGTGCCACACCAGGACTCCACATTGATTGTAGAACCAAGCAAAATGAAGTCTTTGACAACTTCCATCTTTTCTACATTTATAATGATGTTATTTATTGGTCAAGTTGTAAGGATGTTCATTTTATTTACACTGAGGAGCAATATCTACTGATCTTCATCAGTAGATATTTCAAGTCCTTTTCATTCCCAGCAGGCAAGGATGTGTCATCTGCATATCACAGGTTGTTAATGAGTCTTCCTCCAATGCTGATGCCATGTTCTTCATATAATCTAGCTTCTTGGATTATTTTTTCAGCATACAGATTAAATAAGTGTGGTGAAAGAATGCAACTCTGGCACACACCTTTCCTGATTTTAAACCATTTAGTTTAAAAGTCATTCTGTTGGAACGACTGTATTTTGGACTATGTACGGGTTCCTCATGAGTACAATTAAGTGTTCTGGAATTCCCATTCTTTGCAATCCACATAGCTTGTCATAATTCACAAAGTTGAATGTCTTTTCATAGTCAATAAAGCACAAGTAAACATCTTTCTGGTATTCTTTGGTTTTAGCCAAGATCCAATGATATCCCTCGCTCTAAGTCCTCTTCTGAATCCGGCTTGAATTTGTGTCAACTCCCTATGTACTGCTGCAACCGTTTTAAAAATGATCTTCAGCAAAATTGTACTTGCATGTGATATTAATGATACTATTTGATGTTTTCTATATCCCAGTGGGTCATCTTTCTTTAGAATGGGCACAAACATGGATCTCTTCTAGTAGGTTGGCTAGGTTTTCCAAATTTCATGGCATGAATGAGTGAGCGTCTCAGCACTGCATCAGTTTTTATGAAACATTTCAGTTTGTATTTGGTCAGTTCTTGGAACCTTGTTTTTTTCACCAATGCATTCAGTGCATCTTGGATTTCTTCCCTTAATACCATCAAATTTTTTTTTTTTTTTAACTTTTTAGTGTGAATTGAATGAAAGTTTGCAGAGCAGACCATCAGTTTTACATTCAATAAATCATATACTTTGCTTTATAATATGGTTGCAATCCCCTTCACGTGTGTACCAACTGTCATCAATTTTTGTTCATATGCTGCCTGTTGATATGGTTGAACACCGACCAATTCTTTTTAGTACAGTGAGTCTGTGTACTCCTTCCATCTTCTTTTGATGTTTCCTGTGTCATTCAATATTTTGCCTATAGGATCCTTCAATATTTCAAGTCAAGGCTTGATTTTTTTCTTCATTTCTTTCAGCTTGAGAAATGCTGAGCATGTTCTTCTCTTTTGGCTTTCTAATGCCAGGTCTTTGCACATTCAATATAACACTTGACTTTGTCTTCTCAAGCTGCTCTTTGAAATTTTCTGTTTAGCTCTTTTACTTCATCATTTCTTCCAGTTACTTTAGCTTTGCTTTGTTCAAGAGCACATTTCAGAATCTCTTCTGACATCCACTTTGGTCTTTTCTTATTTTCCTTTTTTTTAATGACCTTAGCTTTCTTTACATATGAAGTTGTTATCCCACAACTCCTCTGGTCTTCAGTCATTAGTGTTCTAATGTATCTAATCTGTTCTTGAGATGGTTTCTAAATTAGGGTGGGATATACTCAAGGTCACATTTTGGCTCTCATGGACTTGTTTTAATTTTCTTCTATTTCAACCAGAATTTGCATATGAGCATTGATAGTCAGTTCCACAGTCTGCCCATGGCCTTGTTTTGGCTGGTGAAATTGAGCTCCATCATCTCTTCTCACAGATGTAGTCAATTTGATTGCTGTGTATTCCATCTGGTGAAGTCTATATGTATAGTCACTGTTTATGTTGTTGAAATAGGATATTTGCAATGAAGAAGTCTTTGCAAAATTTTATCATGGGTTTTCCAGCATTATTCTATCACCAAGCCCATATTTTCCAACCATTGATCCTTCATCTTTGTTTCAGACTTTCACATTCTAATCACCAGTAATTATCAGTGCATCTTGATTGTATGTTTGATCAATTTCAGACTGAAGACATTGAAAGAATTCTTCAA
>NW_006408569.1:14774213-14817774 GCF_000296735.1 Chrysochloris asiatica | reverse complement strand
CATTGTTTCGTTCTGCTGTGCATGGGGTCGCTATGAGTCGGTTCCGACTCGATGGCACCTGACAACAACAAACCTCCATTCTGATATGGTTCTTTAGTCTTTTCTATGTTTGACAGCTTTAGAAGCCACTGATCTTACATTGTGTATGATGTTTCCTAATGACCATACACAGGCCATGCTTTCTTGGGAGGCACATCTCAGCAATGACACTGCACTCTGCTCAGTGCATCACAGCAGAAGGCACACAGTGTCAATCTGCCCTGTCACTGGCAATGGTAACCTTGATTACCTGATTATGCTGGGGCCTGCAAGTTTCTCCCCCATAAAGTCACCTT
Organism: Chrysochloris asiatica; assembly: GCF_000296735.1. Lineage (NCBI taxonomy): Eukaryota > Metazoa > Chordata > Mammalia > Afrosoricida > Chrysochloridae > Chrysochloris > Chrysochloris asiatica. The sequence continues at coordinate 14,817,439 of NW_006408569.1, read as the reverse complement.
TTCCCCTTTCATAATCTATCTGTATTTTGTAGGAAGATACTCCAAGATCTTGCCAGGACCCTGGTTCTCATACAATCCTCCACCCACCATCCTTGGCCTCCACTGAACAGCTCTGCCTGAATTAACCACTACTATAATGGTTGCCACATAGTGATTTTCTATTTCCACCAATCTCCCTACATTTATTAGTTGGCATTCTGCTATAAGAAAGAGCTTTCCTTCTCCCTGTTGCAGTTATCTATTGTGTACTAAACTATCCCCAAACTTAATGGCTTCCAGCAACAGTAATCATTTACTGAACTTATGAAGGTTCATTGCCTCTGTTGTGGCAGTCAACTGAGGCAAACGTGTCTACTTCCAAGGTGGCTCACTCGTATGGCTGGCAAGTTGATTGATGGCCAGAGCCTGTCCATGGCGGATGCTTCATTTCATTCCAACATTGTAACTGACATTCAAGAGCATGCATCCTAAGACAGCAAGGTGACCTTTTTATGATCTAACCTCAGAAGTTGCATAGCTTCACTTCTGTTGTACTCATCAATACACTTCCATGTGGCATTCTACTACCTATGTCTTTGAGCACCAAAAGGCACACTCCCTACACATCACTGGGCTGTACTGTATTCTTACTATACTGTATTCTTGTGTTCGAGTGGGCATGGTACCAACATCTTTCCATGTAGGACATCCTGTCCCTCTTCCAAGCAACCCATGTCCTCAAGTGTCAGCAAGAGCACCACCAATGGGACTCCATGCAGCAGTCTTCCTCACTGCCACTGACTCCTCCAAGCTTGAAAAGGAAGATGGGAAGGGAAGGGGAGAAAAGTGCTTATATTTTAACAGGATTGACACTGACCACAATGTAGTACAGTGTTCCCTTTCTTTGAACCAATCTGCTTTATACAGATCCAGTGTGTGTTTATTGACATAATGAAAGGATTCTCTTGTTTTTCTTAGTATATGTGTTTATGTATGTATATACTTATATTTCAATTATAAGGACAATATATATAGTACAAGGGTGTTATGGACCGAATTGTGTCCTCCCAAAATAACATATATTGTAATTCCTAACCTCTATATGCCTGTGGTCACAATCTAATTTGGGAATGGTTTGTCTTTGTTATGTTAATGAGGCATATTAGTGTAAGGTGTGTCTTGAATCAATCTCTTTTTAAGATATAAAAGAGATTAAACAAGAAATTGAGAGAAGCAGATACGGGGGAAGAGAGAAATGACAAAACATATGGAGATCTCCAAGAAACCAGGAAGCAGAAGCTGAAGGGCTTTCCTCCAGAGTCAACAGACAGAGAAAGCTTTTCCTTAGAGCAATCTGGATCTGAACTTCTAGACTCCAGACTTGTGGCTTTTTAAAAATAGCAGCACTAGATAACGCAGACAAATGGCATGGGGAAACGATCACCATACACCATAGAAGCATTTGTACACAGTCTTAAGATTACTGGAAGATTTGTGGGATCAACTTAGTGAGAAAGACTTGCGGACCGGTTTTCTTCTGTCCAAGGACTGGATAGGGTCTGGGCAGACATGCTTTTATCTAGGAGAATACTTAACAGACTAGTTCTAGTAATTCTACCTAGGGGAATACATAAGACGAGTCCAAAAGTTTGTAGTTCAAACAGTATGCTCAGATTTCAACTTTCTCTGGTCTGGTAAGTCAGTGACCTTGTTTTCTAGCTTCCAAATTTTGGGGAGGGGTGTTGTATTGCCTCTTCTTCTGTTTCCTTTGTTCTCATGGGGTTTTGCCCTTTTCCTTTACTGTCTTTCTTGTGGAGGAAGGAGCGAGTTATTTGCCAGTTTTACCTGGAAGTGCAGCGGTTTTCCAAAAAATAGTAAACACCTTGGTTAATTTAAAATCAGTCCCATAAATAAACAATGGACTTCATAGAATCATAAAATATTGTAACTCGAAATATTCCAATCGTTCGTATCTTTTTAATACCAGGCAACCTCTTTTTTTAAATCACTTATCTGCCAGAAGAATAAACAAATCTGTGTTAGAAAAAGCACAGCCAGAATGCTTCTTAAATGTGAGGGTGGTAAGATTTTGTCTCACTTAATTTGGACTCTAAGTCATGGAGACCTTATGTGTGTCCGAGTAGAACTGCATCCCATAGGGTTTTCAATGGCTGCTTTTTCCAGAAGTAGATTGCCAGACCTTTCTTCTAAAGCACCTCTGGGTGGACTCAAACCTCCCACCATTTTGTTGGCAATAGAGTGCATTAACCATACAGAACACCCCCATAGATTGCCACATTTGAAAAGATTTAAACTTCCAAACTTTCGGTTGGAAAACTTTGGTCTAATAAATCCCCTCATTTTACAGATGAGGAGACTGGCCCAGAGGGCACAGATGATTTGCTGAGAGTTTCACAACTAGTGAGGGGCCAAATTAGGTCAATCCAGGTCTATTGCCTCCTGTTCTGATGCTCCTTTCTGTGTAGTACGTGAGATTTCTGACCCCCAAAACTGATGGGAAGGTGAGGGAAACCTTTCATTCTGACTTCATGCTTCAACCTTATCATTACTGTTGTTGTAAAGTGCCATTGAGTTGGTTCTGACTCATAGTGACCCTATATAGGGTTTCCGAGGAGCAGCTGGTGAGCTTGAACCATTGACCTTGTGATTCAAACCAAACTTACAGTCCAGAGCATTAACTACCACAGCACCACACCAAGACTCCAGCAATATCATTTGTTGTTGTTGTTAAGTGCTGTAGAGTTGATTCTGACCCATAGCGACCATGTATAGGGTTTCCAAAGAGCAGCTGGTGAGCTTGAACCACTGACCTTGCAGTTCAAAGGACTTCGCAGTCTGACGCATTAGCCCACAGCGCCATACCAGGACTCCAGCAATATCATTAGTGACATTGAAATATTACTTCTTCTGGAAAATGCTTCCCTTCCACCATGAAGTGCACAGAGGGCCAAACATACTGGGGATCACTGCAACTTTCTCAAAACTATGTTGTTGTTGTGAAGTGTCGTCGAGTTTGTTCTGAACCATAGCGACCCTGTATAGGGTGTCCGAGTAGCGGCTGGTGGGTTTGAATCATGGACCTTGCAGTCCAGAGTACTATCCTGCAGCACCACATCAGGAGTCTCAAGGCCACAGGGGAACTATACATATGGAAGGTAATGAAGCAGCAGTGCTGGGAATACTGCAGAGTCCATGCTAGAGGCTTTTCTTTCCTCTTCAACCAACCAATCAGGAGGGATAGACTGCACACCTATGGTGTGCTCTTGGCTATGCTACAAATTACCAAGGATACATGGGCTTTGCTCTGAATGGGTTTAATATTAAATTGTGGAGACAAAATATCCTCTCAACCAGTTTGCTAGCTCTCTAAGGGGAGGACCTTTATCATCCCTATTTCTTATGGGCCTTAGTGCACCTGACTTGCTGTTGGATGCACATTAGTTGTCTATGGTTTTATTAAACCTTCATTGTTGCATTATATCCTCTTCCCAACATGCAAATAATGAATACCGAACTGATGTAACTGTGTAGCCCAATTCCCTGAGGTAAAGCGACTGCACATGTTTTGTTTGGACACTCACTGCCTTCTGCAGAGTTCTTTCACACTGATAAAGGTTAACTTTTGCTATTCTCTCAGATCTTTTGAAAAATATCTCCTACAAATGAGGAGGCTAACAATAAAACCCCTACTGTTTGCATAGGCTTTGTAGTTTACTGTGATCTCATTTAATCTCCTATCTTGTCTTTTTCCTCAGTGCTTTGTACACAAATGTTATTGATTCCCTCCAGAGGCGGCCATGTGTGATGGAACAAACAACACTAGACAGGAGTTTTAACACCCACCTCTACACTAACTATCTGAGTGCTCAAGTCTCTACAAGTTGCTTCCTTCCCTTCCCTGAGCCTCGATTTACCCATATGCAGAAGGACAAAGGGATTTGAATTTGTACTCCAGTTTTTCCAGTTGGAGTAAAGTGCCATTGTGTTCCTGCATGGGCGTGGTTGTTCCAAACCAAAGGGTAGGGACAGGATGCAGTCTGATGATCAGAGGAGGGTGGTCTCGCGGCTTTGCACATTTGTGGACACCTCCCGCCTTGTCCCGAGGTTTCCCAGGCTGTTTAAGTTCATGATCCCAGAGCGCTGCTGTCTGCCCCTATCACACACACCATGCCATTCAGGATTTCTTTCCCAGGGTCTCCTGTAAAGCCAGGGGGAAGATTGCTGAGGTCTCACATCTTCTTATTTCTTGCCCTCTTGACATCTGAGGCCTGAAAAGGACTTGGGTCGCCTGCCTAAGCAGGCTTCCGGAGGCTAGGCCTTCTGCCTTCCGGGGCTGAGGGCAGTAGCACAGACAGTCATTGTTTGGGTATCCACTCAAAGGAGAGGGAGCTACAATGCACAGGAAAAAGAGTGAGCTCATGACTGTGAAATGAAAAGATTCTTATCTTGAAAACAGCGGTATCTTATGTGAAACAGGGGGTGGCAATGTGATTGTGCCCCACGGAGTACATTGAACAACAGGGATTTCCAATGCAGGAGCTACTTTGCATACCCACAGGAACAGCCATGAGCCAGATTGTTCAAAGGTCGGGATGCAGAAAAACTCACACTCACACTTCATGCTGAACTGAACTAATTCATTTGCCTTTCCCTCAGTTCCAATTAAGGAGCCCTGGTAGCATAGTGGATTGTGAACTGGTCTGCTAATTGATAAGTCTGTAGTTTAAATATACCAGCTGCTCTTCTGAAGAAAGATGAGGCTTTCTGCTCCTGTAAAGATTTGCAGTCTCAGAAACCCTATACAGGGTTGCTATGACTTGAAACCAACTCCACTGCACACCACCACCACCACCAGTCCCAGTTGATGACCTGGGAAACAGATGTTTTTCTCTGATCAGGGCCACCTCGAGAGATAGGAGGCATAGGAGGCGAGGGAAAGGATGAGAGAGAGAATGGGGTGGGGAAGGGAGGACTGTCACAGAGAACTTGAACAGCAGTGATCACAACCATTTCTAACTGGTGCTCAAATGTATTGTACAGAGATTGTGGCTTTTTGCTGCCCCCTCCCCCTTTTCTTTCTTCCCCAGTGAACAGCTTTACCTTCCTAGTTCTGTTTGATTTCATATGAAAGAAGTCTGAGCAAATCCCCACTGATGCGGAAGAGAGGGAGGGTGAGGCCAGCAATGTGTCCTTTGACTATAGCCGTTTTCTTTCCCCAACTCTTTGACATGTGGTCCCCTGAGGGAATGGACTGACTGTGGCTGTCCTGGAAATTCCAGAATGTAGGTCACCCACTAACTGGGTAATGCCACAAGTGGGAAGTAGAGTTGAATGTGGTTACAGGTGGGAGGCACCAATGCCACCCACATATCTTTCCTACCAGCAAGTCTACCCCACACCATCTTTTGATTTAGGAATAAGAATGGTTATCCTTTATGAAGCACTTTTTCTAAAATTTTGACATTGTGATTTGGGTGAAAGTTTACAGAGCAAATTGATTTTCCATTTACCAGTTCCTACACACTTTGGTTTGTGGCATTGATTGCAATCCCCCCTATGTAATTGTACTCTTACCACTTTGAAGAAGTGTTTTTCTTCACTTGTTTGCTTTAGACAGGGAAAGACCAAGAGTTGCAACTTAGATGACTACTCACAGCTTTTAAGACACCAGTCATGATTCATCAAAGTAGGATGAAGAATGTTGTCTTTGTGGACTATAATATGCCCATTGACCTTAATGTCCCTGAAAATGATAGTCCAGAGCCCAGTGACTTGTTCGCTCAAGGTGTTTGGTTATGGCTAAAAAGTTTTAATAATTTTCCCCCTGAGCGCTTTACTATGTTCATGGATATTCTTGCAGCACATGTACATACATACATATGTAGTAATAGTCTCTGTCAAACATAAATATTCATGAGTGTAGTCAGCAAGCATTTTCATATACATTGTCTCTTATGTTGGAATCCTGGTGTGATGCTGTGGGATAATGCATTAGACCATAAGGTCAGTTTGAGCCCCAAGGTTGGCGGCGGTCCAGATTCACCAGCTGCTCCTTGGAAGCCCTATAAAGGGTTGCTATTAGTTGAAATTAACTTGACGGCACTTAACAACAACAACAACCTCTTATGTTTTCTCCTATCACATGTTATACATATAGGTGAGGCATTTTTGCATATGTTAGCTTGTTTGAGCTCACTTATCCTGAGAGATTGTTGTTGTTGTTGTTAGGTGCCATTGAGTCGGAACCAACTCATGGCAACCCTATGCACAATGGAATGAAACACTGCCCGGTCTTGTGCCAACCTCACAATCATTGCTACAATGTGCCAATTCATCTCGTTGGGGGGTCTCCCTCTTTTTCTCTGGCCCTCCATTTTTACCAAACATGATATACTTCTCCAGGGAATGGTCCCTCCTGACAATATGTCCAAAGTATGAGAGACATACTGACTATCCTGACTTCCAGGGAGCACTCTGGCTGTACTTTTTCCAACACAGATTTATTTGTTCGTTTGCAGCCCATGGTACTTTTAAATTCTCCTCCAACACCATGGCTCAAACGCATCAATACTTCTATGATCTTCCTTATTTACTGTCCGACTTTCACATGCACATGAGGTTATTGAAAATACCATGGCTTGGGTCAGGTGTACCTTAGTCCTCAAAGTAACATTTTTCTCTTCAACACATTAAGGAGGTCTTGTGCAGCAGATTTGCTTAATGCAATATGTTGTTTGATTTCTTGACTGCTGTTTCCATGAATGTTGATGGTTGATCCAAGCAAAATGAAGTCTTTGACAACTTCAATCTTTTCTCCATTTATGTTATTTACTGGTCCAGTGGTGAGGATTTTGCATTGAAGTGCAACCCATACTGAAGACTGTGGTCTTTGATCTTCATCAGTAGGTATTTTAAGTCCTCTCTGCTTTAGCAAGCAAGTTTGTATCATCTGCATATCACAGGTTGCTAATGAGTCTTCCTCCAATTCTGATGATATGTTTTTCTTCATATAACCCAGCTTCTCGGATTATTTGTTCAGCATAAAGATTGAATAAGTATAGTGAAAGAATACAACCCTGTCACACACCTTTCCTAATTTTAAATCATTCGGTGTTCCCTTGTTCTGTTAGAACACCTGTCTCTTGTTCTATGTACAGGTTCCTCATTAGCACAACTAAGTGTTCTGGAATACACATTCTGTGCAATGCTGTTTGCCCATCATTTGTCATGAGCCACACAATCGAAAGACTTTGCATAGTCAATAAAGCACAGGTAATCATCTTTCTAGTATTTTCTGCTTTCAGCCAAGATCCATCTGACGTCAGCAATGATATCCCTTGTTCTATGTCCTCTTCTGAATCCGGCTTGGACCTCTGGAAGTTCTCTGTTAATGTATGCTTGCAGCCATTTTAAAATGATATTTAGCAAAATTTTGTTTGCATGGAATATTAGTGATACTGTCTGCATTACATTGAGTCATCTCTCTTTGGAGTAGGCACAAATATGGATCTCTTCCAATTAGTTGGCCAGATGGTTGTCTTCCAAATTTCTTGGTATAGATGAGTGAGTACCTCCTGTGCTGCATCAGTTTGTTGAAAGATTTCAATTTGTATTCCTTCAATTCCTGAAGCCTTGTTTTTTGCCAATGCCTTCAGTGTACCTTGGACTTCTTCCTTTCAGTGTCATTAGCTCTTGATTATATGCTGCCTTTTAAAATGGTTGAGCATCGATCATATCTTTTTGGTACAGTGACTCTGTGTATTCCTTCCATCTTCTTTTGATGTTTTTTGTGCATCATTCAATTATTTTGCCCATAGAATCTGTCAATATTGCAAGTCAAGGTTTGAATTTTTTATTCAGTTCCCTCAGCTAGAGGAATGCTGAGTGTGTTCTTCCCTTTGGGTTTTTTAACTTCCGGCCTTGGCACATTTCATTATAATATTTGACTTTGTCTTCTCGAGCTGCCCTTTGAAATGTTCTATTCAGCTCTTTTACCTCATCATTTCATCCATTTGCTTTTGCATCTTTACACAAGTTTCAGAGTCTCTTCTGGCATCCATTTTGGTCTTTTCCTTTTTTCTGGTCTTCTTATCCTGAGAGCTAGCTAAGTGGTACCGCTCCTATCTTAGAGATGAAGAACCTGAAGTTCAGAGACAGTAATTGAGTTAGTTAATGTCACACAGCTTGGATATAGCAAAGTTACTATTTACACCCACTATGGTCTGATGTAGAGTCCTAGTGTGGCGCTGTAGAATGCACTGGACCGCAAGGGCAGTTTTTGAACCATAAGGTCCGTGGTTCAAACTCATCAGCTGCTCCTTGGAAACCCTATACAGGGTAGCTATGAATTAGAACCAACTCCACGGCACATAACAACAACAACAATGACTAATGAATGGAGTCCTGGTGTGGTGCTGTATGATAAGCACTGGACCACTAACTGCAAGGTTGGTGGTTCAAATCCACCAGCTGCTCCTTGGAAACCCTATATAGGATCCCTATAAGTAGGAACCAACTACAAAGCACTTAAAAACAGCAATGACTTATGGTGTTGAATGTCTTTTTGGTTGCTAATTTATTATCCTCAGAATTCCTGGATTTTATTTTAATGTTAATGAAAGTCACTGGGGTGTGCAAATGGTTAAGCAGTAGACAGCTAACCAAAAGATTGGCAATTTAAATCCACCCAGAGCCACTTCAGAAGAAAGGCTTGGTAATCTACTTCTGAAAACTAAGCCACTGAAAACCTTATGGAGCGCAGTTCTCCTCGGGCACACAGTGTCACCGTGAGTTGGACTAGACATCCATAGCCACTGGTGGAGTCACCGTGTATATGTATCTTGGTTTTTAGAATTGTTTGTTTTTTCATAATTGAGTTTTGAAAGTTCTTTATACATTCTGGAAACACATCCCTTATCAGATGTGTATTTTTCAAATATTTTCTCCCAGTCTGTGGTTCATCTTTTTGTTTTTTAAGCAATGTCTTTCCAAGAGCAGATACAAGTTAATAATTTTGATGAAATTTAATTTATTGATTTTTTTTCTTTTCTGGTTCATGTTTTTCTTATGTGTGTCATAGCTAAGCAATCTTTGCCTAACTAAGGATAGCAAAGATTTTTGTGTCCTATATTGTTTTCTGGAGTCCTGGTGTGGCGCTGTGGGCTAAGGCATCAGACTGCAAAGTCGTTTAAGCTGCCAGGTTGGCGGTTCAAGCTCACCAGCTGCTCCTCAGAAACCCTATACAGGGTAGCTCTGGGTCGGAACCGACTCGACAGCACTTAAGAACAACAACATATTGTTTCTTAGTAATTATATAGTTTTAGCTTTTACATTTAAGTTATGGTCTACTTTGAGTTGATTTTCATGTATGATTTAAGGTAAGTGTTGAGGTTCTCTCTCTCTCTCTTTTCAAATAGATGTCCAATTGTTTTACCATTTATTGAAAAGATTACCATTCCTCCACTGTTGCCTTTTTGTCCCTTTATCAAAAGCAAAGGCTGTGTAGGTGTGGATCTATTTTTAGACTCTCTATTCTGTTCCATTGATCTGTCTGTCCTTATGCATACCACACTGCTTTGCTTACTATAGAATCATGGTAAATTTTGACAGTGTGGGTCTTCCAACTTTATTATTCTTTTGAAAAATTGCTTTGGCTCTCATATGTTCTTTGCTTTTCCACAGAAATTTCATAATTGATGTGTCCATTTTTACAAGGAAGCCTGCTGGAATTTTGATGGCGAATATGTTGACTCTGTAGATCATTTTAGCAGCACTGATGGTGCAGTGAGTTCAGCATTGGGCTGTTAACCACAAGGTCTGTAGTTCAAACCCACCAGCTGCTCCACAGGGGAAGATGAATCTTCCTGCTCCCATAAAGATGTACAGACTCAGAAATCCTGTTTCACAGGGCGACTCTGTCCTCTGCGGTCACTAAAAGTTGGAATGCTCAATAGCACTGGGTTTTTTGGTTTTTTTTTTAATAGATCATTTTGGGGAGAATTGACATCTTAACCAGATTGAGTATTCTAATCCATGAATACGGTCTCTCTCTGTTTACTTTGACCCTCTTTATCTCATTGTTTTCTAGTTTCTGGAATATAAATTTTGGACATATTTTGTTAGATTTATCCTTATTTCACTTGTAAAACTTTTTATTGTAAGTAGTATTGTTGTTGTTAAGTGCTGTTGAGTCAGTTCCAATGCAAAGCAACCCTAAACAGGGTTTTCTGAGGAGCAACTGGTGGGTTTGAACTGCTTACCTTGTGGTTAGCACTCCAGTGTTTATCCTACAGTGCCATACCAGAAGTCCATTATAAACAGTACTGTGTGGTTTATTTCAATTAATCATTGACACATAATTTATTTTTTTAAATATCAATCTTAGATTTTATGACTGTTAAATTCACTTACTAGTTTAGTAGCTTTTTTAGTAGATTACTTAGGATTCTCTAGATGATCATGATGTCTGTGATTCAAGATAATTTTATTTCTTCTTTTTCAATCTTTATGCCTTTTATTCCTTTTTTATTGCTTTGTTGTACTGAATAGGTTTTCCAGTACAATGTTGAACAGGAATGGTGAGAACAGACATTCTAGTCTTGTTCTTGATCTTAGGGTGAAAGCATTCAGTCTTTCACTATTAAGTTTGCTATTGTTGTTGTTATGTGTCATCAAGTCAGTTCCGACTCATAGCAACCTTGTATATGTTTTCTGAGGAGCGGTTGGTGGGTTTGAACTGCCAGCCTTGAGGTTAACAACTTTATGGTCAAGAGCTGATCCTACAGAGCCACACCATGACTCCAAGTTTGCTATTAACTGTGGGGTTTTTTGTAGATGCCATTTATCAGGTTGAGGAAGTTCATCTTCTATTCCTAGTTTTTTGAGCATTAAAAAAAAAAAAAAAACTATGAATGTCAAATATCTCTTTTCTATCTGTTGAGATGATGATATGCCTTTTGTTTATCAGTGTGTAGATGTGGTAGGAGCCCTGGTGTGGCACTGTTGGATAAGCACTCAACCATAAAGTTGGTTTGAACTGCAAGGCTGGTGGCTCAAACTCACCAGCCATTCCTTGGAAACCCTAGATAGGCTCACTATGAGCCGGAACTGACGCAACAGAACTTAACAACAACAGACATGGCAAAAACTCCCGGTGTGGTGGTGCGGTACTATAGGATCAGCACTGGACTTGGAACCACAAAGTTCAAACCTATCAGCTGCTCCTTGGAAACCTTATACAGGGTTATGAATTGGCACCTAACAATAACAACAAATATGAATAGTCACACTGATTGGTTTTTGAATATTTAACTAGACTTGCATTCCCGGGATGCATCTTACTTTTCGATGAGGATTTTTATGTATTTCTAAATTTGATTTTGGAGTCCTGGTGTGGTACTGTATGATAAACAAGGTTGGTTTGGCAGGTCCAACTCGCCAGCCTATCCACAGAAATCCTATAGAGGGTCACTATGAGTCAGAGCCAACTCGATAGCACTTAACAACAAATTTGATTTATCAATATTTTGTTGAGAATTTTTTTTCTTATGTTCATGAGCAATATTGGTCTGTTGTTTTGTTTGATATCGATTAGGTGATTTTGAATTGAAGTTAGTTTTTCAAGTAGTGGAGATGATTTTAAGACAGGTGGTGCTGTAGGATAAGCACTGGACTGCTTATTACAAGGTCAAGCCCACCAGCTGCTCCTTAGAAACCATACACAGGGTCACTATGAGTCAGAATTGACTTGATGGCACTTAACAACAACAGTTAATTCAATAGCTGAGGGCACTGATGGTTCAGTGGGAGCATTCTCTACTCCTTACGGATTTGATTCTGGCCAATGTACCTCATGTGCAGCCATCACCTGTCAGTGGAGGCTTGTGTGTTGCTATAATGCTGAACAGGTTCCAAACATTTTTCCTAGTCCAGCGAGCTTCCAGACTAATATGGACTAAGAAAAAGGTTTGACTCTCTAGTTCCTAGAATCACCCAATGAAAATGCTGTATCTATAAGCAATCATGGAGATGGTGTGGGAGTGGGTAATGTTACCTTCCACTGTGCATGGGGTCACCGTGAGTCAGGGACCAACTGGACAGCAGCTAACAAAAACAACAATACCAATGGAGCAAGGCTATAAGAAGGCCAAGCTTCTTTAAGGCACTCCCCTTTTTTTCCTTCACACTACTAAATCACACTACTGGCCTTTCTTCCCACAACTGCAGATGGCATTGGACCTGCAAACAGTCCTGCTGCGCAGAGCTCTGGGATTTTCTGTCTTCCTCTTCTGCCCCACTTTCAACCCAATGACACAATGCACAAAACAACAGTAAGCTGTTCCCTGTATGTAATAGCCAACTCAATAAATAAAGTATTTCTCACTGGACCAGCCTATGCAGAGAGTTGAACTGAATGAGCAGCATGGACGTCTGCATATACTGTCATCAGGGACTACAGGGTGTAGAGGGAGATTGCACCCAGCTTGTGAATGGAAGTCCTTGTAAATCATCACCTGTACTTAGCAAAGATTTGAGAGTTCTCTGTAGCACCCCTAGTATTTAACAAGTATTCTGATGTTGAGTAACGATTACAGTTATACATAAAATAGAAGGATTAGAGTCTCAGTTGCCTGCTTAATATGTAAATGTATCCAGTTATGTATGAGTGCTTTTAATGAAGTAACTTGTACTTCTGGTTCCTACATTGGGAGTGATTGATGAAAAAACACTCTTAAGAGCCTGTCAGAAACTAGGTCCTTTGAAGGGTTTGAAGGGAATCTGTGGAGCTGCCTGGCCTGGGGCTACAAGGCATTACTACTGAGTGTTAGCCCAGACTCTACAGTTGCTTTCACCTTCTCTGGGTATCACAAGGTAAACTTCCCTATCCCCATCAGAGTTCAGAGACCTGTTTCTGATGGGTTGTGAAATAACTCCACGCACCCTGTTTCTGATGGGTTGTGAAATAACTCCATGCACCCTGTTTCTGATGGGTTGTGAAATAACTCCACGCACCCATTTACCTTGGATTTTCATGCCAATCTACATGTGTGGATGATACTAATAGCAAGCACTCACTGTGCTCAGTGCTTTACATGTTACACCACCATGCCCCCCACCCCCACCCCCGCTCCATTTTACAGATGGGAAACAAGAGGCTCAGAGAAGTGAGGACACTGGGCTCATTTCACTCTGTCAGTTAAGTGGCTAGGTTGGGATTCAAATTCATAGCTCTGTAGTTGCAAAGCCCAAGCTCTTTATCTCCCAAGGCTGAGGCATTCTCTCACCTAGATGTAACTAGATGATCTAGGAAAGACAAGAATCTTCTGTGTGTCTGTGAGGAAGAGCTAGCTACAGACTGTGGAAAGGGTTGAGCACTTCCTCTGAGGACCTACCACACTCACCCCCCTATCAGCTTTTCATGAGAAAGGCAATGATTTGAACTGGATCTTTTTAAAAGTCCAGCTGAGAAGAGTGTTTGGCTTCCAACTGCTCTCCTTCTATAGAGACCCCCTGACAATGGTAGTGGGAGTGTCCTCTACAGAGTGTCTCTAATTGGAAAAAAGAGTTGCTGTAGGATAAGTACTGGACTGCAATGTCTATTTGAACAGCAAGGTCAGCAGTTCAAACTCACCAGCCGCTCCTCGGAAACCCTACACAGGGTCATTATGAGTTGGAACTGACATGATGGCATTTAACAACAGTGTTCTAATAGAAGTGTGGCACTTTAGGATAAGCACTGGACTGCTAACCACAAAGTTGGTGCCTCAAATCCACCAGTTGCTCCTTACAAACTCTATACAGGGTCACTATGAACCAACAAGCCACTCCTTGGAAACCTTATACAGGGTCTCTATAATTCAGAACTGACTCGACAGCACTTAACAACAATAAACAATAATCTAATAATGTTACCTATAAGTCATTTGGCGTCCTGGTGTGGCACTGTGAGTTAATGTGCCAGACTGCAAAGTTGTTTGAACTGCAAGGTTGGCAGTTCAAGCTTACCAGCTGCTCTTTGGAAACCCTATACAAGGTCACTATGGGTCGGAATCGACTCGACGGCACTTAACAACAACAACATAAGTCATTTAATCATCACAACAGTCCTGTGAGAATCCTTAGTATTCTCATTTCACAGAAAAATAAGATGAAAGGCAGAGAGGTAAGGTAACATGTGCACGTATTCCAGTAAACAAGAAGAAAAGTTAGGATTTGAACCCAGACAAGGTGTTGTCTCTAGAACTGTACTGGTCTAGATGATAACCACTAGTCACATGTGGTTATTTAAATTAAAGTTAAATACTCATCAAATTAAAAAAAACACATCATTTCTTCAGTTACACCAGCTTCATTTCAAGTGCTCAAAAGTTTCCAGTGAAGTGTTCTGGAATTCTCACTCTTTGCTATGTTATCCATAATTTGTTATGCAGCACACAGTTGAATGCCTTTGCACAGTCAATAAAACACTTTTTTTGTTTTGTTATTCTCTGCTTTCAGCTAACATTCACCTGACATCTTTGTTCCATGTTCTGAATCCTTCTTAAATTTCCTGCAGTTCCTTGTCAATGAACTGCTGCAACCATTTTTTGAATTATTTTCAGTAAACGTTTACTTGTGTGCGATATTAATGATGTTGTTCAATAATTTTCACATTCTGTTGGATCATGTTCCTTAAGAATGGGCACAAATATAGATCTCTTTCAGTCAGTTGGCTAGGTAGCTGTATTCCAAATTTCTTCACATAGATGAGTGAACTCTTCCAATGTTGCATGTGTTTGTTGAAATATCTGAACTGGTAATCTGTCCATTCTATGAGCATTGTTTTTCCATCAATGCCTTCAGTGCACCTTGTGTTTCTGCCTTCAGTACCACTGGTAAGTGATCATATGCTAACTCCTGAAATGGCTGAAGGTTGACCAATTCATTTTAGCAAAGTGATTCTGTATATTCCTTTCATCTTCTTTGGTGCTGTTCAATATTTTGCCCATGTTGTTGTTGTTATGTGCTGTTGAGTGGATCCCAACTCATAGCGACCTTGTGTAGGGTTTCTGAGACGCAACTGTTGAGTTCAAACTGCCAACCTTATGGTTCAAACTGACCTTGAGGTCTAGTGCTTATTCTACAGTACCAAACCAGGATTCTATTTTGCCCATATTATTGTTGTTAAGTGCCCTCGAGTTGATTCCAACTCATAGTGACCCTGTACAGGGTCTCTGAGAAGCAGCTGGTGGATTTGAACCACTGGTGGATTTGAGCCTTATGGCTCAAACCGACCTTTTGGTCCAGCACATTAGCCTGCATTACCGCACTAGGACTCCTATTTTGCCCATAGAATCCTTCAATATTACTGTTTGAGGTTCAATTTTTTTTCTTCAGTTTTTCAGCTTATGGAATGCTGAGTGTGTTCTTCCCTTTTATTTTTCTACCTCCAGATCTTTGCACTTTTTATAATAGTGCTTTGTCTTCTCAAATCACCCTTTCTGTTCAGCTGTTTTACCCCATCATATCTTCCAGTCATGTTAGTCACTCTGAGTTCAAGATAAACTTTCAGAGTCTCATCTGACATCCACTTTGGTCTTTTCTTTCTTTCCTGTCTTTTTAATGATGTCTTGCTTTCTTCATGTATGATGTCCTTCATATCATCCCACAATTCATCTGGTCTTCATTCCTTAATATTTAATGTGTCAAATTCATTCTTGAGATGGTCTTGAAATTCAGGTGGAATATTTTTAAGGTCATATTTGACTCTTGTGCATGGGCTTGTTTTAATTTTCATCATCCTCAACTTGAACCTGTAAATAAGCAATTGGTGATCTGTTCCTCAGTTGGTCTCTGGCCTCCTTCTCATTGGTGACATTGAGCTTCTTCATTGTCTCTTTCCACAGATGTAGTTGATTTGATTTCTGTGGATTCCTTCTGGTAAGGTCCATGTGTATAGTCACTATTTATGTTGTTGAAAAAAGGTATTCATAATGAATAAGTCATTGTTCTTGCAAAATTCTATCATGTGAAGTCTAGCATAGTTTCTCCCACCAAAGCCGCATTTTCAAAATATTGATCCTTCTTTGCTTCTAATTTTCTAAGTACAATGATCAGTAATTTATTAATGTATCTTAATTTAATATTTGATCAATTTCAGACTGCAGAAGTTGGTAAAAATCTTCACTGTCTTCATCTTTGCCACTGGTGGTAAGTGCGTAAATTTGAATAAATAGTATCCATTGATCTTTCTTGCAGGCTTATGGATATTATTCTTATTCTATCATTGATAGCATTGTACTTCAGGATAGATCTTGAAACATTCTTTTTGACAATAAATGCTACACCATTCCTCTTCAATTTGCCATTCTTGGCACAGCTGATCATATGATTGTTTGATTCAAAATAGTTAATATCAGATCATTTCAGCTTAGGATATCTGTCTTTATGGGTTCTATTTCATTATTGAAGATTTAATATTTTTCTAGATGCATACTTTGTACATTTAACTTTCAAGTTATTAATGCATGTATGCAGCTATTTCTTCTCATTTTGATTCTTGCCACATGAACAAATGAGTGTCCCAAAGCTTTTCTCCATCTGTGTCATTAAGGTCAACTCTACTTTGAGGAGGCAATTCTTCTGCAGTTACATTTTGAGTGCCTTCAAACTGGAGGGGCTCATCTTCCTGCATCATATCAGATACTATTCCCCTGCTATCCATAAGACTTGAACTGGCCAACTTTTTTAGAAGTAGACCTCCAGGTCCTTTTTCCTCATCTATCTTATTTTGGAAGTGACAATGAAACCTGTCTACCATGGGTGACCCTGCTGATACTTTAACATTTAGAGAGCTCCTGCCCCAAGTCATAGCTAGGAAAAGAGAAATTGCTAAGAGATTTCTGGTAATTTGTTGCTGTTGTTAAGTGTTTTCAAGTCAGTTCTGACTCATGTTGTTGTTGTTGTTGTTAAGTGCCGTCGAGTCGGTTCCGACCTATAGCGACGCTGAACAGGGTTTCCGAGGCTGTAAATCTTTACAGGAGCAGAACGCCTTATCTTTCTCCCGCGGAGCAGCTGGTAGTTTCAAACTGCTGACCTTGCAGTTCACAGCCCGATTCATAACCACTCCACTACCAGAGCTCCCTGTATAGGATTTCCAAGCAGCAGCTCGTGTGTTTGACTTGCCAACTTTGTGGTTCAAACTGACCTTGAGATCAAGTGCTTATCCTATAGCACCAGCAGGCTTCTCACTAAGACTCTCTTTAGACTTTGTTGTTGTTGTATGCCTTCAAGTCAGTTCTAATTCATAGCAACCCTGTACAGGGTTTCTGAGGAGTAGTCTTGTGGTTCACAGTCCAGTGCTGATCCTACAGCACCACACCTCAAATCAGCTGAAACGTTGTTTAAAAAACCCCATAAACCCAAATCAGTTGTCATGGAATCGATTCTGATTCATGGTAAGCTCATGTAATGTCAGAGTAAAACTGTGCTCCATAGAAATTTCGATGACTGATTTTTTGGAAGTAAATCACCATGCCTTTCTTTCAAGGTGTCTCTGGGTAGACTCAAACCACTAAACTTTGAGCACTAACCATTTGTCCTTTCAGTGACTCTGATGTGTTGCCTAGAGGGAAAAAATGTAGCCTCCTATGAGTAATTGTAACAGAGTAATTGTCTACAACAGTTCTCCACTGCTACACTGATTTTCAGGCATTACCATAAAATTCCTCAGGGCTTAGACATGCAGACAGGTGATCAACAGTGGTAACCAATGGAGATTTGTGTGCATTTCCACAGGCCTGACAAAGCAGAGTCCTCCTTATTAGCACGTGGCTCTCTAATAGGGTAAAGTTTTAGAGAAATAGACAAGGTTGTATGCTTCATCACCCCTAAAATAAATCTCCCTCTCGACCTTCCAGTAAATCTGTGATTCCCCTTCCCTTCAGAGTGAAGGCGTACTGCTCACTTTTTTACTAACATATCACATCAAGGGGCCATGGTCTTGCCCATCCTCCCTCTAGGGTCCTGAGAAAAGTGCTAGGTGGGGACACTTTGATAGATGGGGAAAATGTGGGGAGGAGGTTGCTAAAAAAAAATTCACAGACATGCCAGACAGACATACTTCAGTCAGTTCTCTCTTTAGCTTGTGGCTCTGTCTGCAGGTTCAAATTCAGGAAGGAAGCTTTGCAAAGACTTTATCCATCTGCGTGGTGTCACCCATAAATAGATATTTCTCAGGGCACACCAGAACCAGGATTTAAAAAATGATAATGACAAGCTTCCAAAAAGAGAAGGGGAGGCCATTGAGTGGTTATTTGTGGTTAGGTCTCAGTATCTGTGTGTGATGCAGCAGGTGCTTTGCTGAGGGGTTGGGAGAGTGGCAGCAGAAGCACTCAGCCACTGAATGAGAGGTGACATTGAGTAGTTAGTGCTATCTTTCTTTTTGTTCCTGTTCCTGACAGGAACCTGTTGCCCCCATGTCTGTTGCTATAAAATCTTTTCAATATGCCTCCCACTACCCACTAGAATAGCAGTAGCACCACCCTCAGCTCCATGCTTGAATAGCCAGCTACAGTTTACAGATCATTTTCAAGTCCTTGACCTTTTTTGTTGTTGTTTGTTTCAAATGAGTTGCTTTAATTCCAGGTGGAACAGAATTCTGGGCATAACAAAGACTGAAGAACAGTTCTGGCAGGATTCTGGCCTGGGTTTACTGACCACACAGCTAAGGTAGGACTAAAGAGGTGGACCATTGTAGGATTTCTTTTTCTTTTCCTTCTTCTTTTTTAAACAAACGTTAATTCTTAAATGTACAACAGGCTCCAAGATAACACTTTACTCTAACTCTAGGTGGCAAGAGATGTTCTAGCAGAGAATTCAAATGTTTAAATAGAAATGGAATCAAAGGTCACCATCGCCTCAGTCACAAAGAACAGCTTATTTTTTGCCAGATTGCTTAATTCTACCTGTGGCCAGGGGGCCCTTTCTGGTAGTCTTTGCTTTTAACTCTTCGAGTTTCTTTGGCTCTTCTTTTTGTTTCTGCTTGAAAGCGCGTCCATTTCCTTGTTCTGTTTCTTGGGTTGTTTCAGGGGCTTCTTAGCACTTTCACTGCCAGACACAGCGCCTGCCTCCCCTTCCCCAGACTTGTCATGGAAAGCAGAGCCTCAAGTCCTTGATCTTACTTCTCTCTCACCGGTTCTCACTTCTCTCTCACTGGTTGTGTTTGAGGTAAGGCAGTGTCATCTCTGTTTTAATGGTGAGAAGACTGAGGCTTAGAAAAGCCTCAAGGCTTTGCAAGGTAGTGCTTAAAGGGAGGTTTGGTGGTCTCCTAGATACCTGTATACTCTTCTGCTTCTTACAGCTTTTAGAAGCTCATCCTGCTACCTCCTTTGTTGGGCTTTTGGGTAGAGAAGATTGATTGACAGCGTTAGTAGTTTCTCTGACCTCTCATTACTTTTTTTCTCCAGACCCTCCCTGATTCCACCTTTTGAGATCAGTGTCTCCCTTTTCTCTTGAGTCAGCATCCCCCCTCCCCTGCCACTGGCTAAGATCCAGTAAGGACATGTTCTACATTACCCCATCTTCTAACTTCTTGGGATAAACCTAGCTATACCTTGCTGATTGACCATGGAGTCTCTGAAGTGGTAGGTTAGCAAGTTTGGGCTTTGTCTTATAGACAGCTATTAGCCATGGAAGGGTCAAAGTGCTCAGGTTAGAAGGAAACCTTGGGGACTGGTGTTATCTGGCATGTAGCTGCAGAAGGACAAGTAGCAAGCTATGCAGGGCTAAACAAGGAAAAGGAGTTATCTTGGAGATAAGACCCAGTGGAAGACTTTTTGCTGATGATCTGTTATGATTGGCTCCTCATCTTCCAATAAATGGTTCCAAAAAGCTGGTCATAGTCCTTAAGTATGATGTAACTGTTTATTCGTGTCTTTTCAACTTTTCTGTGAGTTTTGAGAGTAAAGGGGCCTAGTCTTACCCCCCAGTTCCTAGCACAAGGCTAGGCCCAGAGTAAATGCTGTTTGAATGATGGAGATTTCAGAACTTTGCTCATGGAAACTGCCAACAAATTCCTGCTGGTACTTAAACAGAGTCTTTCCTGATTGTATGTTAGGCATCTCAGTGGAGCCACCAGGGTCTCATATAGTGGGCTGGTGCAAGCCCTGATTAACTAGAAAGTAGTTGTTTAAAGGAAGCCCCTATATCTGGCAGAGACAGTTTCTCCATAAATGTCTAATCTGCTGTGGTGTTTTGCTCATTATGTCTGGCATTTGCCACACCACCATAACCTCCATTTGCCTACCCCACTCACAGACAAGCACAACTGATGGGAAACTCAAATGGATGTCAGTGACTTTCCAATGGGAGTGCCCACTACATCATCTTGGGAGGAGTTTGCAAATACCCATGCCTGGGATCCACCTCGGATCTTCTAATCTAAATCAATGAGGAGTCTATATAATTTTACAAGCTTATCAGCCAAGAGAAGTGCATTACTGAGAGATCTTGTCTGCAGCCATCCAGTGATCACATTTTGTTTAGAACTGGATGTATGAACTGGAACCTTAGTAGCAATACTTTTTGACTTACCCTTCACTGGTTTTGCTCCTATAGAGAACCCAGCCTAAGGCAGCTATTATTCCAACAATAAAGCCTAAGAAGCAGACAAAATTTTAGCTAGAATTAGAGTTTCATTTGAGGTAAAATTAGTACAAGTACAAGGTACAGAGCAAACAAATTTAAAGAACTGTGTGTCTTTAGGAGGCTGTGCAGGTTTGGAATATAAATTGAATGAGATTTTTCACTACTGTGCTCCGTAGCTGTATCTTTTTCTTTTTCACAGCCCTTAAGTGAATTGTAGGAGTCCTGGTGTGGTGCTGTGGGTTAATGTGCTGGACTGCAAAGTCGGTTTGAACCACAATTAGGTTCAAGCTTACCAGCTGCTTCTCGGAAACCCTATTCAGGGTTGCTATGAATTGGGACCGACTCAACAGCACTTAACAACAAGTCTTTTTTTTTTGTTGTTGTTGTTTAAATGTTTTATTGTGAATTATGTGATAGTTTACACGGGAGAACATTAGTTTTACATTCATCCTACCGTATATTGTTTCATTACCATGGTTACAATCCCTTCCATGCATCATCAGCCAACCAATCCTGCCCTCTCCCCACCCCCACCCACCCTCAAATCCGGTCATCAGCACTCAGCCCCTCTCCCTCTCTGGGTCTAGAGAACAACAACTCTTAAAAGGATGGAATCCTGGTGTGGTGCTGTTGGATAAATGGATAAACACTGGGCCGAAAGGTCAGTTTGAACCACATGGTCGGTGATTCAAACCCACTAGCTGCTCCTGGGAACCTTATTGTTCTGACTCATAGTGATCCTTTATAGGGTTTCTGAGGAGCAGCTGGTAGGAATGAATTGCTGATCTTGTGGTTTACTGTTCAGTGTTGATCCTACAGCACCACACAGGATTGCTATGAGTTGTAAACGATGCAAGGCACTTAACAACTCTTCAAAGGATCCTTGGTAGCACTCTGGGTTTGGCATTGGAGTGCTAACCAAAAGGGTAGCAGTTCAAAACCTACCAGCTGCTCCATAAAAGAAAGATGAGGCTGTCTGCTCCCATAAAGATTTACAGTCTCAGAAACCCTATATAGGATTGGAATCCACTCGGTGGCAGTGGGTTTTTGGTTTTGGTGTTTTGAAAGAGGCTGGCTAAGTATTGCTCTCTTGAGTTTGTATTGTTGATAAGGCAGATTGTTGTTGTTGTTGTTGTTAGGTGCTATTGAGTCAGGCCAACCTCAATATTGTTGCCACACTTGAGTCCATCGATGCTGCCACTTGGCTAATCCATCTAGTTGGGGGTCTTCCTCTTTTTCTCTGACTCTCCACCTTACCAAATATGATATCCTTCCCCAGCAACTGGTCGCTCCTGACTATAGGTCCAAAGTATGAGAGATTAAGTTTGGCCATCCTGGCCTCCAAGGAGCACTCTGGCTGCACTTCTTCCAACACAGATCTGTTGGTTCTTTTGGCAGCCCACAGCACTTTCAATATTCTCAGTATACTCCTCCAACACCATAACTCAAATGCATCAATTCTTCTACGGTCTTCCTTATTCACTGTCCAGCTTTTGCATGCATATGAGGTTATTGAAAATACCATGGCTTGGGTCAGGTGCACCTTAGTCCTCAAGCTGACATCTTTGCACTTCAACACTTTAAAAAGTTCCTGTGCAGCAGATTTGCCTAATGCAATATGCCGTTTGATTTCTTGACTGCTGCTTCCATGAGTATTGATAGTTGATCCAATAAGAATGAAGTCCTTGACAACTTCAAGCTTTTTTCTGTTGATAAGAATGTTGTTTATTGGTCCAGTGGTGAGGATTTTTGTTTTCTTTACATTGAAATACAACCCATATGGAAGGCTGTGGTCTTTGATCTTTATCAGTAAATATTTTAAGTCCTCTTCACTTTCAGCAAAAAAGGTTGTATCATCTGTATATCACTGGTTGTTAATGAGTCTTCCTCCAATCCCGATGCCATGTTTTTCTTCATATAAGCCAGCTTCTCAGATTATTTGCTCAGCACACAGGTTGAATAAGTATGATGAAAGAATACAACCCTGTCACACGCCTTTCTTAATTTTAAACCATTCAGTGTTCCCATGTTCTTTTCGAACGACTACTTCTTGGCCCAGGTACAGATTCCTTATGATCACAATTAAGTGTTCCAGAATACTCATACTTTGAAATGTTGTCCATAGCTTGTCATGATCCACACAATCGAAAGCCTTTGTGTAGTCAATAAAGCACAGGTAAACATCTTTCTGATATTCTCTGCTTTCAGCCAATAAGGCAGATAGGCATTCTTAAAAAGGACAAATTCAGACATCAAAGTACTGCATGTTCTAAGTCAGTCGGAAATCCAGACATCTGAGAAGGAATAGCAACCTTTCCTGTATTTGTGTGTGTGTGGTGGGGGCTGGGGCACACTGGAAAAAGGGCTTCCTAGTATCCCTACAAATTACACAGACATCCAGAGCGGCTTCCTTTGCCTATACCTAAAGTTACCTCAGATATTTTGTCTATGCCCCAGATTCCTAGGACTTTCTGAGAGACATTAGGCAGTGTTCTACCTATTTCCCAAAAGGACAAAAAAAAAAAAAAAAAAAGGGTTAAAGCTAAACCCTGACTCTCAGGTATGTAACCCTTACTGAAATAGAACCATGTCAGCAGAACACGGTCTCATTGACTCATTATCAGGCGAGGTCAGGACATTATTTCTGGCAGCTTCTGAAAACCACAGCCTGTTAGGAAAAAAAAAAAAACAACACAAAAAACTTCTTCCTGAGGGTTTAATACAGCTTGCTCATGCTTGTTCTCTAGAGCACTTGGCTCTCTCTCTTTCTATCTTTTCGTGGGCCTCCTTTTAAAATGCTAATTAAATTTGCTTGATCTCTGCTTCCCCCACCCACAGCTAATTTTGGAGATCAAAAAAAAAAAAAAGGGAGCTTGAGATCTATAAAAGATGTGCTTGTCTTTCTACCTGAGCTACCTTTGTGTTTCATTTCCTTTTATTACAGGAAATTGTGTTGGGGGGTTGGGGGGGGTTAAACACTAACATACATAACATTGATTGTATTCTGCATAACAAATTGGATTAGGATAATTACCACACAGATGTTAAAAAAACCCCAATGCAAATCAATGCAATTAGTTATGACTTAATACACTATAATTCACACATTGGAATGTCTTATTGTGATTATACTATTTTAGAACAAAATGCTTTAACAAAAAAAGGGGGAGAAAAGAATTATTTTTACTTTGGAGCTGCACGTGCTCTGAACAAAAAATTGTTTTATGCTAATTTGGAATTTCACTACTCAGAATTCCTATTAACTAATCAGATCCTTCTATTTCTCTTGTCCCCTTTTACATAGAGAAAGTCACTTTTAGCAAGACAATTTCATGCGCAATTCAACTTGAATGCCACCATTATGAACAAAGGAATTTGCACACAGATGCTTTTGACAAACATGGCTTTAGAAAACCAAACCCCTTGGGTGGTGGGGGAGCAAGCCTCTCCCCAATTCACCCCCGACTGATAGCCAGACCCTGAAACAAAGCAGAGTGTAAGTAATTGGAAGGGAAACAAAGCAGAGTGTAAGTAATTGGAAGGTGTCCAAGTTAGCAGGCAAATAGGCGGTCCTGTCATAAGGGCAAAAGGTTCAGAGCTTCCACAAAGGGTTGTGCTGCTTGTGCCCCACTGAGGGGGCAAGCTGGAGCTGAATTCTAGCCAGGATCTGTGTGCCAAGCTGAGTCACTCAGATGTAACATTGCATCTGACTCAAGAAAGTGATGCCTTCTGGTAATTTACAAAGCAGAAGTTTGGTCACAGAGGGTAAAAAAAAAAAAAAAAAAATACAAGTCTCATTTCTAGAAATTATAGCCACCAGGACCCTTGAGACCGAACTGTGAACCCAAATGGCTTATGCTATTTCCCAGTGGTCTTTGCTTGCCCAAGTTCAAGTTGTTCCTAGAGCCTGTGATCTGCTTCTACATCCTTGATTACAAACTCTGATATTGATCTCTATATGGGGGACCCTTGAGGTCTTGTGTCATCATAGTCTTTTCTGCAGTCTCCCCACGAAGGGTAACCAGACTTAGAATAAAAATACAGATGTCCAGGCAAAATTTCTTTATATATATATTTAGTGGAACATACAACAATTCATCAGTTTCTACATATACAATTCAGTGACATTGATCATATTCTTCAAGTTCTGCAACTGTTAACAACCTCCTTTTCTGAATTGTTTCTCCTCCATTATCATAACATACAGTTACATTTGAATTTCAGATATGCTGCAAATAATTTCTAATTGAAATATGGGGTCTTCAAAAAGTTTGTCCAACAATGGAATTAAAAAGTTAATGTTTTAAAGTTCCACAAACTTTTTGAAGTTCCTTTATATAACATCCACTGAAAACCCACTGCTACTGAATCAATTCTAACTCAACAACCCTGTAAGGCAGAGTAGAACTTCCTTACAGGGCTTCCAAGGTTGCAGACCTTTATGGAAGCAGATTGCCACATCTTTCTCCCATGGAGTGGCTGATAGGTTCAAATCACCAATCTTTTGGTTAGCAACCATGGCACCTTCAGCCCTTCTATATATAATGTGAACAATTTAGTGACTCCCCAGTGACGTTAATCGTATTGTGCTACCATCACATTAAACATTTTAAACATAGGTGCAGCCCATGCAATATTGTGGACATGCGGATACTAAAAAAAGTTTGTTTCTCTGGTATTCAAATTTAGCCAGCATGCTGTATTTGATGTGGCAACCCAAACTCACCCCACCACAAAGCACAGAGTTTGTTGATTAGAATAGATCTAGGCTAGGGGTGCTCACATTTGAGGGTGCATCAGAATCACCTGGAAGTGATTAAACACAAACTGCTTGGATCCATTCCCAGAGTTTCTGATTCAGCAGATCTGGGATGTTGTTGTTGGTGTTAGATGTCGCTGAGTCGGTTACAGCTCATAGTGACCATACAACAGAATGAAATAGTGCCTGGTCCTGTGCCACCCTCACTATTGCTGTGTTTGAACCCATGTGATAGCCACTGTGTCAACCCCATCCTCTTTTTTGCTGTCTCTCTACTTTACCAACCATGTCCTTATCCAGGGACTAGGCCCTTCTGATGATAGCATGTCCAAAGTACGGAAGATCACATCTCAATAGCCTCTTCTCTAAGGAGTATTCTGGTTTAATTCTAAGATTTGAGTGATGCCTGAAAATGTGCATTTCTAACAACTTCCCAAGTTACACTTCTGCTGCTGGTCTGGGGACCACTATTTGAAGACTACTGCTTTTATAACCTTAATCAATAGATTCAATGGGAATGAATTTCTTGTGGTTACAAGTCGGGTTGCTAACCTCAAGGTAAGCTAGTTCGAAACCACCAGCGATTCCGTGGGAGAAAGATGAGGTTTTTTGCTCCCGTAAAGATTTACAGCCTTGGAAACCCTATACAGGGTTGCTCTGAGTCGGAACCGACGCCATGGCACACCACCACCACCATCAAGTTGATCATAAGCAATGTTCCAAGGCAGTGTTCCTGGGAGGCATATATGATCCCTGCATAGCCCCTCTTGACTGTGGTCAGTTGGCAAGAAGCAAGGTTGTGGTTTAGATTTGTTGTTTTCAGCCTTGCTTTCTCTCACCTCCATCTCTTCAACTCTCCTAGCTCCCTTCCTTGTTCTTTAGGTGGCAGTGTCTTTCTGCTCTCAACCCACGGATGGCCAATCTATGTATCATGAGTACTAATAAGAGGGCCTTTACTTATTATCTATTTTCTAAGGAGGGAAGCTGCCATTGGGAGGTTGCTGGTTGCTAGCAGTTTTTAGTGAAGAGGTTGATACCCCTTTAGAGTTTCTTTTGTTCTGTGCAAGTCACCAGAATGATCTTTTAGTAAAACGAATGGAAAGAATTACATGTCTTTTGATATAGAATACTGAAAGTTGCCAAGAGGGAATAGGGGAAATTTGTACAAGGAGTACTGGAACTTCTGTTTGAGACTGAGATCCTTCCCCTCACCATTTGAAAAGCAACTTTGTTGTAACATGTTGGGATGGACAAAGGTGGCCTTGGGCAATTTTAACAGCTCCTGAGATAAAAAGCACTATGGGGGTAGAAGGAGACAGGATCAGATAGTGGGGATTCTTTAGGCGCAAAGGTAATGGGGGCATTTCTATCAAGTCTCCAAATACCAGAATCTGCCTCAACTCAGCTCCCGTTGCTAATAGCAGCTCGTTGGTTTGAATTGCTGACCTCTCAGTTAGTAGTCCAGTGCTTATCCTACAGAACCACACCAGGGCCCAATAACCTGGAAATAGACTTGTTGTTGTTGTTGTTAAGTGCCATCGAGTCGGTTCCGACTCATAGCGACCCAGTACAGGGTTTCCAAAGGGTGTAAATCTTTACGGGAGTAGAAAGCCTCATCTTTCTCCCGCGGAGCGGCTGGTAGTTTCGAACCGCTGACCCTAAGGTTCGCAACCCAATTCGTAACCACTACGCTACCAGATACATACAGTCCTGGTGGGGTGAATTTGAACCACTAGGTCAGGGGTTCAAACTCACCAGCTGTTCCTCAGAAACCCTACACAGGGTCACTATAAGTCAGAACTGACTTGATGGCTCTTAACAACAACACAACCAAATCTAGGAGTTCTGGTCAGATTCTGTAGCATAAGTACTTAACTGCTAACCATAAGGTCGCTATGAGTTGGAGCTGACTGGAGGACACTTAACAACAACCAAATATAAATCACAAGGGCTGGAGATACAAAGCCAGAATTTCCATTTTTTTAATCTTCAGCGATAGAAATAACTGTTAATTATACTGGAGTGGGCATGTTAGCTGCTCAGGACAGATCTGAAAAAGAAACGACATGATAGCAGAAGGTTTGAGGGGAGTAAGGAATGAGAACTAGAACTCCTTAGATGATCTTGGTGGTACTGTCATCCACCGGTGACACCCGCCACAAAGCATTGATCTGAGTTGGGACTAAAAATTCTTATTTGCATGTGAAGGTAAGCTCCGATGGATAAGCTGAACCACATTGAGAGTGCCTTGTTTTTTGACTCACTTTCTAGATCTCTACAATAACCTCCCCTTTGGTTAACACATCTATCTTCAGCTTCAGTCAAAGTAACAACATGTTGAGACATCAGCAGCAGTTTTGAGAAAAGAACACTCTTCTGCAAGATGATAATTGATATGTGGCAGTTAAATTCCCCCCCCCCCTTCATGGTTAACACTGAGGTAAACTTAAGTAGGTATCTTTCTTGTAGGACTTCTCCGAACCTTAAATGAATCAATGAGCATTGTAAATTGCCAAAGTCTAGAGACTGCAGGTTACAAACATCTGACTTACATACAGCCAGAAACTACAAACCAATCACTATAAAGCCTATTATATTAAAAATCTGAGGTATGTACAATGATTTCTAATAGCGAATGGGTGCTACTTTGCAACATATACCAAACTTTGCTATTACTGTATTATTATGTTAAAGATGTTTTTGTGTATTTGGAAGTATTTCTTCAATAGTATTTATACATAGAAAATACATTATATGCAGATAAACATCTCCCCCAAAGGCTTTGATATTTATTTGTTATTTTTAACATGTGTCTATCCTCCATCCAATGGTAGACATCAAAGAATATATCTCTTTTATTGTGAAAACCTTTTCGGGAGCTTTTTAAAAAGTATTATTCCAATAGTGACCTTATACAATATTTGTCCTTTTGTGACTGATTTATTTCACTCTGCAAAATGACCTTCAGGTTCGTTTATATTATAAGGTGCTTCCTGTTATCTTAGTTATCTAGTGCTGCGATAACAGAAATACCAAAACCAGAAATGCAACAAACCCAACTTTATTCTTTCAAGGTTTAATAGGCTCAACGTGCAAATTCAGAGTGCTGGCTCGAGAGGAAGGCTTTCTTTCTCGGTTGGCTCTGGAGAATCGTCCCTGTCTCCTTTCAGTATCTGTAGGCCCAACCTTTCTTGGAAAGCATCAATGTTCCCCTAGATCAAGTCACTTCACAGTGCAGGGACCCCATGGCCAAAGGATGTACTCCACTCCTGGCTTGTCTTTCTTTTTTAAAAGACTTTTTATTGTTAATTGAGTGACGCTTTACAGAGAAGCTCATCAGTTTTACATTCAGCAAATCATACACGTTGTTTCATCTCAGTGATTGCAATCCAACTTCATGTAAAAACAGTCATCCCACTTCTTCCCTGTGGTGGTTCTTTCCATTCCACCCTCCTTCCCATTACTTCTCAACTTGGTCCTCAGGTAAACGTTACCCTTTGGATCTTCAATAGTTTACCATTACACGGTGAGCAGAACTTACTAGTGTTGTCCCCTTATATACACCTATTTGCTGTAGGCTGAAAATTGGGCCATGAGAGTGAGTTCTAGTCCAGACCTGAAGGGTGGCTGAGGGCCATAGTCTCATATTCCTCCAGTCTTTTTCTGCCCAGTAAGTCTCATCTTTTTTTTTTTTTCCATACTTTTGAGTTTTGTTCCACATTTTCTCCAACTGGGGACTTTCTGTTGAGATACCTTTCAGAGCACTTCGTGGTAGCAGCTGGGTGCCATCTAGTTCTTCTGGTCTCAGGGTCATGCATATTGATGTTCACGTGGTCCATTCGTCTGTTGGACTAATTGATTTCAGGCATTTTCAGTTTCCATCACTCTTATTCACACGTGGAGAGACCAGTAGTTGCATTTTAGATGGCTGTTCATGAGCTTTTCAGTTCCCAGTCACTACTCACCAAGGAGTCCTGGTGTGGCTCTGTGAGTTAATGCGCCAGACTGCAAAGCCCTTTGAACTGCAATGTCGGCAGTTCAAGCTCACCAGCTGCTCCTTGGAAATCCTATACAGGGTCGCTGTGGGTCGGAACCGACTCTAAGGCACTTCACAATAACAACAACTTACCAAAGTAGGATATAGAACATTGCGTTTGAGGATTATGTTTTGCCAGCTGACCATGGTGTCCCCTAAGACTATGGTCCTGAGTCCCCAGGCTCAGCAACTCATTGCCTCAAGGCACTTGGTAAGGTTTAAGAAGCTTTCATAATTGTGTCCTCTGTATGCTCTGCCCCCAGTAGTTTGAATCTACTAGTTGCTCTGTAGGAGAAAGACGTGGCTTTCTGCTCCCACAAAAATTTACAACCTTGGTAACCTTATACAGGGTTGATATGAGTCGGCATCAACTCGGTGGCACATGTCAACCACCACCACCACCACCACCACCACCACCACCACACTCTCCACATTTCATAGATGTGTTTGCAGCAAAAGTAAATACCCATGTACAAGGGCCCTGTCAGACATTTATGTATGTGTGGGTATGTTCCCCTTCTTCTTTCTATACTGGTTCAGCTTGTGTATCTGTCCATGCATCTACCCATAGAACGCTGTTGTTGCAGGGTTGTGGATGTAACAGCATTGACCTATATTCCCTTTAACCCTTGTTTTCCTTTCTGTGTCTTCCCTGGCGGCATCACTCTTCTGCCAACTACCCTCTTGTTGTATATTTCCTGGCTCTTCTTTCTTGGTGGTGATAGGTCCTTCCTTCTCTGCTGATTTCTCTCCTTTTACCTCCAGTAAGATAAAAGGTGTTGCATGCCACACCCTGGGAATCTCCCTTATATTGATTGGATGAGGATGGTGATGGGATTAAGGGTGGTTGTCAGATACCAATTCATAGGGACCCTATGCACAACAAAATGAAATGCTGCCTGGTCCTTGGCCATCCTCACAATAATTGTTACGCTTGACCCCATTGTTGCAGCCATTGTGCCAATCCATCTCGTTGAGGGTCTTCCTCTGTTTTGCTGACCCTCTACTTTACCAAGCATGATGTCCTTCTCCAGGGATTGGTTCCTCCTGTTACATTCCTAAAGTATGAGACATGAAGTCTCCCCATCCTGGCTTCTAAGGAGTATTCCAAGCACAGGTTTAGTCTGTCAGTCCATGGTACATTCCATAGTCTTCTCTAACACCATAACTCAAATACATCAATTCTTCTACCATGTTTTTTTATTCATTGTCCAACTTTTTCTTTCAGGGCCATTGGTATTTGAAATGGTTGAACATCAACCATTTCTCTTTGGTACAGTGACTCTGTGTATTCCTTCCATTTTCTTTTGATGATTTCTGCATAATTCAATATTTTGCCATAGAATACTTCAATGTTGCAAGTCGGAGTTTGAAGTTTTTCTTCAGTTCTTACAGTTTGAGAAATGCTGAGCGTCTTCTTCTCTTTTGGTTTTCTAACCCCAGGTCTTTGCACATTTCATTATAATACTTGCCTTTTTTTAAAAGATTTTTATTGTGGATTGAGTGAAAGTTTACAAGGCAGATCATCAGTTTTACATTCAACAATCATACACCTTGTTTCATCACAATGATTATAATCCCCTCCATGTACCATCAGTTAACAGCATTTCTCTCTATTCACTTTAGCTTTTTTTTTTTTTTAAAAAAAAACAACACTCAGGCATATATAATAATTTATACTACTAAAGGGCACATTCTGCAAGTCTGCCTCCTGGCCACCAGCCTTTAGTCCCTCTCCTCCCATGAATCTAGGGTCCTCAGCTGCTCCCCCTCTCCATGCCCCCATCTCTGCCTCCATCTCTGGCGTCACTGCTTCTCTGGATGAGGTCCTACATTCTGCTTGTACTCTTCTCCCTTGATGATCCTAAGGTGCCCTGTTTCTGGACTGTAAGATTAACCACTCGCATGTTTTTGTTACAAAACTTCTACATTTATAATTGGGACACTCGCAATTAGTCATGATAACAATTATTCACTATTGAATCATATGAATCTTATCCCCAGCTCTTTTCACCAGACCCATCTAGACAAGATGAAAACTATTCAGTGGGGACTCTCCCCCTGCCACACTCTTAAACTAAACTCCCTCTTGAAACCTTGTAAGCCAGTCACTGCGTGCCTTTATTGCCCCTCATTTTAAGTAGCCAATGTCTGAGTTGCTTGCTCTTATCTACCCTGTGTATAGATCTGTGTGCATGCATAATAGAACCCTCTGGGGGTGCGGGTAGGGTGTCCACTTGCTCAGGCACCCCCTCTAGTCACCAGAATAGAGGTGCACAGACAGAGAGAAACCAATGAACAGATAGATACACCTTTATCTCCGCGGTTCTGTCAGGTGTCTGTGGCTGCTCTGATCCTTCCCCCACTTGGTCTCTCCCAAGATGGCCGCTCAGGGAGTAGCTGAGCATCTTGAATTAGAAAGCAATGGATTTCTTGCTTCATCTACAAATTCCCTTAGCTGTAAGCCTTCCAAGCTTGTAAATATTCCTTTATATGTGGTTCACAGTTCTGGCACCATCCCTTGAGCCTGCTTGGTCCGGTATTCTGTGTTGTTGCTGACGGAGCTCCTCACTGCACTTCTACCGGATCCACCATCTTGCTTGATCTCCTTTGCCTTTGTCTTCTTGAACTGACCTTTGGAATTTTTTTCCAGCTTTTTGACTTCCTCATTTCTTCCATTTGTTTTAGCATCTCTATGCTGGAGAGCAAGTTTCAGAGTCTCTTCTAACATCTGTTTTGGTCTTTTCCTTCTTTCCTGTATTTTTAATGACCTTTTGACCTTTTACTTTCTTCCTGTATGATCTTGATGTCATACCACATCTCCTCTGTTTGTTTTTTTTTTGTTGTTGTTGTTGTCATTAGTGCCTGATGCATTAAATCTGTACTTGAGATGATCTCTAAATTCAGGTGGGATATGTTCAAGGTCATATTTTGACTCTTGTGGACTTGTTTTAATTTTCTTCAGTTTCAGCCTGAACTTGCATATGAACAATTGATGTTCTATTTCACACTCTGCCCATGGCCTGGTTTTGGCTGATGCTATGGAGCTTTTCCACTGTCTCTTTCCACAGATGTAGTCAATTTGATTTTTGTGTATTCAATCTGGTGAGGTCCATGTGTATACTCACCTTTTATGTTGTTTTAAAAAGGTATTTTCAATGAATAAGTCATTGGTTTTGCAAAATTCTGTCATGTGATCTCCAGTATCATTTCTATCACCAAGGTCATATTTTCGAACTACTGATCCTTCCTCTTTGTTTCCAATCTTTGCATTCCAATCACCAGTAATTATCAATGCATTGTGATTGCATATTTGATCTATTTCAGACTGAAGAGATGGTAGAGTTCTTCAATGTCATCATCACTGGCTTAAGTGGTTGATGTATAAATTTGAATAATAGTGATATTAACTGCTCTACCTTGTTGTTGTTGTTAAGTGCCATTGAGTCGGTTCCGATCCATAGCGACCCTGAACAGGGTTTCCGAGGCTGTAAATCTTTACAGGAGCAGAAAGCCTCATCTTTCTTCTGCGGAGCAACTGGTAGTTTTGAACGGCTGACCTTGCAGTTTGCAGCCTGATTCGTAACCACTACGCATGGATATTATTCTATCACAAACAGCATTGTACTTCAAGATAAATCTTGAAATATTGTTTTTGATAATGAATGCTACCCCATTCCGCTTGAATTTGTCATTCCCAACATAATGATTTTCCATATTATTTTCTGATTCAAAATGGCCAATGCCAGTCCATTTTAGCTTAGTAATGCTTAGGATATTGATGCTTATGTGTTCCATTTAATTTTTGACAGTTTCTAATTTTTCTAGATTCATAATTTATACATTCCATGTTCCAGATTATTAATGGATGTTGGCAGCTCTTTCTCCTCATTTTGAGTTGTGCCCCATCAGCAAATGAAGGTTTTGAAAGCTTTGCTCCATTCATGTCATTATGGTCAAGTCTACTTTGAGGAGGCAGCTCTTTCCCCAGTCATATTTTGAGTGCCTTCCAGGCTGAGGGTCACATCTTCTGGCATTATATCTGACGATATTCTGCTGCTATTTATGGTTCCTTCATCTTCTGGTACTATATTTGAAAATGTTCCTGTACTATTCATGGGTTTTCAGTGGCTCATCAGTCAAAAATAGTCTGTGTCTTCTTAGTCTGTCTTATGCTGGAAGTTTTGCTGAAACCTATCCACCATGGGTGACCATGCTGGTATTTAAACTATTAGTGGCATAGCTTCCAGGATCACAGCAACACACAAACCACCACAGTATGATAAATTGGCAGTTCTTCATTGTTGTTGTTGCTAAGTGCAATCCAGTCGGGTCTGACTCATAACCACTCTGCATAGAGTTTCCAAGGAGCAGCTGGTGAGTTTGAACCGCTGACATTGTGGTTCAAACCTACCTTGTGGTTCAGTGCTTATCCCACAGCACCACACCAGTTCTTCACAGTATTATGCTATTATCCGGCCCCCGCCATTGTCTCTGATGAGACATTACCCATTTCATTCCTTATTCATGTTATTTGCTCTTTCCCTTCTTCTCCTTTTATTAGATTTGCCAGTGGTTGTCAACTTTATTAATCTTTTCAAAGAACCAACTTGTCTTGATTCTTTCTATTGTTTTTCTGTTTCATATTTTTCTGCTCTAATCTTTATTATTTCTTTTCTTATGGAGAGTGTAGCCTTATTTTGCTGTTCTTCTTACTAACTGTTGGCGTTGTTGAGTTAAGGTGTTGATTTTGGTTCTTTCTTCTTTTTGGAAGAAAGTTTATTGCTATAAATTGCTTTCTAAGCACTGTTTTTGCTATGTATCAAAGGTTTTGGTATGTTGTGTTTTCATTCTAAGTTGATTCTAGGAATTTTAAATTTTCATTTATTTCTTCTATTACCTAGTAGTTTTAAAATCAAGGTGTTATTCAGTTTCCATTTATTTGAATTTCCCCCCCTTGATCTTCCTATTGTTTATTTCTAGTTATATAGGATTGTGTTCTGAGAAGATATTTTGTAGTATTTTGATGTTTTTTAATTGATTAAGGCTTTATGTCCTAATAGATTATCTATTTTAGAGAATGTTCTATGCATATTGGAAAAGAATAGATATTGTATACTGTATATGTTTATGAGGTCAAGTTGGTTGATTGTGTTTGTTGGTTCTTCTGTGTCTTTGTTGAGTTTCTTTCTAATCACTCTGTCCTTCATTGAAAGTAGTATATTACAGTCTCCTGCTATTATTGTAGATTTGTCTGTTTCTTTCTTCAATTCTGTAATAGTTTAATTGATATATTTTGAGACTGTTTCATTGGGAGCATAGATATTTATTATGGTTATGTCTTCTTGTTCAGTGACCCTTTATTATATAATATCCTTCTTTGTCTTTTATACTTGTTTTACCTTAAAAATCAATCTTATCAGAAATTAATATTGCCACTCATGTTCATTTTTTATTGCTGTTAGCTTGATATATTTTTTCTATCCTTTGATTTTTAGTTTATATTTTTTTTTGTGTCTAAGGTGTGTCTTTTGTAGATAGTATATTGATGGGTCCTGTTTTTTGTTTTGTTTTTTTTTATCCATTCTGCTACTCTCTAGACTTTTGCATTTAATACATTCACATTCAGTGTAATTATTGATAGGTATGAATTGATTGCTGTCATTTTGCTGTGCATTTTTTTGTGGTGGTACTAGTTTCTTGGTCCCATATAATTTTTTGCTTATGTTTTTTCTTTTAATTTCTTCACTGCTATTGTTTTATAGGTTACTAAATCTTTATGATTTTCCTCTTTAAAAATTTTTTTTGGGAGACAGTTTATTGATTTATTTTGACGTTCACCCTTTAATTTATTAATTTCTTCCCAACTTTAAAATAGGTTGTTCTTTCTTTAAATGTACTTGACTTCCTCTTTATTTGGAAGTTCTTTTTACTTGTGCTTTTACAAAATTGTTATGGCTACAAGCTGAAATCTCTAGTACCCCATTTTCAGTCTTGCAGATTTGTTTTACTTCGGATACTTCTACATCTAGGTGATATTGTCATGTATATTAATCTTGGCTTGTTGTCTGTTGTTCTTGGTTGTCTATCCAAATAATTCTTTTTAGTATTTTTTGTAAATTTAATCTGGTTTTTATAATTCTTTTAATTTCTGTTGATCTGCAAATGTCTTGATTTCACCCTTGTATTTGAGAGGCAATTTGAAATGAAATATATAAAGCCCTGAAAGAAAACAAAAATTTCCAACCAAGAATCCTATGTTGTTGTTATTGTTGTTAAGTGCCAGTGAGTTCATGTACAGGGTTTCCGAGGAGAGTTTGTTGAGTTTGAACTGCCCAATTTGTGGTTCAAAGTGACCTTGTGGTCCAGTGCTTAATTCTACAGCATCTCACCAACAAAATTGTCTCTCAAGTATGACAGTGAAATGAGGACATTTTCAGATAAGCAGAAATTAAAAGAACTTGATTTTGGGTTGGCAATTCTTTTCTTTCAGAGTTTTATATATGTCATTTCATTGCCTTCTTGTCTCCATGGTTCCTACTGAGACATCATCCATTGTCTTCTTGTCTTCATGGTTTCTGTTAAGAAAATACAACTTATTGGTTCTCCTTTGTAGGAAACTTTTTATTTCTCCCAAGCTGTTCTCAGGATTCTTTTCTTGTCTTTGGTTTTGGAAAGTTAGATTGTAATATGTTTTGATGATTTTCTTTTGGACTCTAGACTGCTCAGATAGTTTTTGAATACACATCTTCTCATTTTTCATGATGTTAGGGATGCTTTCTTCCATCAACTCTTCAACAATTTCCTCTGTTGTTTTTAGGTCTCATCCTGTTCTGGAATTCTAAGCATACGTAAGTTATTGCTCCTGATGGTGTCTCACATAATTCTTTGACTTTCTTCAGATTTTTTGAGGGGGCTGGGGAGAGGTTCTTTTGCTGATTATTCCTATTCAGGTTAGTATTGAGAGATTTGTCTTCAATGTAACTAATTTTGCCTTCCATTGAAACAGTTATACTCTTTTGCTCTTTCAGTATATTCCTGAAATCTTAGTGTTAATGTTCTCAATTTCTATTTGCTGTTTTCTGCATAAATAATTTCTTTTAGAAAGATCAACACAAGGCCAGTCCCTATGAGTTCGATGTTGAAGATATCCCAACTGTCTGACTTTTCCAACATAATCCTTGATATCAATTACCACTCTTCCCCTCCCTCCCTCATGCTCCTCATGCTCCAGGTTCTGCAACATGCTGCAACATCTCACAAAAGTCACAATTGTCAAAAGAAATAGCTCATGCAATTGTGGAGGTTGGCAAGTCCCAAATCCATACTTTAGAGATCAACCTGTAGGAATCTTCTCACCCACATAGTTTCAGGATCTGAGAAACCCAAACTGGCAGATTAGATGACAGGCTGTTGATGGATGAGACTGCAGGAGCTAGTGAATCAAGTCTGATGATGGGCGAAAGTCCCATGAACTGGAGGTCAGATATAATGAGCCAGATGCAAGATTCAGGGCAAGACAGTGAGCCTTTCCAAAGCAGTCTTATAAATTGGAGTCAGACCATGCCCCCAAGGGAAACTAAGAATGGTGACTTGACTCACACTCTAGTAAGGTGGGAAATCCTTAATCATTAGTTTCACTGTGATCCTTACTCCTTAACAGCTCACTGCAAAATGGGCCCATAGTCACAGAATTTGTTGTTAAGTGCCATCGAGTCGGTTCCAACTCACAGGGATCCTGTTTAGGGTTTCCAAGGAGTGGCTGGTGGATTTGAACTGCCAACCTTGTGGTTTGCAGTCCAGTGCTAATCCTACAGTGCTACAATAGGCTGAGGCTAGAATTTATAATATATCACAGAATGGAGAAATTTGGCTAGAAGAGCCATAAAAATTAATTAGCTGCCCTGCAGGTTCTAATTTTTTATTTATTTTGCCAGTTTGTTTTTATATTATTTTCCTGAATTCTTTTAGAATTTTATCTGTGTTTTCCTTAATTTTATCTGCAGCTTTCTTGATCTTTGTATCAATCCATTGATGGTACCTAATATCATTCTTTTTATTTCCTTATTAGAGAGTTTCAATATCATTTTTTTTTTTTTTTTCCCTCAGAAAGGCTTTCTGCCTCTGCACTTTGATCACTTGCTTGAGTCACTGTGTCTTATTTCTTTGGAGAAACTGAAATGTTCTGTTGTCTCCAAGGTATTGTGGTATCATTGCATTTGTATCTGAGTGATGATTATATGTTTGTGTGTTCTTAGGCACTTACCACCTGTCTCCTGGTGAGTATGATAGAAAGTAGAAGTCACTGTACAGTTGTCTGTTTGCTGTTTGTGTGGTGCAGTTCAGGGTGGATTCGGCTGGTGTTGGCTGCTGTCTTTTATTGCTCAGGTGGTACAGGAGTGGGTAGTAGCCCTTGCTAGGGGGTGGAGCTGCAGGAGGATGTAGCTGGGTCATTTGGGCACAGTTGCTATCTCATATCCAGTGGGGCAAAATAAAAATAAAGACAATAAAAACAATAACACAAAGCCAAAACCAAACCAAAAATAAAACCAACCAACCAAACAAAACAACAGCAGAAAAAAAAAAATAGAGAAGGAAAAAAAAAATCAAGCAGCAACAAGAAAAAATAGCTAAATAAATGAAAACTAAAAGGAAAAGGAAAATAAAAGTGAGGGAATACAAAAAAAAATTTAAAGAAAATTAAAGGAAAGGAAAACCAACACAATAAATAAAACTAGGAAGGAGGGGAGAAAAAGGAAAGCAATAAAAGAAAAAATCAAGAGAAGCAAAAATGTAAGAGAGAAGAAGAGAGAGATAAAGAAAAAAGAAGCAGAAGAAAAGAAAGAAAGTAAAGCAGAGAAATGATAATAATAAATGATAAAACAAGGAAAAGGCAAGAAAAGGAAATAGAGGAAAAAGCTGGGTCTGGTGTAGGACCCAGAACAGAGAAAATTGTGGCGCCTTGCAGCTAAGGTGCTTACAGGCTAGAGGGGAAAGAGGTGAGTGGTTGGGACACTAGGTTCTAGATGCAGTTCCTTCTGGCTTAGGTGTTGGATGGAGCTACAGTACCTGATCTGGAAGTATTTTGGTAGTGGAGGCCATGGTCCTTGTTACCAAAAGGAACTCTTGTGGGCCCAGAGTTCAGCTGGGATCAGGGTGACTGATTATGGAAGGAGTTCTTGTCTGCCAGGGGTGCCAGGGGATTTGGCACTGTGCCTTTTGTTAGTTTGATGAGGTAGATTTCATGTACCTCCAGACATGGAGATGGTGTGCCCAGTGTACAGTCACAAGAGCGTAGCTCTGACTTCAGGCAGAGCTGAAGCTATACAGGAGGCACTGTACCAGCTGCTAGGTGGGTGAGGTGGGACACTGGCCATGGTTCTGGTCATCAGAAGGGTGTGGGGAAGAAAGGGAAACTGCACTTTTCTCATGATCAGCCACTGGTGTGTGTTTGTGCTGTCAGGCTGCTTCAAAAGTTCAAGAGGGCTGCGTTGTGTCAAGTCTGTCGACAGTTCACATGTTTGTCTCCTCTGTCACTGCTCCTGTTTAGCTTCTTCTAGTTGTTACTCAATTGACCTGTCTTCCTTTTCCTCTGAAGCTCAGGGTTCAAGGATTATCTTCCATATCTGTTTCATTTGGTCTTTTGTGTCTTTTTTGTGGAGGGTCTGTGAAGCCTGACTATGACAAACACTTGACTGGCATTAGATACAAATCTTCTGACTTTACATACAAGTTTGACTTAAAGGACAGATTTAGGAATGGAACTCATTCGTAATCCAGTGACTGCTTATACTGGTATTTTTAAAAAACAAGTTACGAGGGAAGGAAACTAGTACCAGTTTCCTACTGCCACTATAACAAATTGCCACAAACTTAAAACAACACAATTTATTATTCATCATTTACAGCTCTTTATCAGAGGAGTCCTAGGGTAGTGCAGTTGGATAAGCGCTGGACTGCTAACTGTAAGGTCAATAGTTCAAACCCACTAGCTGCTCCTTGGAAACCCTATAACAGGGTCACTATGAGTTGTAACTGACTCTGTGGTAATTAACAACAACAACAACAACAACAACAACAACAACAACAACAACAGCTCATAAGTCTCAAAATCAAGGTGTCAGCAGGGCTGCCTTCCTTCCTAAGGTTCTGGGAGAGGGACTCTTTACCTTTTCCAGTTTCTAGAGGCTACCTGTATTTCATGACTTGTGGCTTCTTTCTATATTTTCAAAGCCAATAGTGTTATATCTTCAAATCTCTCCCTATCTCATACCTCTGCTGCGTTATCACATCTTCTTTTGCTACTTACACTCCTGCCTTCCTCTTATAAGGACTTGTGTGGTACAATCAATTTGTAATTGAGTGCTAACCTAAATGGTGGTTCAAAACTCATCCAGTGGCTATGTAGGAGAAACGTCTGGTGAACTTTTTTCCATAAAGATTACAACTAAGGTTTCTGTTCTGTAACCCATGGGGTCATCATGAGTTGGAATCTACTCAATGGCAGCAAGTTTTTTTGAGGTTGCTTTGCCATTTCAATAATGTAACATAGTCATAGGTTTCAGGGATTTGGACTTGGATAGGTTTGCAAGGGTCATGCTGGAAACATGTTTATGGTATTAAACATGCTAATTCAAATCATAGCCTTCTGAGACTATGATGGGGTCATATTTGATTGGATCTGGGGTGTTCCTGGCATTTCTTAGCTATCTGCATAGAAGTTAGAGTGGGCTCCTACAGATCTCACAGAATTCTCACAGATATTTATTACCTCCAATGTTGAATGCTCTCTGCTTGCTGGGCTATGACTAAAGCTTCTGGATGGAGAAGGAAGAAGGACTTGTGCACTAAAGAATGGGACTTTCCCAAAGGTTTCTTCCCAGAAACATACTACTCTCAGAGAGACCAAAATTATGCAGAAGAATTCTATGACAGTGGGTTAAACTTACTTGTTTAATCAAAAGTAGAGATAACCTATACTTTGAAATGGAAATTAGGGCTCTAGAATGTTTTAAACAAGAGTGCTACCACCCTGGGAAACCCCCTGTTGACTTGTGAGCAAGGAAATAAGGCTACAGGCAGGTGACCTTTTCATGCCACCCCATGCATATTTTATTTGTGACAGGTGTTGTGTTTGAAGATACTGACACCCAAAGTTCTTTGTTTTCCTGCAGAGAAAATTTGATCCCTTCTTTCTTCATTTAAGGATATTTTACTATTTTATTATTATAATAATGTCTTTTGACTTTGATCTTTGGGGTTGTCAAAGATGATGAGGTCAGCAGAAACCAAACTGAAGACCACTCACAGAGGGTTAATGAGAGTCTATCAAACACTGCATTGACTAAGGATAGTAATCTCAGCTAAAGTACCTGACCATGCAGCAAATTCCATTTGCACAGGATGAGCAACTTATATTGGTGAGAAATAATTCCTCATGAAGCTTTGGGTCTACTGGGAAAAATACATGCCAGAGATTCACAGGCATCCCTTTCTCACAAATCTCAACAGACTTGTCTTTCTCATCCTCACTGGCACTGGCTGCACTAACTATAAAAATTTCTTTCTTAATTTGGTTTAGCCAAGTTTCCAGCCAAGTGTTCCTTCTTTGACTGTACCTCAGTTTAATTTCCTTTTCTTCACCCTATGGATTCTCCTCAAGACACAATCCTTGACACTCTCCTGTTTTACTTCATGTACTTTTTTTTTTTTTTAAATGTATATACAAGGATACTTCAAAAAGTTCATGGAAAACATCCATTATCTTTT
The DNA here is from genome assembly GCF_000296735.1 of Chrysochloris asiatica. Classification (NCBI taxonomy): domain Eukaryota; kingdom Metazoa; phylum Chordata; class Mammalia; order Afrosoricida; family Chrysochloridae; genus Chrysochloris; species Chrysochloris asiatica. Next base: position 14,776,250 of record NW_006408569.1, on the reverse strand, counting down.
TTTTTTTTTTTTTTTAAAGTTTTTGCTGTGAATTAAGTGAATGTTTACAGGGCAGATCATCAGTTTTACACTCAACAAATCATACACCTTGTTTCATTACAATGATTATAATCCCCTCCATGTACCATCACTTAACAGTATTTCTCTCTATTCAATTTAGCTCCTTTTTCCATGATCTTTTAATTCTATTTTTCTATGAGCTTTTTGAAGCTCCCTTGTATATATAGAAATTTATCTTAAGGTAATTTTTCATGCTATTGTAGAGGCTGTCAAGTCCCAAGTCCATAGGTGAGACGTCAGGCTGGATACCTCTTCTAACTCACATAGCTGCAGAGGTCAATGAACCCAAGAGGGCAGCCTGCTGGCTCACAGGCTGTGGAGGCTAAGATTAGCAGGCAATAAGGCAGGCTCAAACACCAAGAACCAGAGGTCAGATGATAAGGAGCCAGATGCAGTATCTAGACCTAGCAAAAAGCTAAAGAACTTTGCCAGAATTTCCATATGTATTGGCTATAAGTCACACACTCAAGGGAATTCCCTTTCAACTGACTGGCTGCTCAGAGCAGATCTCGATGATTTTATATTAAATCACGTATGGCGGGAAAGAGTGAGGAATGACTATATCATGATATAACCGCCAAATCACTGAAAATCATCGTCCAGCCAAGTTACTATGCAACCTTAACCATTTCACATAGCAAGTCACATAAATATCACTGCCACCCTTGATCTAGCTTTTCATGCTTTTTGGAATCTTTTTTATTTTAAATCCTGGATTGGGTGAAGATTTACAGAGCAAATCGGTTTTCTATTCAATAGTTCCTACACATTTGGTTTCATACCACTGATTGTAATCCCCACAATGTAATATCTCGGATCCCACTTCCTCCCTTTGTTTTCTGTTTCCATCCCTTCTTTCCTAACCTTTCTGAACTTTGTCCTGGGTAAGTGCTACCCATTTCATCTGAAATGCCTGATTATTTTAAGGGATCCTGTAAATAAATGGTGATATTCAACTAAAAACCAAACCAAACCAAAAAACGTATTTTTTTCCAATGCATTGAACCCTTTAAAAAAGTTATATTATTAATTAAGTGATAGTTTACATTGTAGAAAATCAGTTTTGGACTCAACCAATCATATTTTGTTTCATTGCAATGCTTACAATCCCTTCCATGCACCATCGGTTAACAGTATTTCCCTCTATTCCCTCTGTTTTTTGGATGTACATAAAACCACGCAGGAATATATAATCATTTAAACAACCAAAGGGCACAATTTGCAAGCCAGCCTCCTGCCCACCAGCACACAGCCTTTCTCTTTTCATGACTCAAGAGTCCTCAACTGCTGTATCTCTCTATGCTATCACCTCTGCCTCTGTCTCTGGTGTCATTGCTTCCGTCAGTGTTTTCACTGTTTCTCTGGTTAGAATCCCACGTTCTGCTCTTGCTCTTCTCTCTGGATGGTCCTTGGGTCCTCTGTTTCTGGAATATAAGATTAACTTCTCCCCGCTTTTTTTTTAAAGTTTTTATTGTGAATTATGTGATAGTTTACATAGGAGAACATTAACTTTACGTTCATCCTATCTTATTTTGTTTCACTGCAATGATTACAATCCCCTCCATGCATCATCAAACAGCAAAAGGGTATACACCCCATAAGCCTGCCCCCCGGTCGTCAGCACACAGCTCCTCTCCCTCTCTGAGTCTAGAGTCCCCAGCCACTCCATCTCTCCACGTCATCATCTCTGCCTCCATCACTGACACCACTGCTTTTCTGGGTAGGGTCCCACACTCCGCTTTTCTCTCTTGATGGTCCCAGGTACTTCCGCTCCTGGACAGCAAAATCAACCACTCCCTTCCTTTTGTTACAAAATGTCTACCTTTAATTTGTAACATTCACAATCAGTCCTGATAGCAATTATTCATTATTGAACAGCAAGATTCTTATCCCCATCTCCTTTCATCAGCCCTGTCCAGACAGGTTGGAAACCACTCAGTGGAGATTCTACCCTTCCCCTCACCTTCTGGAACTAGG
>NW_006408569.1:14770963-14774087 GCF_000296735.1 Chrysochloris asiatica | reverse complement strand
TGTAAAGATTTGTTCCTTCCTTTGACCTACTGTATCAATAAGCATAGGTCAAGTTCATCAAATTGTAGCAGATTACTCTTTTTTTTCTTTCTCTTCTTTCTTCCTGTAGTTGAGTTCTGATCATCCAGCCATTGAAGCCAGGTCAAGTGGGTATTATCTGCAAATGTGGGTGTTCTTGTGCATCTCCCCTCACTTAATACCAGTTGGATGCTTCACACTCTGCTCTGGTCCTCTGTGGCCATGGACCTGTCTCTGGGCTTAGGAGTCCCCAGGTCTTGTCGTAATGCTGGTTAACCAGGTCTCAGTCCAAGTTAACAGGAGTCTATTGAATGTGGTCGGACTTAGTTCACAAATTCATCGCTGTTTTCCCCCCACTTCCCCTTATCGGTGACCAATGTGGTCGCAACAAGGCCACATGGCTGCTCATGTATTACCTTTGAGTTTTAGTCTTGGAAGGGAGTTTGCCCTGAGGGCACCTGACCACTTGCTTTGAAGGCTCCTGTGGGAACCACCTGTTGTTGTTGTTTGTTTGTTTTTTTAATTTAAGGTTTTTATTATGGATTGAGTGAAAGTTTACAGAGCACATCATCAGTTTCACATTCAACAATTCATATAATTTGGTTCATCTGTTTGTTTTTGTAGTAGTCAATCAGTATGCCATTATTTTTTAAAAAAATTTTCCTGCTGGTCTTTCTTTTGATGAGTATCTTCTGGTCTTCTCGCCCCTCCAGGCTGGTCTGCTTGTCTTTTCCCACCTCAGAAGATCCTGGATGGGGATCAGGATTCCACCTATGGTCTTGTACAATGCAAAGGATCTGCAGGAAGCCTCCTTTGCTGGGCATGTTCTAGCTCCAGTTTAGGTATTCCAATCAGTTATAGGCTGAAGACGGACTTACAAGCTTTCTTTGATGATGTCTCTGGTTATTCCTTTCTCTCCCCCTTAAGTGTCTATTTTAGTAGGTAAAGATTCAAAAGACAACAAGCATCTTAACATTATTTCCCCACTTTTATTCATTTAAACCATGCCTCAATCCCTATATCCCAGAGCTCTCTTGTTCCAAGGTTGTGCTTACATCGCTATTTACCTCTATCTTATTTAGCCCATGTAAACCTGCCTAACTGTTCTCCCATCAACCTTGTTTTTCCACTCCCCTCTCCTTTTTAGTGTGTTGTACCGCCCCCCCACACACAGCACACAAACTATCCTGTGTCTATTCCCTACCCTGTGCTCCACTTTCCCCTCTCTCCCCTCAACCCACACCATAAACACTGGTAACCAGCAAAGTTTTCTTTTTTCCCCCCTTTTTCTTAATCTTTTACAATAATGGTCCTATGCAATATATCTTCTTTTGTGCCTGACTGATTTCACTCAGTTACAATGTACTCAAGGTTCATCCACATTATGTGGTGGCTTCCAGCTTCATTGTTATTCTTCAAGGTAGCATAATATTCCATTGTTGTATGTACCAAAATTTGTTTATCCATTCTCCCATTGATTGGCAGTTAGGCTGTCTCCATCTTTTTGCTATTGTAAATAGTGCTGTTATGAACATTGGTGTGCATATATCTACTTGTGTTATGGCTCATATATCTTGTGGGTAAAGACCAAGTAGAGGAATTGCTGGATCAAAAGGTATCTCTATTTCCAGCCTTCTAAGGAAGCACCATATTGCTTTCCAGAATGGTTGGACCATTTTGCATTCCCACCAGCAATGTAGGAGAGTCCCAGTCCTTCCACAACCTCACCAGTATTTATTGTTCTCTACTTTTTTGATCTTTGCTGTTTTTGCTGGTGTGAGATGATATCTCATTGTTGTTTTGATTTGCATCTCTCTAATGGCTAGTGATCATGAACATTTGTTTATATGTTTGTTGGCTGCCTGGATCTCTTCCTTGGTGAAATGTCTGTTCATGTCCTGTGCCCATTTTTAATTGTGTTGTTTGTCCTCTTCTTGTAGAGGTGTTGTAGGTTCCTACATATTTAGAAATTAGTCCATTGTCTGATGTGTCGTTGCAAAAGATTTTTTCCCATTCGGTGGGTTCCCTTTTTACTCTTCTGGTGAAGTCTTTTGATGCACATAAGCTTTCAAGTTTTAGTATGTATGTCTCAATCATCTATTTTGTTTACTTTTGTTTGAGTAATTTTCAAAATGTTTGGGACTCTGTGTATGCCCTGTATTAGAGCCCTCACATTTGTCCCTACTTTTTCATTGATGGCCTGTATCATTCTGGGATTCACATTTAGGTCTTTAATCCATGCTGAGTTGGTTTTTGTATAGGGAGTGAGGTAAAGGTCTTGTTTCAATCCTTTGCATATCACTTTCCAGTTCTGCCAACACGATCTGTTGAAGAGACTATCTCCTCACCATGAAATATATTTAGGTACTTTGTCAAAAATCAGTTGGCTCTATGTGCATGGGTTAATTTCTGGATTCACGATTCTGTTCCATCTCGATCACTGTATCTTTCATTGTACCAGTACCAGGCTGTTTTGACTACTGTAGCTGTGTAGTAAATTTTGAAATCAGGGAGTGAGAGGCTTCCCACATTGTTCTTCTTAAGCAGTGCTTTACTTTTCCTGGGTCTCTTTCCTTTCCATATAAAGTTTGTAATTGTTTTTCCAATCTCTTTAAAGAATGTAATTGAAATCTGGATTGGTATTGCATTATATGTGTAAATTGCTTTGGGCAGTATTGACATTTTTACAATCTTAAGTTTTCCTATCCAGGAGCATGGTATATTCTTCCATTTTCATAAGTCTGTCTCTTTTGGTTTCTAATAGTAGTGTTTTGTAGTTTTCTTTGTGTAGGTTCTTTGTTTCTCTGGTTACCTTTATTCCTAGATATTGCATACTTTGTGTGGCTATTGTAAATGGTATTGCTTTTCTAATGTCCTTTTCAGCTCTGTCATTGTTACTATAGAGGAACCCAACTGATTTTTGTATGTTGATCTTATACCCTGACACTTTGCTGAATCTTCCATTGAGGTCTAGTAGCTTTTTGACTTAGCCTTTGGGATTTTCTATTTATAGGATCTTATTGTCTGCAAATATAGAGAGATTTATTTCCTCTTTGCCAATTTGGATGCCTTTAATTTCCCTATCTTGCTGTATAGCTCTGGCTAA
>NW_006408569.1:14755778-14770782 GCF_000296735.1 Chrysochloris asiatica | reverse complement strand
CATCAATCAATATGATCATGTGGTTCTTTTCTTTTTTCTTATTTATATGGTGGATAAAGTTGATCGTTTGTCTAATATTGAACTATCCTTGCATCCCTGATATGAATCCCACTTGATCATGATGTATTATTTTTTGATGTGTTACTGGATTCTGTTGGCTAGGATTTTGTTGAGAATTTTTGCATCTATGTTCATGAGGCATATTGATCTATAATTTTCTTTCTTAGTGACGTTTTGGTATGAGGGTTATGCTTGCTTCATAAAATGTATTAGGAAGTTTTCCATCCTTTTCTATATTCTGGAATAATTTGAGTAAACTGGTGACAGCTCTTTCCTGAATGTTTGGTAGAACTCACTAGTGAAGCCACCTGAGCCTGGATTTCTTTTGGTTTGGAGTTTTCTGAAGACCTGATCAATTTCTTCTTCTGTTCAAGTTTTCTACTACACTCTGTAAGTTTAGGTAAGCCATGTTTTTCTAAAAATGTATCCATCTCTTCTAAGTTTTCAAATTTGTGGGAGTATAACTCTTCATAGTATTCTGTTATTATCCTTTTGATTTCCTTTGGTTCCATTGTGACATCGCCCATGTGGTTTCTAATGTGAGTTATTTGTCTTTTCCCTCTTTTCTTTTGTTAGGTATGCCAATGGTTTGTCAATTTTATTAATCTTTTCAAAGAACCAGATTCTTGTCCTGTTTTCTATAGTTTTTCTGTTTTCTATCTCATTTATTTCTGCTCTTATTGTTATTATTTCTTTTCTTTTGGTGACTGCAGGTGCCCTCTGTTGCTCTTTTTCTAATTGTTGGAGATGCTGTATTAATGTGTTAAATTTGGTTCTTTCTTTTTGTATGTATGCATTTATCGCAATAAATTGTTCTCTCAGCACTGCTTTCGCCGTGTCCCAAAGATTGTGGTATGTTGTGTTTTCATTCTCATTTGTTTCTTTTAAATTTGTGTATTCATGTTAAATTTCTTCCAATATCCAATCATTTTTCATTATGGTGTTATTCAGTTTCCATGTATTCAACTATATTTCCTTGGTCTTCTTATTGTTGGTTTCTAGTTTTATGGCATTGTGGTCTGAAAAGATGCTTTGTAATATTTTGATGTTTGTAAATTTGTGGAGGCTTGCTTTGTGACCTAATACATGGTCAATTCTGGAGAATGTTCCATGTGTGCTGGAAAAGACTGTGTGTTGTTCTATTGTTGGATTGAATGCTCTGTACACATCTATGAGGTCAAGCTGGTGGATTGTGCAGTTTAGTTCCTTTGTAACTTTGTTGAGTTTCTTTCTGGTTGTTCTATCCCTTTTAGAAAATGGCGTATTAAAATCTCCCACTATAATTGTAGACTTATCTACTTCTTTCTTCAATTCTAGTAGGGTTTGCTTTATATAGCTTGGTGCTCTCTCATTGGGAGTATAGATGTTAATTATGGTTATGTCATCTTGCTCAATTGACCCTTTAATCATGAGATAGTGCTCTTTATTTTTTAAGCTGGTTTTTGCTTAAAGTTTATTGTATCAGAGATTAGCATTGCTACTCCTGATTGTTTTTTTATTGCAATTAGCTAGGTATATATTTTCCATCCTTTAACTTTAGTCTGTTTATGTCTTTGTGTTTAAGGTGTGTCTCTTGCAGACAGCATATTGAAGGGTCTGTTTTCTTAACCATTCTGCCACTCTCTGTCTCTTCATTGGTGCATTTAATCCATTGACATTCAGTATAGTTATCGATAGATATGAATCAATTGCTGTCATTATGTTAATTTTGTGGTTCTGTTCATCCCTTTATTCTGCATGCCTTCTTGTGCTGAATTCATGTTTTTTTGTGCTAATTATTGTCAATTTATTCTTAGTTTTAATGTTTCCTTGTTCTGCTTGGATCTTCATTTTCATAGTAAGTTGTGAAATATTAATTTTCTTTGGAGTTACCCTGTAGTCTATTAAGTTTTCCCTGCATTTAAGACCATCTATCGTATCCTGCAAGGAGTTCTGTTAGTGTAGTGGTTACGAATCGGGCTGCGAACCTTAAGGTCAGCAGTTCGAAACTACCAGCTGTTCCATGGGAAAGATGAGGTTTTCTGCTTTTGTAAAGATTTACAGCCTCGGAAACCCTGTTCAGGGTTGCTATGGGTCGGAACTGACTCCACAGCACATAACAACAACAACAACAACATTGTATCTTGCAATCTACCTGACCTCCTCACCACCTGCATCTCTGTTCCTACATTTTTCCTTTCTTTGACATTGTTAATATTTTGATCTTTGATTGGCCTCACAGGTCCTCTGAATTTGCTGTTGTAATTTTGTTCTGTTCTGAAGTCTGCTATCTGTTGACTGGGTTCTGTTGGTGTTGCCACATCTGTCAGTTTCTGGTTGTTGTCTGTTCTTGCTGGTTTTCATTGCAAAGAATTCCCTTTAGAATGTTTTGAAGAGCTGGATTGGCTTTGACAAAATCTCTTAGCTTGTGTTTATCATGGAATATTTTGATTGCAGCATTGTATTTGATTGACAGTTTTGCTGGATAAATGATTCTTGGTTGGCATTTTTTTTCTTTTAGGGTTTTATATATGTCTCCCCATTGCCTTCTTGCCTACATGGTTTCTGCTGAGAGATCCGAGCTTAATCTGATTTGCTTGCTTTTGTAGGTAACACTTGTCTTTTCCTTGGCCACTTTTAGGATTCTCTCCTTGTCTTTGATTTTGGAGAACTTGATTATTATATGTCTTTGTGATTTTCTTTTGGGGTCTATATTTCCTGGGGTTCACTCAGCTTCTTGAATGTTTATCTTCTCATCCTTCAAGATGTTAGGGGAATTTTCTTCCAGTAGTTCCTCAACTATCTCCTCTGCGGAGTTCTGTGATTCTTCCTGTTCCAGGATGCCAATAATTCTTAAGTTATTTCTCTTCATGCTATCCAGCATGAATGTTAGACTCTCTTCAGATTTTTTTTTAACCTTTTTTCTATTTGCTCTTCTATCTTAGCAGTATTGAGAGATTTGTCTGCCAGCTTGCTGGTTCTGGCTTCCATCTTTTAAATTCTACACTTTTGCTCTTTCAGTTTGTTGTCCATTTCTTATCTTTTATTATTAATCATCTGGACCTCTTTTTGCAGATTTTGAATTGTTTACAATGCTATATCTATATTGTTTGTTTGCTCCTGTAGCACTTTCCTGACTTTTTCCTTATTTTCCTCCACCCTTTTGTGGAACATTTGAATTTGTCTCCTTATCATTCTTCTGAGTCAGATCCAAAGCCTGCTCTTCTTCTACTGGGAAGTCTGTGTTTGCCTCCAGCTCATTTGTCTCATTTTCTGTTTTGGGACATGTGCTGAGATTTTTTGTTGCTTTTTTTGGGACATTTTCAGTAGTTAGGTTGCTTATCAATCTTAAATGAAGATTTGTTGTTGTGTTGTTATGCTTAATGAGTGTCTCCAGATGGATGTGATGTTGAGATAGGCTTCCCTTTTCATGTGTAATGCCTAGCAGCTGGTATTGGCTCTTGCCCAAATGGTGGGATATTATGGGGTATGTTTGGAGCTTGGCACACTTGCTGTCTCTTCTTGGGTAAGGTAGGGGGAGAAAACTCTCACCTCCAGGAAATGAGTGAGACCAAAAGGACCAAAAACAGTAACAACATAAACACAGAGACAAAAACCTCCACTCAAAAATAAAACTAAACAAAAATAAAACCGTAGATGACTGTCCAGTAGCCTTTGCTGTGCAGACAGGGATAAAGGGAATCGATTGAATTGATCGTTTCAGAAATCGCCATATTTTGCTTCCATAGTCAGATTTCTCCACAGGTGGACACGGGAAGCTTGCGCCTGGCACTTTATACAAGATCCAAAGCTGTGGCACTGCTCCAGGAAAGCTCCTTCTCTGTTTTTTCTGCACCTCCGCTGAGGAGCCATTCCTACCTGTCTCTGCTTCACCTGCCCCCAAAGTGGAAGTCTCACTCCCTGGTTTTTGTTACACAACTTCTATCTTTACAGTTGTGACAATCACAATTAGTCATGATAACACTCATTATTGCATGAAAAAATCCTATCCCCATCTCCTTTCACCACGCCCTTCTAGAAAAGATGAAAACTATTCAGTGGGGTATCTACCTTACCCTACTTTCTCTGAAACTAAATTGTCTCTTGAAAACTTGTAAAAATTTTAGGTAGCCAATGTCTAAGTTGCCTGTCCCTATCAATCATGTGTACTGAGAGTATAGGCATGATCCTTGATGTGAAGACTCCTTTCCTCTTGGTTGATAGAAACTACCAGTGGTTCCATGGAATAAAGATGAGGCTTTCTGCTCTTGTAAACATTTATAGCCTCAGAAACCCTATTCAGGGTTCGCTATGAGTTAGAACCGACTCCACAACATATAACTACCACCAAAATGTCAAGTTTATCTTATTGTAGCGATTTGCAGTTGTTTCCTGTAATAAATTTCTTTATCTTCCTCTAGTCAATTTCTGACCATCAAGCTATCCAAGCTAGGTCAATGGGTACTATCAGCAAGTGTGGACATTCTTGCATGCCTCCCCCCACTTCGTATCAGCTGGACACTTAACTCTCAGCTCTAGCTCCCAGTGTCTAGGACAGTGTTCATGGGCTCAGGAGTTCCCAAGTCTCCCCAAACTTTGGACAAACCAGCACTTCCTCTTCTGTCTCTCATCTCAAGGTCAACAGTAGTCTATGGAACATGGTCAAACTCTGCCCATGTCTTCATTGCCTTTTCCCCACTTCTACTCAAAAGTAGATCACTGTGGTCACCAGTGAGCTTACAAGCCTGTTCTTGTGTTCCCTTTGAGTTTCCGTCTTGGAAGGGGCCAAGGCATTTAACTTTATGAGTAAGAAAAATCTAAGCTTGATGCGTCCCCCCTACCCCCTTACTCAACTTCTTTTCAGAAGTAACCTTTGGCTAGGATTACCCAAATTAGTCACTAAAAGGGCTAATAAACTACTATGATTAGCTTAAACCAAGTCCGTCGTGGATTCCTATTGTGGCGCTGTGGGTTAATACAATGGACTGTAAGGTCAGTTTTAACTGCAAGGTCAGAGGTTCATGTTCACCAGCTGCTCCTCAGAAATCCTATACAGGTTCATTATGGGTTGGAACCCAATTGATGGGTACTTAACAACAAGAAAAAGAAGTCAATTTTAACTATAGCTACACATGAAAATCACCTGGTTGTTGTTGTTGTTAGGTGTTGTTGAGTCAGTTCTGACTCAGTGAATGAAACACTGTCTGGTTCTACACCATCCTTGTAATTGTTGTTATGCTCAAGCTCATTACTCCTGCCACTGTTTCAATCCATCTCATTGGGGATCTTTCCCTTTTTCACTGACCCTCCACTTTTCCAAGCATGATGTCCTTCTCCAGGATGTCTATGCTGATTACATGTCTGAAGTATGTCTCCATCCTAGCTTCTAAGGAGCATTCTGGCTGCATGTTTTCCAACAGAGTTTTTTTTTGTTGTTGTTCTTTTGGCAGTTCATTTGTTGTTGTTAGTTGTCGTCGAGTTGATTCTTACTCATAGCAACCCTATGCACAACAGAATGAAGCACTGCCAGGTTCTGCACCATCCTCATAATCATTGTTAAGCTTGAGCCCATTGCTGCTGCAACTGTGCCAATCCATCTCAATTCCTCTACCTAGCATGATGTCCTTCTCCAGGGACAAATCCCTCCTGACAATATGTCCGAATTATGTGAGAAGTCTGGCAGTTTATGATAATTCCAATATTCTTCTCTAACAAAGTAATTCAAATGAGTTGATTCTTCTAAGATCTTCCAGATTCATTGTCCAACTTTCACATGCACTTGAGACAATTGAAAATACCATGCTTTGGGTCTGGCACACCTTAATCCTCAAACTGATTATCTTTGTTCTTTAATACTTTAAAGAGATCTTTTGCAGCAGGTTTGCCTAGTGCAATACTTCATCTAATTTCTTGACAGTTGCTTCCATGAGTGTTGATTGTGGATCCAAGCAAAATGAAGTCTATGACAACTTCAGTCTTTTCTCCATTTATTATAATGTTATTTATTGATCCAGTGGTGAGGATTTTTGCTTCCTTTACATTGAGGTGCAATCAATACAAAAGACTGTGGTCTTTGAACATCATCAGTAAGTATTTTAAGTCATCTCCACTTTCAGCAAGCAAGACTGTATCATCTGCATATTGTAGGTTATTAATAAGTCTTCTAATTCTTTTTTTTTTCCTTCCTCTAATTCTGATGATATGTTCTTCCTCATATAATTCAGCTTCTCAGATTATTTACTCAGTGTACAAACTGAGTAATATGGTGAAAGAATATAACCTTGGTCCATACACTCCTTTCCTGATTTTAAATCATTCAGTGTTCCCTTGTTCTGTTCAAACACCTACCTCTTGGTCTAAGTACAGGTTCCTCATAAACACAATTAAGTGTTCTAGAATACTCATTCTCAGCAATGTTGCCCATAGCGTGTCATGATCCACACTGTTGAAAGCCTTTGCATAGTCAATAAAGCACAGGTAGACATCTTTCTGGTAGTCTCTGCTTTCAGCCAAGATCCATCTGAGGTCAGCAATGATATCCTTTGTTCCATGCACTCATCTGAATTCGGCTTGATCCTTTGGTAATTACCTGTCAATGTACTATTGTAGCGGGTTTTGAATCATCGTTAGCAAAATTTTACTTTCATGTGATATTAATGATATTATCTGATGATTTCTGCATTCCATTGGGTCACCTGTCTTTGGAATGGGCACAAATATGGATCTCTTCCAATCAGTTGGCTAGGAAGATGTCTTTTAAATAGACAAGCGAGTGCCTCCTGTGCTGTATCTGTTCGTTGAAAGATTTCAGTTTGTATTCCATCAATTCCCAGTGCCTTGTTTGTTGCCAATGACTTCATTGCAACTTGGACTTCTTCCTTCAGTACAATTGGTTCTTGATATGCAATCTCTTGAAATGGTTGAACATTGTCTATTTTTCTTTTTTTTGTCTGTTAATTTGTGATATTGTGGTGACATGTGTGTTGCTGTGATGCTGGAAGCTATGCCACCAGTATTTTAAATACCAGCAAGGTATACCCAGATGAACAGGTGTTAGCTAAGCCTCCAAACTAAAACAGATTAGGAAGAAGGAAAGGTGGACTACAATAGAATGTTTGTTGTTCTTAAGAGCCATCACGTTGGTTCCAACCCATAGTGACCCTCTGTTGGGTTTCTGAGGAGTGGCTGGCGAGCTTGAACCACCAACCTTGCAGTTCAAACAGACATTGTTGTCCAGCACATTAACCCACAGCGCTATACTGAGAACCTTATGAATAACAGTGGAACACTGTCAGATAACACGTGACTATTGAATACTGAAACCTGAAGGATAGAACCAGAATATTGTCCTTTATAGTGTCAGGAGATGAGCCTTTCAAGTTGGAAGGTGCTCAAAATACTGCTGGGGAAAGACTACCTCCTCAAAGTAGGGCTGATTTTGATGATACAAATGGAGTAAAGCTTTTGGGACCTTCATTTGCTGATAGGGCACAACTAAAATTGATGAGAAACAGATGTAAACTTCCATTATAATCAGAGCATAGAATATATGAAGTATGACTCTAGAAAAGTTGTAAGTTGTCAAAAATTAAATAGAACACATAAATATCAATGCCCTAGGCATTAGTGAGCTGAAATGGACTGGTATTGGCCATTTTGGATCTGACAATCATATGATTTACTATGCCGAGAATGCCAAATTGAAAAGGACTTCATCTTCAAAAAGAACATTTCAACATCCATCTTGAAATATAATACTGTCTGTAATAGCTTTAAATCCATATGTCACAAGGAAGACCAGTTAATACTACTATTATTCAAATTTACATACCAACCACTAAAACCAGTGGTGATGAAATTGAAGAATTCTACCAATTTCTTCAGCCTGAAATTCATAAAACATGCAAGCAAGATGTATTGATAATTACTGGTGATTGAAATGCAAAGGTTGGCAATAAAGAGGAAGGATCTGTGGTTATAAAACATGGTCTTGGTGATAGAAATGATGCTGGAGATCACATGATAGAACTTTACAAAACCAATGACTTGTTCATTGCACATGCCTTTTTAAAACAACATAAAAGATGACTAAATATATGGACCTCACCAGATGGAATACACAGAAATCAAATTGACTACATCTGTGGAAAGAGACAATGGAAAAGCCAGGGGCAGATTATGGAATAGACCATCAATTTGCTCATATGCAAGTTCAGGCTGAAGCAGAAAAAATGAAAGCAAGTCCATGAGAGCCAAAATATGACCTTGAACATATCCCACCTGAATTTAGAGATCATCTGAAGAACAGATTTGAAGACCAGAGACTGAAGACTAGAGAGTTGTGGGATGACATCAAGAACATCATACAGGAAGGAAGCAAAAGGGCATTAAGAAAACAAGAAAGAAGGGAAAGACCAAAATGGATGGTAGAAGAAATTCTAAAACTTTTTCTCCAGCATAGAGAGGCTAAAGCAAATGGGAGAAATGAGGAGGTAATAGAGGAGGTAAAAGAGCTGAACAGAAAATTTCAAAGGACAGCTCAAGAAGACTGTCAAATATTATAATGAAATATGCAAAGATCTGGGGTTAGAAAACCAAAAGGGAAGAAGGTGCTCAGCATTTCTTAAACGGAAAGAACTGACAATGAAATTCAAGCCTCGGTTTGAAATATTGAAGAATTCTGTGGGCAAAATATTGAAGGATGCAGAAAGCATCAAAAGAAGATCTAAGGAATACACAGAATCACTGTACCAAAAAGAAATGAGGTTATGATATATGTTATTGTTGTTTTTAAGTGCCGTCGAATCTTAGCGACCTCATATAGGGTTTCCAAGGAGCAGCTGGTGAGTTTGAATAGACAACTTTGTGGTTCAAACTGACCTTGTGGAACAGTTGGTTTATCCTAGCCCTCTTAAAATGTTGCTGATTATGGTTTTCTAGTATTTTATTGAGGATTTTTGCATCTATATTCTTAATGGACCACCATTCATCTGTCAGTTTGTCGTACTGTGGTGGCTTGTGTGTTGCTGTGATTCTGGAAGCTATGTAACCAGTGTTTTAAATACCTGCAGGGTCAACTATGGTGGAGAGGTTTCAGGCGAGCTTTCAGACGAAGAAACACTAGGAAGAGACAAACTGCTTCCAAATGTTTAGTCACTGAAAACCTTATGAATAGCAGTGGAACATTGTGAGATAGTACCAGAATATTGAATATTGAAACATGATGAAGAGCACCAGAATATTGTCAGATAAAGTGCTAAAAGATGAGCCACTCGTGTTGGGAGGCGCTCAGAGTACAACTAGAGAAGAGATGCTTGCCTCCTCAAAGTAGAATTGATGATGATGATGCAATGATGATGGTATGAGTAAAGCCTTTTAGACCTTCACTTGCTGATAGGGCACAACTCAAAAAGAACAGAAACAGCTGTAATATCCATTAATAATAGGAACATGGAATGATTAAGTATGAATCTAAGAATATTAGAAATTGTCAAAGATGAAATGGAATGCATAAACATTGATATCTTAGACATTAGTGAGCTGAAATGGACTGGTATTGGCCATTTTTAATCTGACAATCACATGGTTACCATACCAGGATGACAAATTGAAAAGTAATTGCAATGCACTCATTATCAAAAAGAACATTTAAGATCTGCCTTGAAGTACAATGTTGTCTGTGATAGGATAATATCCATACACTTACAAGGAAGACCAGTTAATACCATTATTATTCAGATATAGGCACCAACTACTAAAGCCAGTGATGATGAAATTAAAGAATTCTATCATCTTCTTCAGTCTGAAATCAATCAAACATGCCAGTCTTAAGCTGAGGGAGCTGAAGAAAAAGTTTAAGCCTCTGCTTGCAATATTGAAGGATTCTATGAACAAAACGGAGGAGCTCTGGTAGCGTAGTGGTTACGAATCGGGCTGTGAACTGCAAGGTCAGCAGTTCAAAACTACCATCTGCCCCATGGGAGAAAGATAAGCCTTTATGCTCCCATAAAGATCTACAACCTCGGAAACCCTGGACAGGGTTGCTATGAGTCAGAACCGACTCCAAGACACACAACAACAACAACAATGGACAAAATGGAGTCCTGGTGCGACACTGTGGGTTAATGGGCTGCACTGCAAAGTTTGTCTGAACCGCAAGGTCAGTGGTTCAAGTTCACCAGCTGCTCCTCTGAAATCTTATACAGAGTCTCTATGGGTTGGAACCGACTCAATGACACTTAACAAGAACATAGGCAAAATACTGAATGATGCAGAAAGCAACAAAAGAACGTGGAAAGAATACAACAGAGTCCGGTACAAAAAACACATGGTTGATGTCAACTATTTCAAGAGGTAGCATATGATCAAGAGTCAATGATATTGAAGGAAGAAGTCCAACGTGCACTGAAGGCATTGGCAAAGAGCAAGGCTCTGGGAATTGATGAAACACAAATTGAAATCTTTCAAAAAACTGTTGCAGCACAGGAGGCACTCAACTCTATGCCAAGAAATTTGGAAGACAACTATCTAGCCAACTGACTGGAAGAGATCCATATCTGTGCTCATTCCAAAGAGATGTGACCCAACGGAATGCAGAAATCATTGGACAATATCTTTGATATCACATGCGAGTAAAGTTTTACAGAAGGTAATACAGAAATGGCTGCAACCATATATTTGACAATCTATGGACAACACTGCAGGGAATGAGTATTCCAGAACACTTAATTGTGCTCATGAGGAACCTGTACATAGACCAAGAGGCAGTTGTTCTAACAAAACAAGGGAACACTGAATGGTTTAAAATTAGCAAAGGTGTGTGCCAAAGTTGTATTATTTCACCATACTTATTCAACCTGTATGCTGAGCAAATAATCAAAGATGATGGATTATATAAAGAAAAATGTAACATAAGGATTGGAGGAATTAATAACCTGTGATATGTTGATGATACAACCTTGCTTGCTGAAAGCGAGGAGAACTTAAAATATTGATGAAGACCAAAGACCACAGCCTTCCTTATGGGTTGCACCTCAATGTAAAGAAAACAACAATCCTCATCACTGGACCAATAAACAGCATCACGATAAATGGAGAAAAGACTGAAGTTGTCAAAGACTTCATTTAACTCTGATCAACCATCAACACTCTTGGAAGCAGCAGTCAAGAAATTAAATGAGGTATTGCATTAGGCAAATTTGCTGTACAAGACCTTTTTAAAGTATTGAAGAACAAAGATGTCAGTTTGAAGACTAAGGTGCTCCTGACCCAAACCATGATATTTTCAATAACCTCATATGCATGTGAAAGACAGTTGGACAGTGATTAAGGAAGAGCATAGAAGAATTGATGTATTCGTATGGTGTTGGAGGAGAATATTAAATTTTTGGCAGTACCACAGACTGCCAAAAGAACAAACCAATCTATGTTGGAAAAAGTACAGACATAATGTTCCATGGAAGCCAGGATGGCCAGACTTCGTCTCTCATACTTCTTACGCATTGTCAGGAGGGACAAGTCCCTGGAGAAGGATATCATGTTTGATAAAGTTGTGAGTCGAAGAAAAAGAGGGAGACCCCCTTGTACTAGATGGATTGGCAGCAGCAATGGGCTCAAACATAGCAATGATTGTGAGGTTGGCACAGAACTGTGCAATGTTTCATTCTGTTGTGCATAGGGTCACTATGAGTTGGTACCAACTCGATGGCATCCAACAACAACAACATTCTTAAGGATAATTGTCTATAGAGTTCTTGCGAGGTGTTTTCCTGACTTCCTTGTTATTGTTAGTGCCTTGGAGTCAGTTTAGACTCGTAGTGACCCTCTAAAGGTTTTTTTTTTTTTTTAATTGTCTATTTTTTATAAAAAGAAATTGTTAACAGTGACTTCCACTGGACAAAGGACAGGGGTGGGGATAGGCATATATTTTTCACTTTGTGCTATTCTTTATCATTTAAATTTCCTACTCATGTGTTTTTGCTACTTTTAATTTTTAAAGATCACAATGGAATTTTGTTAAGTTTTAGTTCTTTAAAAATGTCTCTCATACATAAATGCCGTAACCATAACTCTTACTCAGTGTAGACTTCAACTCATACACAGCAAAATCAGACATTAATAAGTAGCACATCGTGTTAGTACCATACAGAATGACACTGTTCTAGGCACTATTTCAGAGAAAAATGCTTAGAAATGCACTAAGTCATCAGCCCGCAGAGTACTCTGCTGATTCCCCTTTTATACTTTAGAAACAAAACAGAACCAGGTATGAGCTTTTACAGGTCACATAAAACCTGCCAGGTACCAGGAGTTCTCTAGTCAACAAAACTCAAAATTAATACTTAGGCTTTCCAAGTTCTCTTCAGATTTGGCATGGATTTGGGGTTCACACATCCAGATTGTAGATTTAGATTTTGGCGATCCCTGCTGTGCTCTGGTCGGATGGTCTTGATTTCACACCTAGACATACTTTCCAAGTAATAGAGTCATGAAAATGGCATTGGGAGCCTGATGAGTCTGATTTAATTAGGTCAGGAGTTCTAACCACTTGTCTGGTTAGAATCTGGCATCCTTTTGCTGAATATAAAAGAGGAAGCCCCCGCCCAACAGAGCAGGTAAAGAGGGGAGTGGTCTTCAGATTTCAGTAAGCAAAATGCAGCATATTCCAGTTTTCATTTAAAGTGATTTTGTAAGAAACATTAATTTTTCAGCGCTGAATATTAATTAGAAAATTTCTGTCTTCTCACTTGAAGTTGTTTAAATAGTTATTCTTATATTGACCACAGATTGGTTATGAGGCAGATTCTTTCTAGAAGAAACTCCAATTTCATCTAGTAAGCACTTTCCCACACCCAACAGCACCCTCATGAACCAGCGCAGAGACCACAGCAGCCCCATTAGAGGTCTTCTCTTTTGTTCCTAGACCTTTGAGGCTGCAGATTTTGGGTCTCCATCTTCATTTTGCTCTTCTCTTGTTTGGGTTTATTTTCTCTTTGCTTCCTCTTCCTTTGCCAGGGTAGTCTGTCCTTCAAAGTTACATAAGCACACCTGTCTTGCCTAACCAAGAAGTCTTCCATCTCCGAGTCATGGCTCCAGTCACAAAGTATCAAGATGGCACTGTTGGATCATACAATAAACCTCTGGAAGTCGTAGTTGGTATTTAAAAGACTGTCCCTGCCACAAACAAGTGATTTCTTCTGTCTCCTTCTCAGTGGGGTTCCGCGAGACTGTGGCAAGCATCACTGGGGACTTCCCCTCTTGCGTTATTTTTCAGTATGCTTCAGGCTTGCCGGGATTGATCTGTGAGAAGTCAATGGGAGCTGAGGGTCCTTTGTGCTCTGGAAGATCTCCTTCTTCGATGTCATCATTTTTCTTCCACTGTTCCAGGAGCCTACCATATCCCCATCGTTTTTCCCTTTGGGAAGGTGGAATAGCCTCGAGGGGTGCTCCTGATGGGTCCCCAGTGGTGTAAGCCCCAGGCAGTAACAGCAGCAGCAAGAGGTCAGAGGTACAAAGCACAATAGGATTTTTGAGGAACAGCTGGTGGGTTTGAATTGCTGACCTTTTGGTAAGCAGTTGAGTGCTTAGTATAACAATGCTGGCCTCATAGAATGAGTTAGAAACTGGTCCCTCCTCTTTAATTTTTTGGAAGCATTTGGAAAGGATTAGTATTAATTCTTCCTTGAATGTTTGCAGCATTCAGCCAGCAAAGTCATCTGATATTAGACGTTTCATTGCTGGGGAGTATTTTCATTACTGATTTAATGTCTTTATTTTTATAACTCTTTTCAAATTTTATATTTCTTTTGGATCAGTTTTGGTTATTGTTGTTGTTTTTGTTAGGTGCCATTGAGTCAGTACCGACTCATAGCGACCCTATGCACTACAGAACAAAACACTGCCTGGTCCTGGACCAGCCTCACAATTCTTGCCATGCTTGAGCCCATTGATGCTGCCACTTTGCCAATCCATTTCTCTGACCCTCCACCTTACCAAACATGATACCCTTCTCCAGAGACTGGTCCCTCCTGACAATATGTCTGAAGTATAAGAGACAACATTTGGCCATCCTGGTCTCCAAGGAGCACTCTGGCTGCACTTCTTCCAACACAGATTGGTTGGTTCTTTTGGCAGGCCATGGTACTTTCAATATTCTCCTCCAACATGATAACTCAAATGCTTTCACATGCATATGAGGTTATTAAAAATTTCATGGCTTGGGTCAGGCACACCTTAGTCCTCAAGCTGACATCTTTGCTTTTCAACCCTTAACAAATGTCTTTTGCAGATTTGCCTAATGCAATATGTCATTTGATTTCTTGACTGCTGCTTCAGTGAGTATTGATAGTTAATCCAAGAATGAAATCCTTGACAACTTCAAATTTTCTGCATTGATAAGAATGTTGTTTATTGGTCCAGTGGTGAGGATTTTTGTTTTCTTTACATTGAAATGCAATCCATACTGAAGGCTGTGGTCTTTGATCTTTGTCAGTATTATTTTAAGTTCTTTTCACTTTTAGCAAGCAAGGTTGTATCATCTGCATATCTCAGGTTGTTAATGAGTCTTCCTCCAATCCTGATGCCACATTTTTCTTCACATAACCCAACTTCTCAGATTATTTGCTCAGCATACAGGTTGAATAATTATGGTGAAAGAATACAACCTTGTCACACATCTTTCTTAATTTTAAAACATTCAGTGTTCCCATGCTTGGTCCATGTACAGATTCCTCATGAGCAAATTAACTATTCTGGAATATTCATACTTGGCAATGTTGTCCATAGCTTGTCATGAGCCACACAATCTAAAGCCTTTGCATAGTCTATAAAGCACAGGTAAACATCTTTCTGGTATTCTCTGTTTTCAACCAAGATTCATCGGACATCAGCAATGATATCCCTCATTCCATGTCCTCTTCTGAATCCGGCTTGAACCTCTGGAAGTTCTCTGTCAATGTATGATTAC
>NW_006408569.1:14754468-14755138 GCF_000296735.1 Chrysochloris asiatica | reverse complement strand
TGATCTTTTCCTTCTTTCTTGTCTTCTTAATGACTTTTTACTTTCTTCATGGATGATGTTCTTGATGTCATCCCACAACTCTTCTGGTCTTCGGTATTCGGTGTTTAATGTATCAAATCTGTTCTTCATATGATCTCTAAATTCAGGTAGGTGGGATATATTCAAGGTCATATTTTGGCTCTCGTGGACTTGTTTTCATTTTCTTCAGCTTCAGTTTGAATATCCACAATTGGCCTCTGGCCTTGTTTTGACTGATGATATAGAGCTTTTCCATCATCTCTTTCAGTAGCTGTAGTCAGTTTGATTTCTGTATATTCTATCTGTTGAGGTACATAAGTATAATCGTCTCTTATGCTGTCTAAAGAATGTATTTGAAATGAACAAACCAGTGGTTGTGCAGAATTCTATCATGTGATCTCCAGCATCATTTCTATCACCAAGGCCATATTTTCCAACTATTGATCCTTCCTCTTTATTCCCAACCTTTGCATTCCAATCATCAGTAATGATCAATACATCTGTTTTTTTAAATGTTTTATTGCGAATTATATGATAGTTTACATAAGAGAACTTTAGTTTTACATTCATTCCATAGTATATCATCTCATTGCCATGGTTTCAATCCCCTCCATGCATCATCAAACACCCAAAGGGTATATCCCAGAAACCC
>NW_006408569.1:14750773-14753193 GCF_000296735.1 Chrysochloris asiatica | reverse complement strand
GTGACATAGCTTCTAGAATCACAGCAATTCACAAGCCACCACAGTATGACAAACTGACAGACGAGTGGTGGAGAAATTTCTAGGAATTTGTCCATTGTACCAAGCATTGTTGGCATTCAATTATTTGTTATATTCTCATAATCTTTGTCTGTAAGATCTGTAGTAATGTCCCCACTTTTGTTTCTAGTTTCAGTAACTGGAATTGTCTTTGTCAGTCTACGGAAAGATTTGTCAATTTTGTGGTTTTATTCCCAAAAGACCAACTTGTGGTTTCCTTGTTTCTGTTATTTTTTAATTCTTTGTTTCATTCATCTCTCCCCTAATTTTTATTATATCCTTCTTTTGCCAGCTTTGGATTTAGTTGCTCTTCTTTTTTCAGTTCCTTAAGGCATAAAGTGAAGTTATTGATTTCTTTGGGAAACATTTCCAGACATAAATTCCCTCTGATAACTGCATTTACTGAATCCCATATACTTTGGAATGCTGTTTTCGTTTTAATTTCTCAAAATATTTTATAATTTCACTAGTAACTTCTTCATTGATCCATTGGTAATTTAAAAGTGAATTATCTAATTTCCACATATTTGTGAGTTTTCCATTGATTCATTGGTAATTTAAAAGTGAGTTATCTAATTTCCACATATTTGTGAGTTTTCCATTTCCTTATTGATGTCTTGTTTTATTCTATTGTCATTGGAGAAGATACTTTGTATGATATTAATCTTTTCAAATTTATTAAGACTTGTTTTGTGGCCCAACAAAATGATATATGCTGAAGAAAGCTTGATGTGCATTTGAAAACATTTGTATGGGGAGGCTTCAGAAAGTTTATGGAAAATAGAATGAAACAGTAAAGGATATTTTAACCAACTTTTTGAAGCCCTCTCATATTCTGTAGTTACTGGGGGGAGTGTTGTATGTCTGTTATGTCTAGTTGATTTATTGTGTTGTTCAAGTCCTCTGTTTCCTTATTGATCTTCTGTCAGATTTTTATGTCCACTATTGGGAATGCTATATTGATATAAAAATTATTCTTATAGAACTGTCTATTTATCTCTTTAATTCTGTCAGTTTAAAAATATATTTTGAGGCTATATCGTTAGGTATGAATACATTTATGATGTTTACATTTTCCTGATGGAATTTTATTAATATATAATATCCTTCTTTGTCTCTTGTAGCAATTTTTGACTTAAAGTATTTTGTCTGATATTACCAGAGCAACTCTAGGTTTCTTTTGTTTACTATTTGAATGGGATATATTTTTATATCCTTGCACTTTCAGCCACATTGTGTCTCTGAATCTAATGTGAATTCTTGTAGACAGCATATAGTTGGATCACGTTTCTTATCTACCAATATCTGCCTTTTGCTTGGAGAGTTTATTCCATTTGCATTTAAGTTAATTACTGAAATGAACTGAATTGCTTCTGCTCCTTTGCTATTTGTTTTCTATATGTCTTATATCCTTTTGTACCCCAAATTTTCTATTACTCTCTACTTTTAAAATGGATTTTATATTCTAGTGTACCATTTTTTCCCTTTGCATTTCTTTTTCTCTGTATTTAAAAATTTTTTCTTCAATGGTTACCCTGCAGATTACAATTAACATCTAAACTTTATACCAATCAAGTTGCCCCTTTACACTTCTGTTTCCCTGCTTTGTGTTGTTATTGTTATAAATAACATGTTTATTGTGTACTCATTAACACATGAAGCTAAGTAACACTGGATTGCTACTAGGGTTCCAGTTCATACATGCCAGTGGTTTATTCCAAACAAAACATGTTTAAACATATCTCTGTGATCAGTGGATGACTGCAGACAGTATGTCTCAGTAACACATTTGTCTTCATCTCTTAGGGTGCCTTCAGCAAAAAGGTCCAATCAAAACCGTAGCTTCCTAGCATAATTGCTGGGCCAGATAAATTCAAAGCAGAGAGGTCAGCTCAGAAGAAATATTGATAGATTTTCTTGAAGGACACAGGATGATCACTTGGGCTTATTATGAAGAAGTTTTAAGAAAATGAAAAACTGTGTTGTTGACAAAAGGGCTAGGAAAGTCGTATAGAGAAAGTTTTTGTTTCTATCACAACAATGCCCCTGTTCATTCTTTGAGGGTAGCAAGGGCGGTCCTAGGAAAATTCCATTGGGAAACCTTATGCTATTCAGATTTCCCCACCCCAAACTCAAAGAACATTGAAGAGGAACAGAATTTGAATCTCTCTCTATGACACCAAAACTGCCATTTTGATTTTATGTAAACTGAAGAGCACAGAATTCTTCAGAGGAGGGGTTGTTGTTATTGTTGTTAAGTGTCTTTGAGTTGGTTCTGACTCATAGTGACTGTATGTACAACAGAACAAAACACTGCTCGGTCCTGTGCCATCCTCACAATTGCTGCTACATTTGAACCCATT
>NW_006408569.1:14748079-14750123 GCF_000296735.1 Chrysochloris asiatica | reverse complement strand
GAATATATCTCACTTGAATTTAGAGACCATCTCAAGAACAGATTTGATGTATTAGATACAAATGACACAAAGCCAGAAGAGTTGTGGGATGACATCAAGAACACCATGCATGAAGAAAGTAAAAAGTCATTTAAAAGACTGGAAAGAAAGAAAAGACAAAAATGCATGTCAGAGGAGACTCTAAAATTTTCTCTTGAGCATAGAGGAGTTAAAGCAACTGGAATAAAGGAAGTAAAGGAGATAGACAGAATATTTCAAAGGGCAGCTCGAGAAGACAAAGTCAAATATTACAATGAAATATGCAAAGACCTGGAGCTGAAAACCCAAGGGGAAAAACTTGATCAGTATTTCTGAAGCTGAAAAATCTGAGGAGAAAACGCAATCCTTGCAATGCTAAGGATTCTATGGGCAAAATATTAAATACTGCAGGAAGCACCAAAAGAAGATGGAAGAAATACACAGCCATGGCACCAAAAAGAATTGGTCAATACTGAGCCATTTCAAGAGGCGGCATATGATTGAGAACTGATGGTATTGAAGGAACAATTTCAAGTTGCACTGAAGACATTGGTGAAAAACAAGGCTCCAGGAGTTTACAGAATACAATTTGAAATATTTCAACAAACTGATACAGAGCTGGGGGTGTTCTCTCATCTATACAAGAAATTTGGAAGTTTGTCACTGGCCAACTGATAGGAAGAGATCCATATTTATGCCCATTCCAAATAGAGGTGACCCAACTGAAGGCAAAAATCATTGGAAAAAACTCTAATATCACATAGAAGTAAAATTTTTCTGAAGATAATTTAAAAATGGTTGTAGCAGTACATTGACTAGGAGCTGCCAGAAATTCAAGCCAGATTCAGGAGAGGTCATGGAATTAGGGATATCATTGCTGACATAAGATAGGTCTTGAATAAGAGTAGAGAATCAGAAAGATGCTTATTTATGCTTTATTGACTGTGCATAAGCATTCAACTGTGTGGATCATAACAAACTATGTGAAGAATGTATATTCCAGAACACTAAATTGTGCTTAAGAGGAACCTGTACATAAACCAAAAGTAGTTGTTTGAACAGTACAAGGGGATACTGAATTGTTTCATATTAGGAAAGGTATATGCTGGGGTTATATCCTTTCACAATACTTATTCAGTCTGTGTGCTGAACAAGTAATCGAGAAGCTGGATTATAGGAAGAAGAATGTGGATTGAAGGGAAACTCATTAACAACCTGATATATGCAAATGATATAACCTTACTTGCTGGAAGGGAAGAGGACTTTAAATACTTACTGATAAAGATAAAATACTACAACCTTCAGTAAGGATTGCACCTCAAGGTAAAGAAAACAAAAATCCTCACAACTGGACTAATAAATAAACAAACAATATTTTGATAAAGAGAGAAAAGAATGAAGTTGCGTTAGCCAAATCTACTGCAAAAGACCTCTTTACAGTGTTAAAGAGCAAAGATGTCAGTTTGAGGACTAAGGTGTGCCTGAAACAAGCCATGGCATTTTCAACTCCTCATACATGTGAAAGTTGGACAATGAATGAGGAAGACAGTAGAGGAATTCATGCATTTGAATTATGGAGTTGACAATGAATGTTCAAAACACCATAGACTGTCAGAAGAATAAACAAATTTGTCTTAGAAGTACAGCCAAAATGCTTCTTGGAAGCCAGGATGGTAAGATTTTGTCTCTTGTCCTGGTGTGGAGCTGTGGGTTGATGCGTCAGACTGCAAAGCCATTTGAACTGCAAGGTTGGCAGTTAAAGTTCACCAGCTGCTCCTCGGAAACCCTTACAGGGTTGCTATGGGACGGAATCGACTCGACAGCACTTTACAACAACAACAACTTTGAACATATTATTGGTAAGGCTCAGTACCTGGAGAAGGGCATCATGCTTGGTAAAGTGGAGTGTCAATTAAAAAGAGGAAGACCCCCAAAGAGATGGACTGACACAGTAACAGTAACAATGGGCTAGAGTATAACAACAATTGTGATGATGGTGCAGGACCTGGCAGTTTCATTTTGTTGT
>NW_006408569.1:14737728-14738224 GCF_000296735.1 Chrysochloris asiatica | reverse complement strand
TTCAAACCATGCCTCAATCCCTGTATCCTGGAGCACTGTTGTTCCAAGGTTGTGCATACATCGTCATTTACCTCTGTCCCACTTAGCCCATGCAAACATGCCTAATTGTTCTCCCATCAGCCTTGTTTTTCCATTCCCCTTCCCCTTCTTGTATTTTGCTCCCCCGCCCCTGCACCCAAGCTAACCTGTCTCTATCTTCCCCTGCCTCCCTCCCCTCCTATCATCCCATATATCCTGGTGATCAGCAAATATGTATATAATATTTGTTTTTCCCCTTTTAGTGTGGGTTCTTTTTCTTTCTTTTACAATAATGGTCCTATGCAGTACTTCTCCTTTTGTGACTGACTAATTTCACTAAGCATAATGTCCTCAAGGTTCATCCATGTTTTGCAGTGGCTTGCACCTTCCTTGTTGTTCTTCAGGGTGGCATAGTATTCCATTGTGTGTATGTACCAAAGTTTGTTTGTCCATTCTTCAATTGATGGGCATTTAGGCT
>NW_006408569.1:14734371-14736257 GCF_000296735.1 Chrysochloris asiatica | reverse complement strand
TTGACATTTTCACGATTTTGAGTCTTCCTATCCAGGAACATGGTATATTCTTCCACTTTTGTAAGTCTCTTTTGGTTTCTTGTAGTAGTGTTCTGTAGTTTTCTTTCTATAGGTCCTTTGTTTCTCTGGTACGTTTATTCCTAAATATTTCAGCCTTTGAGCGTTTATTGTAAATGGTATTTCTTGCCTAATGGCTTTTTCAGCACTGTCATTGTTACTGTAGAGGAATCCAACTGATTTTTGTATGCTGATCTTATACCCTGCCACGTTGTTGAATGGGGTTTTCTATGTATAGGATCATATCATCTGCAAATAGAGAGAATTTTATTTCCTCTTTGCCAATTTGTTGTTGTTAAGTGCTGTTGAGTTGATTCTGACCCATAGTTACCTTGTACAGGGTTTCTTTCTGAGGCTGTAAATCTTGACAGGAGCAGAAAGCCTCATTTTTCTCCTGTGGAACCGCTGGTAGTT
This sequence comes from Chrysochloris asiatica, assembly GCF_000296735.1. Lineage (NCBI taxonomy): Eukaryota > Metazoa > Chordata > Mammalia > Afrosoricida > Chrysochloridae > Chrysochloris > Chrysochloris asiatica. The sequence goes on along the minus strand of NW_006408569.1, from coordinate 14,735,786 downwards.
TCGAACTGTTGACCTTGAGAATAGCAACCCCACTCATAAACATTATGCTAATTTCCCTATCTTGCCATATAGCTCTGGCGAATACTTCCAAAACAATATTGAAAAGGAGTGGTGACAAAGGGCATCCTTGTCAGGTTCCCATTCGCTTTCAGGTTCTCTCCATTGAGAGTGATGTAGGCTGTTGGTTTTGTTGAGGAGTTTCCCTTCAATTCCTACTTTGTTGAGTGTTTTTATCAGGAATGGATGTTGGATTTTGTCACATGCCTTTTCTGCATCAATTGATATGATCATGTGGTTCTTTTCCTTTTTCTTATGTGGTGGATTACATTGTTTTTCTATTGTTGAACCATCCTTGCATCCCTTTCATGAAGCCCACTTGGTCATGATGTATTATCTTTTTGATGTGCTGCTGGATTCTGTTGGTTAGGATTTTGTTGAGAATTTTTACGTCTATGTTCATGAGGGATATTGGTCTGTAGTTTTCTTTCTTAGTGATATCCTTCACTGGTTTTGGTATGAGGGTTATGCTTGCTTCATAAAAAGTATTAGGACGTGTTCTATTCTCTTCTATATTCTGGAATAATTTGAGAAGAATTGGTGACTGCTCTTCCCTGAATGTTTGGTAGAACTCACCCGTTGTCTGGGCTTGGATTTCTTTTGGTTGGGAGTTTTTTGATGACCTGATCATTTTCTTCTATTGTTATAGGTCTGTTCAAGTTTTTCACTTCACACTGTGTAAGTTTTGGTAGGTCTTGTTTTTCTAAAAATATATCCATCTCTTCTAAGTTTTTGAATTTGTTGCAGTACAACTCTTCATAGTATTCTGTTATTATCCTTTTGATTTCATTTAATTCTGGTGTGACATCACCCTTGTAGTTTTTAATGCGAGGTACTTGTGTCTTCTCCCTCTTTTCTTTTGTTAGGTTTCCCAATGGTTTGTTAATTTTATTAATCCTTTCGAAGAACCAGCTTCTTGTCCTATTGATTCTTTCTATAGTTTTTCTGATTTCCATCTCATTTATTTCTGCTCTTATCTTTACTATTTCTTTTCTTTTGGTGGCTGTATGTTCCCTCTGTTGGTCTGTTTCTGATTGTTGGAGATGCTGTGTTAATATGTTAATTTTGGTTCTTTCTTCTTTTTGGATGTGCGCATTAATCGCAATAAATTGTCCTCTCAGCACTGCTTCTGCTGTGTCCCAAAGATTTTGGTATGGTGTGTTTTCAGTCCCATTTGTTTTTAGGAACTTTATGAATTCACGATTTTACCCAGTCATTTTTCAGCAGGGTGTTGTTCAGTTTCCATGTATTCGTCTTTAGTTCCTCAGTTGTCTTGTTGTTGAGGTCTAGTTTTATAGTATTGTGGTCTGAGAAGATGCTCTGTAGTATTTTGATGTTTGTAAATTTATGGAGGTTTA
>NW_006408569.1:14731978-14733315 GCF_000296735.1 Chrysochloris asiatica | reverse complement strand
CCTTTAGGATGTTTTGGAGTGTGAGATTGGTTTTGACAAAATCTCTTGGATTCTGTTTATCCTTTAATGCTTTGATTGTACCATCATATTTGATTGATAGTTTTGCTGGATAGACGATTCTTGGTTGGCAGTTTTTTCTTTTAGGGTTTTGTATATGTCACTCACCATTGCCTTCTTGCTTGCATGGTTTGTGCTGAGAAGTCAGAAGTTTATCTGATTTGCTTGCCTTTGTTAGTGAGACTTCTCTTCTCCTTTGCTGCTTTTATGATTCTCTCCTTGTTTTTTATTTTGGAGAGCTTGATTATTCTATGTCTTGGTGACTTTCTTTAGGGGTCTATCCTTCCTGGGGTACATTCAGCTTCTTGAATGCTTATCTTCTCATCTTTCAAGATGTTAGGGAAATTGTCTTCCATAAGCTCTTCAACTATCTCATCTGTGATCTTCTCTGATTCTTCCTTTCCAGAATGCCAATAATTCTTAAATTGTTACTCTTCAGATTATCCAGCATGAGTCTTAGATGCTCTTTAGATTTTTTAATCTTTTTTTTTTTTTTTTCCTGATTGCTCTTCTGTCTTAGCAGTACTGAGAGATTTGTCTTCCAGCTTGCTAGGTCTGGCTTCCATCGCTTCTATTGTGCTACTTTCCCCTTTCAGTGTATTGTCTATTTCTGATATTGTATTATTAATCATCTGGACCTCTTTTTGCAGGTTTTGAATTATTTCTAATGCTGTATCAATCTTGTTTTATTGCTCTTGTAGTACTTCCTGACTTCTCTCTTATTTTCCACCACCACTTTTCAGAGCATTTGAATTTGTTTCCGTATCATTCTTCTGAGTTCTTTCTCAGGCAAATCCAAAACCTGCTCTGCCTCTTCTGGGGAGCCTTTGTCTATATCCAGCTTATTTGTCTCAGTTACTCCCTTCTGTTTTTGGACATGTTTTGAGATTTTTCTTGTTTTTTGTTTGTAATTTACAGTGGTTATGTGGGTTTTTTAAATGCTTAAATGGATGATTATTGTTGCGTTATTAAGTTTCCTGGTGGATATGATCAGGAGATAGGCTTCCCTTTCGCATGTAATGCTTAGCAGCTGTTATTGGCATTTGTGTCCATGGTGGAGTATTATGGGGTATGCTTGTAACTTGGCTATATGGCCATGATAGCTGACTGTTCTTGGGCAATGTAGTGAGAAAAGCTCCCACCTCCAGGAAAAAACTGTGATCAAAAGGACCAAGAGTCAGTCACAAAAAGAGAAATACTGCATAGGACCACTACTGTAAAAGACTAAGAAAAAGAACCCATACTAAAGGGGGGTGGGAGGGATTCTTTGCTGATTGCTG
>NW_006408569.1:14725162-14729668 GCF_000296735.1 Chrysochloris asiatica | reverse complement strand
GGGTCAGAGAAAAAGAGGAAGACCCCCAATGAGATGGACTGGCCAGGTGGCAGCATCGATGGACTCAAGCGTGGCAACAATAATGAGGTTGGCCCAGGATTGGGCAGTGTTTTGTTCTGCTGTGCATAGAGTCGCTATGAGTTGGTACCGACCCTATGGCACCTAACAACAACAAGGCCTGAGTAAAGGGCCCCGCACAAGTTAACTTTAGGGCTGGGACTCACAGGTTGATGTCATAAATAGCTGCCATGAGAAAACCATGGGCTCAGCGTTGGCCTTTTTTTGGGGGGTGGGGTGCGCACCCACTGGCCTGATGGTGTCCGTGTTGGGCAAAGAAGGTGCAACAGGGAAGAGTAGGAAAAAATGTGTAGAATCCACCTCACTTCCTTTTATAAATGTCATTTTTAGTGCCGGCTCCCTGTAGTGGTCTGACTGTAGCTCTGCCCTTTGAACTCTGCCTGGGCAGGGTGGCCACGGAGGGAGTCCCGTCTCAAACATTTCCTAACTCGCAGTATTTTCCTTTATATCGTGATTTTTTTCACTTGCGCATGCAAGAAACTGACGCCCTGTATTTTATGCTAGATCTAGAGCTCTGGTGGTGTTCTGTGAGCATAGCTTCTCTGGGTTTTCAATCCCTCCCCCATGGAGACTTTCCTACCTCGTTGTCTCTGTTGCCTGCCCAAACCGGAAACTCCCTTAGGGTTATTTTGATGTTTGTAAATTTATGGAAGCTTGCTTTTTGACCTAACACATGGTCAATTCTGGAGAATGTTCCATGTGCACTGGAAAAGAATGTGTATTATGCTATTTTTGGGTTGAAGACTGTATACATCTATGTGGTCAAGTTTGTTGATTGTGCTGTTTAGTTCCTCTTTAACTTTGTTGAATTTCTTTCTGGTTGTTGTATCCTTTTTCGAAAGTGGCATATTAAAATCTCCCACTATAATTGTAGATTTATCTATTTCTTTCTTCAATTCTAGTAGGTTTTCCTTTATATATCTTGGTGCCCTTTCATTGGGAGTGTAGTTATGTCATGTTGCTCAATTGACACTTTAATTATAAGATAGTGTCCGTCTATCTCTTACGTTGGTTTTTGCCTTAAAGTTTATTTTATCAGAGATTAGTATTGCCATTCCTGCTTGTTTTTTATTGCAATTAGCTTGGTATATTTTTTTCCATCTTTTAACTTTTAGTCTTTGTGTGTAAGGTGTGTCTCTTGCAGGCAGCATATTGAAGGGTCTTGTTTTCATATCCATTCTTCCACTCTCTGTTCACTGGTGCATTTAATCCATTGACATTCAGCATAATTATTGATAGGTATGAATTAATTGGTATCATTATGCTAAATGTTTTGCAGTTCTGTTCATTTCTTTGTTCTGCATGCTTTCTTGTGCTGAATTCATGTTTTTTGTGCTATTTCTTGTCAGTTTCTTCTTAGTTTTAATGCTTCCTTGTTCTACTTGGATCTTCATTTTCATGGTAAGTTGTGAAGTATTAACTTTCTTTGGAGTTTACCTTGTAGTCTATTAACTTTTCCCTCCATTTAATACAGTCTATTGTATCCTGCAATCTATCTGACCTCCTCACCACCTGGATCTCTGTTCCTATAGTTTTCCCTTCTTTGACACTGTGATTATTTTCATCTTCAATTGACCTTCCAGCTCCTTTGAATTTGTTGTTATAATTTTGTTCTGTTCTGGACTCTGTTATCTGTCGTCTGAGTTATGGGTGGTGTTGCCAAGTCTGTCAATCTCTGGTTGTTGTCTGTTCATGTTGGTTTTCATTGAAAAGAACTCCCTTTAGGATGTTTTGAAGCACTGGATTGGCTTTGACAAAATCTCTTAGCTTCTGTTTACCCTGGAATGTTTTGATTGCACCATCATATTTGATTGACAGTTTTGCTGGATAGACGATTCTCGGTTGGCAGTTTTTTTCTTTTACGGTTTTATATATGTCTCCCCATTGCCTTCTTGCCTGCATGATTTTTGCTGAGAAGTCAGAGCTTAATCTGATTTGCTTGCCTTTGCAGATAACACTCCTCTTTTCCATGGCTGCTTTTAGGTTAATCTCCTTGTCTTTGGTTTTCGAGAGCTTGATTATTATATGTCTTGGTGATTTTCTTTTGAGGTGTATCCTTCCTGGGGTTTGTTCAGCTTCTTGAATGTTTATCTTCTCGTCCTTCAAGATGTTAGGGAAATTTTCCTCCAGAAGGTCCTTAACTATCTCCTTTGTGGACTTCTGTGATTCTTCCTGTTTTGGAATGCAAATAATTCTTAAGTTATTTCTCTTCATGCTATCCAGAATGAATCTTTGACTCTCTTCAGATTTTTTTTATCCTTTTTTCTGCTTGTTCTTCTATCTTAGTACTGAGAGATTGATTTGTCTTCCAGCTCACTGCTTCTGGCTTCCATCTCAATTCTACTCCTTTGCCCTTTCAGTATATTGCCCATTTCTGATATTTTATTATTAATCATCTGGACCTCTTTTTACAAGTTTGAATTGTTTCCAATGCTATATCTATCTTGTTTGACTTTCATTTTTTCTGCAAGTGGAAGTCTCATTTTCCCAGCACCATGCATTGAAAATACTCTTCTTTTCCCATATAATGGACTTAGCATACTTGTCAAAAAATCAGTTCACCATGTATGTGTGGGTTTATTTTTCAGAATTTTAATTTTATTCTATTCATCTAAGTATCTACTGTTACCAGGCTGTTTAGATTATTGTAGTTGTATAATGTGTTTTAAAATCAGGAAATGTAAGTCTTCCTACTTTGTTCTTCTCTTTTAACATTAGTTTAGTTATTTAGGGCTGCTTGCCATTTCATATAAAATTTAATATTGTCTTTTCTATTTCTGTAAAGAAGGCTGTTGGAATTTTGTTTGGGATTACATTGAATCTTTAAGTCACTTTGTGTAGTATTGACTTCTTAACAATATTAAGTCCTCCAGTCCACGAACATGAATTATCTTTCCATTTATTTAAGTATTTTAAAATCTCATTTATCAGTGTTTTATGCTCTTCATTGTATAAGTCTTTCACATTTCTGTTTATATTTATTTCTATTAATTTTATTCTCTTAGAAGCTATTGTAAATGGAATTGTTTCCCTAATTTCTCTTTCAGATTTTTCATTGCTGGTGCATAGAAACCCAATTGATTTTTATTTGTTGACCTTGTACTTTTCAACTCTGCTAAATTCCTCTGTTAGCTCTGTGGTTTTATGAACTCTTTGGGATTTTCTGTACATAGGATCATACTGTCCATGAATAGAGATAATTTAAAAATTTTTTCAATCTGGGTGTCCTTTATTTCTTTTTCTTGTATTATTGATCTGGCTAGATACCACTGGCTTTTATATTTACTTATGTAAGTACCATTACTGTTTTTTATTTTTTAAAAACTTTCTTAATATGGCTTTGAGTTATTGTTCAGTGTGCATTATTTTATCCTGTAGGACTCTTGTAACATTTTTTGTAGGGCAGGTCTCTTACCCTAAGTGGTGAATCACTTAGTTTTTGTTTATCTGAGAATCTCTTTAGTTCTCCTTCTTTTTTGAAGTTAAGTTTGTTGAATATAAAAAATTCTTGGTTAACAGGTTTTTATTTTCTTCTTCGTTCCATAATTTATGAAGAGATCTTGGTTGTTAATTTTACTGAGAGTTCCTTATACATAATCACTTGCTTTTTTCTTGCTCCTCTCATGATTCTTACTGTATCTTTGTGTCCTGACAAAATGACACATCTAGTCATTGAAGCCAGGTCAAGTGGGTATTATCTGCAAGTGTGGGTGTTCTTGTGCATATGTCTTCTCTTCTTATCAGCTGGATGCTTCACTCTCCATTCTAGTCCTCTGTGGCTAGTCACTGACTCTGGGCCAGAGTCTCCAGGTCTTGCCACATTGCTGGCCAACCAGGTCTCCACCCAGGTTCACAGGAGTCTATTGAACATTGTAGGGCTTAGCTTGCAGCTTCATTGCTGTTTTTCCCTCATTCCCCCTTATTGATGACGAATGTGGTCACCCATCAGAGCGTGTATTCCCATTGAGTCTTAGTCTTGGAAGGGGGTTTGCTCTGAGAGGACCTGACCACTTGCCTGCTCTCCTGGGCAAGCAACTTGCTTGTTCTTGTAGTAATCAGTCAGTCTGCCTGTATTGCTTTGTATTTTTCCTGTCAGTCTTTCTTTCAAGAAGTATCTTCTGTTCTTCTAGCCGCTCAACGTTGGTCTGCCTGTCCTTTCAAGTGGAAATTTCCCACTTCTGAAGATTTTGTATGCTGTTCAGGATTCCACCTATAGTCTTATGTAATGCAGAGGCTCCGCAGGAAGCCTCCTTCACTGGGCATACTGTAGCCCCATTTTAGGTATTTCAATCCGTGATAGGCAGAAGACAGACTTACAAGTTTTCTATGGTGATATTTCTGGCTATTCCTTTCTCTCCTCCTCTAGTGTCTATTTTATAATAGAATGCAAGGAAAACAAAGATTCAAAAGACAGCCAACCATCTTAAC
>NW_006408569.1:14709004-14718032 GCF_000296735.1 Chrysochloris asiatica | reverse complement strand
CCTTTCAGAGTATTGTCTATTTCTGATATTCTGTTATTGATCATTTGAACCTCTTTCTGTAGGTTTTGAATTGTTTCCAATGCTGTATCTATTTTATTTGATTGTTCCTGTAGTGCTTTCCTGACTTCTTCTTTATTTTTCTCAACTCCATTGTAAAGTGTTTTGAAACATTTTATAATCATTTTTCGGAATTCCTTCTCAGGCATTTCCATGGCTTGCCCACCTTCTGGAAGGGAGTCCAAGTTTCCTTTTAAGTCATTTGTCTCAGACATTTTATCTTGTTTCTGGACATATGCTGATATGGTCATCTGCTTTTGCTTCTTGGGCATATTTAGTGTTTATCTGTGGCCTTAATACTTAATTGAGTATGTGTTTTGGTATTTATTATGCTTTCTGATTGCTTCCAGGAAGATGTAATCAGGATGTGGGCTTCCCTTTTCATTCTTCTTATTGCTTAACTCAGAGTAACTTTCACAAGTGTTGTCTGTCTCCCTGGTATATGGCATTTGGTATTGATTCTTGCCTGGGTTTGGTTGTTTTATAGTGTGTGATTGTAGCTTGGCTATATGGCAGCAGTTGCTGGTAGAAGGGGGAACATAAAACAGCAAAATAGCACCAGCAAAAAAACAAACAAGAAAGCAACAACAGCAACAACAACAAAACTAGACTGAATAATGTAGTCTATAATCACAGAAAAGGGAGAGGAGAGAGAGAAGAAAAAAGAAAAAAATTTGTAGCCTAATATAAGTAGGACTTTAATGTCCTTTCTTCAGCTTCTTGCTTTCAAAGCTGCCTGAGAGATTTCAAGATGTCACCGTTTGTTTGTTATGCTGTACCTCAGGCTTTAGTTTAATTTTTGGCCTTTTTTGTTGTTGTTGTTAGACCAACTCAGAAAAATAAAATTCTGGTTTATTGTTGGACAACATTGTTTCACACATACATCAAACAGACCCCCCCCAAAAAAAAATAAACAGCAACTTCATAGACAAAAAAAGGAAAAGAAACTTTATCTTTTGCCTTTTTTAACCATCTCATACAAACCAACTACTTATAGTACAGCTAAGTACGTACACAAAAAAGTTACTGGAATGCTCGGAATAAGATTGTAATTTTTTTGTTTTTGTTTTTGATTTTTTTTTACAAGTTATTTTCTCCTTTGAGATTATAATGAACATGGTCACACCACAAGTAAAGTCAGAATTAGGACAGACAATGCTCTAAAGTCTGGTTTGGTCATCTGAGATCATAAAACATGGCTGACCCCTAACAATGTATACAAAAATATAAAATGTAAATAAAAAATACAAACAAATCTTCCCTTTTAAAGTACTTTTAAGAAAAAAAGCAGGGCCTTGGAAGTTTTTTTTTTTTTTTCTCCCCTGTTTCAAATTTACGTTGTGGTTTTGGTTGGGTGGTGGTGAGTTCTTGTTATCTGCGGGTGGTGCTGCCCAAAGTGGGTGGGTGGGACTCTCTACTCGAAGGTGACCACGTTTAGATTCTGAGACGGGAAGTGGAGGGTGAATAGGTCACCGTGGCCTTTTTAAATTAAACTTTTCCTTTTTTGCTGTCTAGTCATCCTCATCAGTCTTCTGCTTCTTGGTGTCAACATCATCATCCTCATCATCTTCAGCTGTCCATTTGCCCGTAGCTGCCTCAGCCTCCTCATCTTCATCTCCATCTTCTTCCTCACCATCACCTTCTTCCTCTTTCTCCTCCTCCTCACCTTCTTCCTCTTCCTCATTTACCTCATTGTCAGCCTCCTATTCCCCATTTTCCTCATTAGCGTTCCCATTAGTGGGTGTGTCTCTTCCATTTTCTGTTTCCTCCATAACCTCCTTCGTCTTGGTGGTAATCTCAGAGCTGGTGTCCTCAGCCACGTCTGACATGATGGGGAACTCCAGTAATCCAATACAGAGGATGACAAAGAGTGCGAGTTTGGGACTCTGGCGAGAGAGCTACCTGAGTCTGCAGAGGCAGAGGTGGCTGCGGGGAACAATGCAAAGATGGGTTTTCAGAGCAGCCAGTCCTGTTTTGTTTTTAAACTCTCTTTGCCTCTTTACAGCCTTGTCCTGCCCTTTCCTGTATTAAAAAAAAAAAAAGTTCAGGGCCTGCTCTTGGGCTGAGTATCTGTGCGCAGGCGTGGCAGGAGAACCCACCATTGGTGAGGATGGGAGGGTGTCCACTCGCTCAGGCTCCCCCTATAGTCGCCAGAATGTAGGTGTGCAAACAGTGGGGGCGCCGATGATCAGATACCAAAAAAAATCAGAACAAAGACAAACTGACAAAGTATATTGTCCACCTTTGCTCCAAGGTTCTCAGTGGCATTTTTCCATGGTGTGTCTGCTCCCCCGCTTGGTCTTGCCGTTTGGTCTCGTCCAAGATGTCGGCTCCGGGCCTCCAAGCCTGTCAGATTCAAAAGTATGCGTTTTCTTACTTCATTTTCAAGTTCCACTAGCTATAAGCCTTCAAACTTTTAAAATATTCCTAGCTATGTGGTTCCGAGTTTTGGAGCTCTGCCCTGGATCTGTTTTGCCTGTTATTCTGTGGTATGGCTGATGGTGAACCTCACTGCACCTCCACCCTAGCAGCCATCAAGCCCTACCTCTCCAACATTTTTTTTTTTAACCAATGGCTATAACAGGACTGTTTTGGTCTTAAGCTTTAAGTGCTTTCCCGAAGGGTAAAGGATTGGCTACAGGATTCCCTAGATTATTATACTTTGTTTCTGCTGTGGTGGGAATGTTTGTAAAATATTTTAGTCACTTTGTCAAAAATCCATCGAGAGCCTTTTTTTAATGTTTATTATATAAGTCACCAGGTCACAATTTTTCATCAATTAAAATATTTTTTTAATATTACTTAGGCTAAGTAGCAAGGGTAGATGGTTTTGTGCTTGTGATACAGGTAGCAGAAGCACTTGTGGTCATCCCCTTTGGAGTATGACCCTTTCTGATGTAACACTGACTCTCTTCTCTGGACTTTGTATCTTAAGGAGGGCAACTGACTAATCAAGTAAAGCTGAAGCCCATTGGCGTATAGTTATGATCACACTGTCTATGCTGAAGTGAATGGCACATTTTATAACACATAAATTATGTCATTTAATCCTTATAATAATCCTACAAAGTTGTTACGTGCTGTCAGGTAGGTTCCAACTCATAGAGACTTTGTATAGGGTTTCCAAGGCTGCATTCTATAAAGTAATATTATAATTGTCTCTGTGCTGTAAATGATGAAACAAATAGAGGGAGATTAAGATATCTGACTAAGGTAACCAGCTAGCCAGTGGAAGAGCTTGAGTTCAAGCCTACTGCTTTAAGACTCCATAGCTCATAAACTTGATGACTAGAAGCATTTATATTATGATTATTTTTTTTATCATGTGAAGAATGCTTTTCCCCCCTTTGAATATATATATGTTGTTGTCGTTGTTCAGTGCCATCGAGTCAGTTCCAACCCATAGTGACCCTGAACATATACACATATATATACATATATATATGGAGTTCTGGTAGCATAGTGGTTATGAGTCTGGCTGACAACCTCAAGATTTGCAGTTCGAAACTACTAGCAGTTCTGTGGGAAAAAGATGAGGCATTCTGCTCTGTAAAGATTTACAGCCTCAGAAACCCTGTGCAGGGTCACTATGAGTTGGAACTGACTCCATGGTACTTAAAAACTACAACAACAATACATATATTTATAACTTTTTATTGTGAACTGAGTGAAGGTTAGCAGACAAGATCATCAGCTTTACATTCAATAAATTAATAAATTATACTCTGTGTTTCATCTCAATGATTGCAATCCCCTCCCTGCAACAACAGTTATCTTACTTCCTCTTTGTGGCTTCCCTTTTAGATTTTATGAAGAACGCTTTTGTGTGTCTGTGTGAACTGAGTGATAGTTTACATGGAAGAATATCGGTGTTACACAATCATTTCATTGCAATGATTACAATCTCCTCCTTACATCATCATTCAACAGTATATGTTTCCATTCCCTCTGATTTTTTTGGGGTGGGGTCGGTGGGGAGATGTACATGAAAACACTCAGGATTACATAATAATTTAAACAACCAAAGGCACATTTTGCAAGCCTGCCTCCTGGCCACCAGCATTTAGTATCTCTCTTTCCTTGAATCTAGAGTCCTCAGCTGCTCCCTCTCTTCATGTCCTCATCTCTGCCTCCATCTCTAGTGTCGCTACTTCTCTGGATAGTATCCTGCATTCCGCTTGTGCTTGAGGAATGTTTTTTAAAAAGATTTTTGAACACCCAGTTTTTTTTTAATGGTTGGAGACTGCTATATAGGTGAAATGTGGCTGACTGGTTTTATTACCTGTCTTTGATTCTTTTGCTACATATCAAGTCTCAAGTCTAAAGAGAGATTATGGGAAAGGGTGTCGGAGTCTGACCTCGACATAGTTGTGTTGTTCACGAGTGTTTGGTTCACGAGGAGAGGAGATCCAGCGGCGATTGGGATAGCGAAAGAATACACAGACAAATACAAGAAGGGAGACAATGAGGCATCCCAAAGCCAGGGTGGATACATCACTGGTGGGCAGGCTTGGGAGTACAGGCATCGTGGCCTCTGCAGGTAGCAACTCACTGCCCTGCAATCTTTACTGCAAACCTTCCAACCAGTAATGCACACCTGGGGAGGCCCGGGCCTCTGTTTTATTTAGGGGAGGAGTTTCACACCAAACTGGGAGGGACTAAAACAGGATACAGCTAACATCAGTACTTTTCCAGACATTCAGGTAACTTTATATCATACTTCGCTGGTTCGAATCCCAGGCCAGCAACTTGGATTCTCAGGCCCAATTAAAATATCTATAGCCCCTGAACTCAGTTGGGGGAAGGTGAGAGTTCTGCTGGAAACGCCCAGGTGAATGGGCTGCACCTGGAAAAGGGATTAGGGAGGATGGGTTCTTTGTCTATAGAACAAAGAACCGAGAAGTAGCTAAGATATTTTTAGTTAATCCTTTGGAGAAAGGTTTAACCTTGCAACCTTTAGTTTCGGCTTTAGGAAAATATCACATTTATCTGTGGATTTTCAAAGGCTCCGTGTATTAATTTAATATATATAACTGAATATTAAGATGACAGCAATTTGCCATTAACTGCCAGTGGCCTCATTTGTTACACTCGGGCCTATAGGGCCTCGAACCTCTGACCAGTCTTACACGGTCCGCAACAAAAGGGTAGCACTGATCTCTATTGGAGGTGTCTAGAATGGTCTAGGGATGGGTTTAGTGTTGTGTATTTCTGGAATGGGTCAAGAACCTTGAGCTTGAGTCTCAATTTCTTTCACACTCCTGTTTTGCCTCTGGAGTACAGCAGTGCCTGTTAAGAGTTATAATTCTTCTTGCCTGCAATAAGGCCCTAGGAACATACACAAGATGGGATGCACTTGTCTTTGATGGAAATTGAGAATGACAGTATGTTAGGATAGTGATAGAAGACTGTCAATAGCTAGAAATGTAAATTCACTTTTGCCCTTGAAATGCAAAATAGGTGTCTGCTCATACTTAGGCATTTTGGACAGACCTTTCACTAACTTTAGAGAGTGGATTCAGCTTTCTAGTAACAGCTTCAAGTTAATTCTAACAAAGCTAGCTGATAAAGGTAGTGAAAGATGTGGTCATCTATAGGGTGAGATTTGCGGAAATGTCTGGCAGTGTGCTAATCCCCTCAAATTCCACTACCAGCATTGCTCAATTTCTTTGTGCCATAAATAATCTCCTAGCAAAATTCCAAATTTGACAGAGGTTTGTTATGGGTTGAGTAATATACACTCCACTCTCCAGAATATGTACAGTTTGGCTAGACCATGAGTTTTAGTATAATGTATTTATCCTTCATTTTTGTGCTTTGATATGAGTATCCTCCATTTTTGTAATCTGATGTAACTATCCTATGTGCTGTAAGTCCTAACCTCTATGATATTGATGAAGCAGGTTTAGAGGCAATTATGTTAATGAGGCAGAATACAATCTGCAGAATTAGGTTGCTTTGAGTCAATCTCTTTTGAGATATAAAAGAAATTAATGATCAGAAACGGAAGTACATGACTATCACCAAGAAAGAAGAGCGAGGAACAGAGCATGTCTTTTGGACCCAGGGTCCCTGTACTGAGAACCTCCTAGACCCAGGGGAAACTTGATAGCAAGACACATGGAGATGTTCAACATCCATAGATGTTGAAAGGACACAAGGAGCTTCCCTCAGAACCAATAAAGATAAAGCATTCTAGAGTGTGAATCCTGAATTTGGACTTCTAGTGTCCTAAACTGTGAGAGAATAGACTTCTGTTTGTTAAAGCCATACACTTGTGGTATTTCTGTTATAGCAATGCTAGATAATTAAGACAAGGTTATACTAAAGATTTTTCGAGTAGACTTTCCCCACTTTGAAAACGACTTTCTTTCCTTTTCATTGACTCTTGGAGGGCAGACAACAACATGGGGAACATCAAACTTACACTGGGGGAAAAGAGGGTGTCAGGAACTTTAAGATGCCTTAAAATGAATGCAGGTGTGCCTGACACTCTGCAGTTACTCCTCATCCTGAAATGGTAGTCAGTAAGTATGCTTTTGGTAAACCATTCCAATTTTAGATACGCAAGTAGAATTTACTTGCTAAAGAAATCCAGCAGTGAATCTGTTTATTCAGCAAATGTGTCCTTGTTTCTTTTTTATTTGGGTTTCTTAGATTCTTAAAGTGGTTTCAGAAATTTTCATTGCAAAAAATATTTAAAATAAGAATAAAAGCTGATTTAGATGTGAGTTATATGTTGTTGTTAAGTGCCATTGAGTTGGTTCCGATCCATAGCGACCCAGTATAGGGTTTCCAAGGAGTTCCTGGTGAGCTTGAACCGTCAACCTTGAGTTATATGTATATATGGACAAAAGGAGGAGAGAAGGGGAAATATTTGTATTGATGGGTATGTGTGTGTGCTTGTGTGCATGTGTGTATGTATGTGTATCTGGCGGGAGTAGATGATGAACTTCCATTGTACGTTTACTATGTTTTAGGTATTGTGCTAAGTGTCATGTACTATCTATATGAAGTTGTTGTTATTAAGTGCTGTCAATTCAATTCTGACTCATAGCAACCCTGTATAGAGTTTCCGAGGAGTGGCTGATGGGTTTGAACCACTGACTTTGCGGTTCAATCACTGAGGTAGATACTATTACTTTTCTTTTTAAATTATGAACTCTTTATAGCGGGTAAGTAATCTGCTGAAGGTCACAGTGGAGTGACACTTCTATAGAGCAAGAGACCTGGATCCAGCAGTGTGACCTTATAGAAATCACTTCTCACTGTGCTTCAGTTTCTTTACCTACAAAATGAAAGATTAGCTTTAAGGTACTTCTACTCAGATAGTTTATGATTCTATGTTTCTGAGCTACTCTCTGCAGTCCTCTGGGTGTTGTTTCCTAAGGAAATAAAGATCAGCAGTCAATAATTACTGACTTACAAGTCAGAATATTTAAAAATGTAGCTACAGGTAGACCCCCAGCTTTTAATGGAGTTCTGTTTCTAGGACTCCATTGTAAGTTGGTGAATACGTCTTTTAATTATAACTGTATTTTATGATCAATATCTTTATAATCTGATCTTAATTTATCTTTGGTGGCTGGAAACATTACATACTCATATAAACTTTCAGATATATTTTGGTATATGCTTACATGAAATACACAAATCATAAACGTTTACTTCTATAATGAAGAGTTGGATGACATTGGTATTTTTTTCAGTTGCAGTAATAAATTCCCTTGTGGAAGTTTCTAGATCATCTGGATTATTCCTGGGAATGGGGGTAGCATTTCTAGTGAGAATTATCTGTATGGTCCTTTTCTGTTTGTTTGTTTTCATACATATATATATATTTCCTAGTAACATCTTACTGCTTTCAGAATCTGCCTATCAACTTTAATGAAACAATAGTTTGGGTCCATGTTTTCAAGCAACTGAAGCCCTATTAAGTTTAGAAAAAACTTCAGCTAATCATTTCACTGTCAATTATAACATTGAACATCTGCAAGTGAACATCTGAGAATAACATCAGCAAATTACACACTGCTACATTGTATGTAGAACATATTACTAATGATAAAATGTTCAAAAACAGATGGTTCTAAGTGCAATTTGTTGTAACTCAAATACATTGTAAGTTGTATAACTGAGCTAGTGTCAGAGTCAGCAGGTTACTATGAATAATATCTTTAGGTTTTTGTGTTGTTTGTAGTGTTATTTCACTCGCCTTTGTTTTAAGAGGAATTCAAACCACAGGCATTTGTTCTAGATTTAAATGTTTGAAAAAAATGTTTCTTTTTACACTATAAATGGTTCTTTTTACATTTCTGTTGGTTGGTAGGACATAGTTTTATTCACTCAACGACACATTTATTGAGCACGTGCTAATAATGCAATACATTGTTCTAAGCATTGGCAATGCATCAGTGAATAAAACAGACACATATCTCTGACTTCAGGAGCTTATATTTTAGTAGAGGAGGGTATATGATAAATAAGATATGTTGTTGTTAGGTGACAACTCATAGCGATTCTATTCACAACACTGCCCTGTCCTACACCATCCTCACAGTTGTTGTTACACTTGAGACCATTGCTGCTGAGTTGAACCAATCCATCTCCTTGTGGGCCTTTCTCTTTTTTTCACTGACCCTCTACTTTTACAAACTTGATGTCCTTCTCCAGAGACTAGTCCATTCTACTAACATACCCCAAGTATGAGATATGAAGTATTGCCATCCTCACTGCTAAGGAGCATTCTGGTTGTACTTCTTTCAAAGCAGATTTGTTTGTTCTTCTGGCAGTCCATGGTAGTTTTAAGATTCTTCTATAACACCATAACTCGAATACATCAATTCCTCTATGGTCTTCCTTATACATTGTCTAACTTTCACATGCATATGAGGTGATTGAAAATATCATGATTTGGGTCAGGTGCACCTTACTCCTCAAACTGACATCTTTGCTCTTGAACACTTTAAAG
>NW_006408569.1:14705296-14707153 GCF_000296735.1 Chrysochloris asiatica | reverse complement strand
GTCCCCAACTGGGTCCACAGAAGTCCACTGAACATTGTAGGGCTTAGCTTGCCGCTTCATTGCTGCTTTTACCCCACTTTCCCCCATCGGTGATGTGTGTGGTCACCAATCAGAATACTTTGATTTTTGACTGCTGTTTCCATGAGTGTTGATTGAGGATCTGAGCAAATTGAAGTCTTTGACTTCAATCTTTTCTCCATTTATCATAATGTTATTTCTTGGTCCAATTGTGAGGATTTTTGTTTTCTTTACATTGAGGTGCAACCCATACCAAATGCTGTGGTCTTTGATCTTCATCAGTATTTTGATATGTAATATATAAGTGGTGGAGTCCTGGTATGGCTCTGTGGGCTAATGCGTCAGACTGCAAAGTCAATTGAACTGCAAGGTTGGTGGTTCAAGCTCACTAGCTACTCCTTGGAAACCCTATATAGGGTCACTATGGGTCGGAATCAACTCGACGACACTTAACAACAACAATATATAAATAGTGATATGCAAGTGGGCTTCCAAAAGTTCATGGAAAATTGAATTGCAATAAATGGGAAGTTTTCCATGAAGTTTTGGAAGACTCCTTGAATTCTATGGCAGAAAATAAATCAGAGTGGGGTCCTCAGAGTGCTGGGTATAACTGCATGCTATCTCCATGGGAAAATTAGTGCAAGATCTCATTAGACGTTACATAATAAGAAACTTCTTACCTAGGCAAGTAAGCATGAACTTAGAAGTCAGATAGACCTATTCAGATTTGCAAGTCTGCCTACCAGCTGTGAGACTTTTGGCAAATAATTTCACTTAATTCACGGGGGCTTGAGCAGTGAAACCGTTGAGAACTGGAACTTGACGGGACTGCCTTGTTTTTCTGGCTCTTACAACTGTTCTACTTTTGACAGGGTGCAGTTTGCCTCTTTTTATGCTTGTGTGGAAAATATTTGAGTTTTCCTTCTACGATATGTTTCCACCTTACACAGATTCTGGCTTTTGCAGGTTTTTTTTTTTTTTTTTTTTTTACTATATCAATCAAGGTTCAATGAAAGAAACAGAACTATTAGGAATGATGTATAACAAGTGATTTATTATGGGGATTTGACCTTATGCACTTGTGAGAGCTGATTAAATAGTTCACGCAAGGCTATTGCTTCTGTATCTGGTGCTGGGCCCCAAACCAGCAGGGCAGGTAGTCAGGAAGGAAAGATAGATGTGACATGGGGGAGAGCAAGGTCAAATGGGAACCCATGAGGACCAACTGGAACCCACATCAGTATCTGATGGCCTCAAATCCTTCAGTTTTAAAGATGGGAGTATCTTTCAGGAGAAGCTGATGACTTTCATTATCAAAATAAGCACACACTTAGTCTGAGTCAGAGATACTGAAGGAGGAGATCCCATAGAACTGGTGAAGTTACCCTAGGATTCAGATAAGGTGAAACAAGATGTTTAGCAGTTTCTGTGGGCTCAACTGCAGCCCCATTCAAAAGCATGAGCCAGAAGAGAAGAGAAGACAAAACACGCTTCACTTTCAATTCCAAATCTTGCACAAAAATACGAGCATCTTATGGTCCATATGGAACCAGAACTATTCAGGGAAAATAATTTTAGAAACCATACTTCAGGCACCAGTCACTGGAGAAGGATATCATGTTTGGTAAGGTCAGAAAAAAAGAGGAAGACCCCCAACCAGATGTATTGGCCAAGTGGCAGCATTGGGGGACTCAAGCGTGGCAACAGTAATGAGGTTGGCCCAGAATCGGTCAGTGTTTCGTACTGCTGTGCATAAGGTTGTTGTGGGTCGGTACCGACTCGATGGCACTTAACAACAATAACAACAACAAGTTCCAGCTTAGCTAGGTTGACACA
>NW_006408569.1:14699212-14704221 GCF_000296735.1 Chrysochloris asiatica | reverse complement strand
AAAAAGGTCCCACATTCTGCTCATACTCTTTTCTCTTGGTGGTCGTAGGGTCCTCTGTTCCTGGGCTGCAAGATTAACTCCTCCCATCTTTTTGTTACAAAACTTCTAACTTTATAGTTGTGACAATGGCAATAAGTGATGATAAGAATTACTCACTTTTGAATCATAAGAATCTGACTCCCTTCTTCTTTCACCAGATCTGCAAGACTGCTTCTTAATGGGGGTGTTGTTGTTGTTAAGTGCTGTCAAGTTGATTCTGACTCATAGAGACCCTATATAGGTTTCCAAGGAGGAACTGGTGAATTTGAACTGCTGACCATGCAGTCCAGTGCTTTATCCCACAGCACCATACCAGGACTCCAATTATTGGTGATAACAATACCTAACTCATAAGAGTTTTGTGAAAAAATGAACCCAAAAATTTATATGAAAGTATTTAGCACTTAGTAGGCCCCATGGTATTTTCAATAACCTCATATGCATGTGAAAGTTGAACAATGTATAAGGAAAACCATAGAAAAATTGATGAGTTATGGTGTTGGAGGAGAATATTGAAAGTACCATGGACTGCAAGAAAAGCAAACAAATCTGTGTTGGAAGAAGTACAGCCAGAGTGTTCCTAAGAAGCCAGGATGGCCAGACTTCGTCTCTCTTACTTTGGACATATTATCAGGAGGGACCAGTCCCTGGAGAAGGACATCAT
This sequence comes from Chrysochloris asiatica, assembly GCF_000296735.1. Taxonomy (NCBI): domain Eukaryota; kingdom Metazoa; phylum Chordata; class Mammalia; order Afrosoricida; family Chrysochloridae; genus Chrysochloris; species Chrysochloris asiatica. Next base: position 14,703,518 of record NW_006408569.1, on the reverse strand, counting down.
GCTTGGTAAAGCGGAGGGTCGGAGAAAAAGAGGAAGACCCCCAACAAAGATGGAATAGCAGAGTGGCAGCAACAATGGGGTCAAGGTTAGCAATGATTGTGAGGTTGATGCAGGACCAGGTAATGTTTCGTTCTGTTGTGCATAAGACCACTCTGAGTTGGTACCAGTTGGACAGCACGGAACCAACAATAAGTACTTAGTAGGTAGTGAGTAGTTCTGTTGATCCTATCTTCTACACTTTGACTAAGGAATGCCGTAATTCCAGGCTTTGGAGAAGGATTTGCTGCTTGGGGGGGGGGGGGAGGAGGGATGTGCTGTGGGGGTTGTAGGAGGCCTTTCTCTCATTAAATAAATGTATCAGATTGCAAGTCATCTGTCCTGTCTATATTTGAGTTTGGCTCTGTTTGAAATGTGGAAGAGAAACTGAATGCCTCAGGTCACTGAAGATCCATCCAGCATGAAAAGAAAACAGATTGGAAAGGGTCACATAGTTGGTGGAGAAACAATTTAATTTATGAAGTCACAGAATCAAAGAATGTCAGAGCTGGTAGGGACTTAGGAGGTTAACTAATCTAACACCTAATTTTTAGACGTGGGGAAACTGAGGCTCAGAGAGAGAAAGTAAATTGCCTAACGTCACAACTTGTTTGTCTCAGGAACATTTTTTTACAGGATACTTTTTAGAATTCTGCCCGCTCATCCATGCACTGCTATCGAGTCGACTTTCATTCATACCAACCCTCTATAGAGTTTCCGAGACTGTAAGTCTTTATGGGAACAGATAGTCTCATCTTTTCCCCTTAGAATGGCTGATGGGTTTGTAACCATAGCTCCTTTAATAGGCTACAATCTAGTGTCAACATAATTTTTGTACGCATTGCTTTAAAATATTGTAAGGAGGCTACTGAAGACCTTCATCCACTTAATTACTCAGTGTCCTCTATATGACATCCACACAAAAGAAATTTCAGAACCAAGTGCCAGGAAAAACTTTGTTTAATCTGAATAACTGGTATGCTTTTATTCCTCATGGACAATATGAATCTAGTAAATGATCATGTGGAAATAGGATCATTTTGCTTTGGCTGCCAAGATACTCAGAGCCAAAGTTGCAGCCCCAACTTGATTAACAGTGTAGGATTCTATGGCTTGAATATCTATATCTTACCCTTCCCTCTGGCCTTGGTTTTTATTCAATGTAATTTTTTATATGTGTGATATATGACATTATGTTATTGTTGTTAAGTGCTGTCGAATCAGTTCTGACTCATAGCGACCCTGTATAGGGTTTCTGAGGCATGACTGGTGAGTTTGAACCACCAACCTTGCATTTCAAGCTGACCTTGCAGGTCAGTGTTTATCCTACAGTGCCACACCAAGACTCCCATTTATATGTCATTATAAATGACCTCAAATACTTTGGTGTATGAGGATGGATATATAAGTAGAAAAAAATCTTGCTTATTCAACCTCTCTGCTACAGTGCAAAAGTACAGGTCTTGGAATAGATTCTAGTCCAGGCCCTGTCATTTTAATAGGTTTATTTGAACTTCAGTTTCTTTTGATCAGCTTGGATACTATAATCTCTTTCATGATTTAGAAGATAGCAGTGATTAAAGAGCAGAGGTATCTGAAACCTTATCTGATGACTGTCGATATGAGAAGTGTTTTGGAGAACCTGACTTTAAGTTAAGAAATTTCAGGGTAATTTCAAAGAAGTGTTTTACTCAATTCTGGATAGGAAACTAGGGTTAGATTGTTAAAATTAGTAAGAGAACAATATTTAAAGCAGAATTTACTCAGATTCTTTCAATGTTTTTTATTTTACAATGTATCAAACAATCAAATTGACTTTTTTGTGTGGAAGGTACACAGTTCTTAAACTTACATATGTAAGTTTAAACATATGTAAGATCCTTGGTGGCACAATGTTTAATGCCCAGCTGCTAACTGAAAGATTGGTAATCTGCCCGGTGGTTTCACAGGAAAAAACACCTGGCAAGCTGCTCCTATAAAGATTGTTGTTGTTAAGAGCCATCAAGTCAGTTTCAACTCATAGTAACCCTGTAAAGGATTTCCAAGGATCAGCTGGTGAGCTTGAACAGCCAATCTTGCTGTTAATAGTCCAATGCTTATTATACAATGCCATACCAGGACTTCAGCCTAGGAAATCCTACGGAGCAGTTCTACTCTGTCACATGGGGTTGCTATGAGTCAAAAATGGAATCAATGACACCTGTTCCTTCCATTACCCCTGGAAACTCTCTCGTGCTCTTCCTTTACAATCCCACCTTTCCCCCACATGCCTTGATTTTATGCCTTTAAAAATGTCCTCCCTAACAAGTTAAAATAAAAGATGAAGAAGGTTGATTTGATTCAACCATTTGCTTTAGAGAGTTCCGTAAGTGCATCTTTGTGGTATGTCCTATAGGCTATGTGAGGAATATCATATGTGGACCAGTTCTTCAAGCATGTTACAATGTGATTGGCAAGATCAGCTTTAATACTTTGGAAACAATTAGAGAACCATATAAGACTGTACAACCATGTGCTAATTGGCACAGATGGGGAAACATCTGTCTAGGCTACAATATAGGCTTCTGAAACTGAGTGACACACTCCTTGCAAGTGTATATATATTTTTTGTGTGAAGATAGACTGGAATGTATTGAGAAATATAAAGAGTTAAGTTTCACCTCTGAAAGTGATTTATTAATATAAACAGATGAAAAGCCAATCACATACATGTGAGAATATTTACAAAAGTCTTCAGAATCTATAGTCCAGGATGTCTACCTAAGTACAAAGAATTATTATTTTACTTTTATAAGATGTGGTGAGACATATGGCTGCCAAAAGGCTTTGCTCTGTGTTCACAGAAATTGAACAAAGCTGACATCCAGATATCTATTGCAGAAGCTTGACTAGAATTTTCCATTATGAATACAGTGCATGTAAATTCAGAACATATGGCTCCCATCAGTGATCTATGAGGAGGTGATGGAATGTAGGTTGGGGAAGACAAGAGGAAGGCCAAGTCTCTGACTCTGAAGTGAGAGGCAGCTGGACACCATATGTGTGTGTTTAGACTTGGAGCCAGCTTTATGTCGAGGGAGTAGGCAGTCACCCAAGCCTCGTGATTTGTAGAGTGTGGGGAACGGATCTTTTTGTTTTTTGCCTAATTCTTCCCCTACAGGCAGGCCCCAAGGCCTGAACTTTCCATTAGTGAAAGAAACAAAATATTGTGTCTTTAAAATATAGAAAGCAGGGTGGAAAGGAGGGACACCAACCCATTGAAGTGGGAACAGTTATCACAGCCTTGATGTGGAATGGTTTATCTAATTAGCCCAGCGAACTAGAGGGCAAAGTAAGACCTATGGAATAGGATAGGGGTGTGGGTATGCACACACATGCTCAAATTGGTACAGTTGCAAAAAGCTGGCCCCATATAGATTAGAATGTAAGTATTTAGAATGCATACAGATTCCAGCTCATTGACTATATGTTAAGTGCTTGCAATGGTTTACTTTCCAAGGTGGCAGACCTTCCAGTTACCAGTCAGTATACTGGCTGACTGCAGAGAGTCACTAAGAATCAATCAAGTTTATGGCGTTCTGATACATTTTTTGCCTTAACATCTCAAAGAGCCTTCTTAAAGAGCCCTAACAAAGAGTGGGGTAAAGTCAGGAGTGTGAAGACTATGATATGCATGGAGAGATAAGCCATTGAGAGACGTTGTCACATCCCTAGCAGTCATGAGAACATTTAAGTTGGAAACAGAACTGTATAGTATGGGTCATGAAAGCCAAAAGATCCACCTTTTCCAAACAAATGAGGTGAGATGACCAGCAAAGCTTCCTGATTGTGTTCTTTCTATCTTGAACCCTTGTCTGGTCTTGCATCCTGAAACCTGACCTTACTTCTCAAAACAAAATTGCCTTTTAGGTCCTTTTCCCAAGCTATTTTTGGCAATGAGTCTATGTTCAGAAACAAATAAAACTCCTTTATCTTTTGAATATAAAGAATATGCACTTTAAGAAGCTATGAAGATGGGCAGGATCCTAATATTGGCCTTGACTATTCAAAGAATATAAGTAAAATAATTACAGAGACTTGTCTAATTCTCAGAATATTTGTTGTTGTTGTTAGGTGCCATCGAGTTGGTGCCGACTCATAGTGACCTTACGCGCAGCAGAACGAAACACTGTCTGATCCTCCAACCTCACTATTGTTGCCACGCTTGAGCCCAATGATGCTGCCACTTGGCCGATCCATCTCGTTGGGGGTCTTCCTCTTTTTCTCTGAC
>NW_006408569.1:14685712-14693520 GCF_000296735.1 Chrysochloris asiatica | reverse complement strand
TACTTAGATGGGTGTGTATTTTGGTATTTTTTATGCTTTCTTATTGCCTTCAGGTAGATGTGATCAGGAAATGGGCTTCCCTTTTCACTCTTCTACTTGAGAAATTTCAAGATGCCAGTGTTGGTTGTTTTGATGTAATTTAGGATTTTAATTTTTGGCCTATTTCCTTTTTTATCTGCTTGTCCGGCTCCACAATCCCCTTCAGGCCTTTTTTCTAGTTATAAACAGTTCAGGGTTGGCTGTGGCCATTTGGTTTTAATTGGACACTGTCTCTTTAAATTTCGAGGAGATCTGTGCGCATGCGTAGTAGAACCCTCCGAGGGTGGGGCTAGGGTGCCCACTAGTTCAGGCACACCTATAGTCACAAGAATGGAGGTGTGCAGACAGCAAGGGACCAATGAACAGCTACCAAAAGAAAAGAATGCCCACACCTTTATCTCAACAGTTCTGCCAGGCGTCTGTGGCCGCTCCGATCCTTCCCTCGCTTGGTCTCATCAAAGATGGCTGCTCCTGGCGCTGCTGAGCGTTCCCAACTAGAAAGCAATAGATATCTTGCTTCTGCCACAAATTTCCCCAGCTGTGAGCCTTCCAACCTTCTAAATATTCCTTTATATGTGGTTCAGAGTTCTGGGACCATCCCCTGAGTCTGCTTGGTCTGGTATTCTCTGTTGTTGATCTCGCACACCTTTTTTAATTTTAAACCATTCAGTGCTCCCATGTTCTGGTCAAACATGGGAATACTTGGTCCATATACAGATTCCTCATGAGCACAATTAAGTGTTCTGGAATACTCATACTTCTCAATGTTGTCCATAGCCTATCATGATCCACACAATCTAAAGCCTTTTCGTAGTCAATAAAGCACAGGTAAACATCTTTCTGATATTCTCTGCTTTCAGCCAAGATCCATCAGACATTAGCAATGATATCCCTCGATCCACAGCCTCTTCTGAATCCAGCTTGTACCTCTGGAAGTTCTCTGTCAATGTATGATTGTAGCCATTTCTGTATTACCTTTAGTTAAACTTTACTCGCATGGGATATCAAAGATATTGTCTGATGATTTCCACATTCCGTTGGGTCATCTCTCTTTGGAATGGGCACAAATACAGATCTCTTCCAATCAGTTGGATATGTATATATATGTGTGTATGTATAAGGAGTCCTGGTGTGGCACTATGGATTAATATGCTGGACTGCAATGTTGGTTTGAACTGCAAGTTAGGCGGTTCAAGCTCAGCAGCTGCTCTTTGGAAACCTATACAGGGTTGATGTGGGTTGGAACCGACTCGATGGCACTTAACAGCACCATCTATCTATCTATATATATAAACATAGAGAGAGAGTTATGGAGTGTTGGTGGGGTGCTATAGGATAAGCACTGGACTGCTAACTGCCAGATTGATGGTTCAAAGCCATTAGCCACTCTTTGGAAACCCTATAAAGGGTTGCTATGAGTTGGAATAGATTCAATGGCACTAGACAACAACAACAACATAAACATATATATGTGTGTTGCTGTTAGTTGCTGCTGAGTTGGTGTCAATTTGTTGTTACCTTATACACAACAGAATGAAACACTGCCCGGTCCTGTGCCAACCACACAATTGTTGTTATGTTTGAATCCATTGTTGTAGTCACTGTGATAATACATTCTCATTGAAGATTTTCCTCCTTTTCACTGACCATTCACTTTTCCTGGCATGATGTTCTTCTCTAAGACTGGTCCTGCCCGTTAACATGTCTAAAGTGCAAGAGATGAAATCTTGCCATCCTTGCTTCTAAGGAGAATTCTGATTGCATTTCTTCCAAAACAGGTATGTTTGTGTATAGTGCACATGCACGCACAAACACAAACACACACACACGTCAGGGACTACCTGTATATTTGTGTATATATGTTTATATAAACATGCACACACTAGAGAATAAGTGCAGGTTAACTTGCTAAATGGTTGCCATGTTGCTTTGTGCCATACTAAGGGATTAACACTTTTTACAGAAAAGACTAGCTGACCTTCATCGGTACTAAAATGCATCCCTTAGGAATATTATATTTCTCTTTTTCATTAATAAGCCACCTTGAAGAGCAATTCGTTCTATGAAAGATGCTACATTAAGTTTCAAAGTGCTAAAGCCAAAAGAATTTTAATATTTTCACCTTTATTCTATCCACATATGTTGTAGTTGATAAAATTTTACAGCAGTTCATACTCTATGCATCTAGGGGCTGACAGGTGGTAACTACAAGAAACCATTGCATATTCCTAGTGGATGGACCATAGGCTACTTTCATCATCCTTTATGGTCTAGTAGGAGGAATAAGCGTAAGCATGCATGGTAGGTGAAAACTGACCAAGCTGCATGCACTAAGTGCATTTCCAGAGTTGCTCCTGGTCCTTGGGGAACTGAGGAATGCAGACAGTGAAGTGTACATTTTCGGGAGATTTAATAGTGTCTGGAAAGTCACGGAGCCAGGATATGGCATTTGGTTTAAGGCACCAAGAGGGTTAAAGGAGTTCTTGGAATGCAGTTCATTTGTTTTGCATTGGAATTAGTAATTGCTAATCATTATATTTTAGATATTGGAAGCACGGTGGCTCCATATAATAAACAATGGACTGCAAACCACATGGTCCATGGTTTGAGCCCATCCGTCAGCTGCTCTGTGGAAGAAAGATGAGGTTTGGAGTCCTGATGTGGCGCTGTGGGATAATGCACTGGACCACACGGTCAGTTTGATCTATAAGGTTGGTGGTTCAAATTTACCATCTCCTCCTTGGAAACCCTATACAGGGTTGCTATGAGTCAGAATTGACTCAAAGGCACGTAACAGCAACAACAATATTTTAGGATGCATTAGGTATGAAATTTCTGTGTTTGTTAACTTTTCTCTATCAGAAATGGTCTATTCCTTTTCCAAGAATGGAATAGAAAATATTGTGGATTTTTTTGTTGTTGTTGGATTATTTGTTTTTATTGTGGTAAAAATATTGACTCAGTATGGAATTGAAAAATATTGTGGATTTTTTGTTTACTTTTATTGTGGCAAAAAGTTTTGCAATTTCTACCATTTTCACATGTACTATTCAGTGACAGGAATTATGTTCACTATGTTGTACAACCCTAACCACTACCGGTTTCCCAATTTTCTCATCACCTTTAACAGAAACTTTGTTTCCTCTCAGCATTAACTCCTCCTTTTCCTCTCCCACCCATCCCAGTTTTTGTTGTGTGCTATCAAGTCAATTCTCATAGTGACAGGACAGAATTACTAATATATTGTCTATGCATTTGCTTATTCTGGATATTTTATATAAGTTACCAACTGCCACTGAGTCAATTCCAACTCATAGTGACACTATACAGGGTTTTGTTGTTGTTGATAAGTGGCATTGAGTCAGTTCTGACTCATAGCAACCCTGCATAGAGTTATCGAGGAGGAGATGGTAAATTTGAACCACCAACCTTACAGTTCAAACTGTAAATTTTGAGATGGTAAATTTGAACCACCGACCTTATGGTTCAAACTGACCTTGTGGTCCTGTGCATTATCCTACAGTGCCAAGCCAGGACGAGACCTTAAATCTTTATGGGAGCAGACAGCCTCATCTTTCTCCAGCAGAGTGGTTGCTGGGTTTGAATCAACAACCTTATGGTTAGCAGTTCAATGCCTGCTCCTTTTATATAAGTGAGATCACATAAGATTTATCTTTTTATATATGACATTTCACTTAGCATAAAGTTTTCATAACATGTATCAGAAATTCAGTTCTATTTATGGCAGAGTGATATTCTATTGTATGGCTATGCCACAGTTTGTTTATCCATTCTTCTGTTAGACATTTGGATTGTTTACAAATTGTGAATTGTACTGTAATGAATATTTGTACACAGATATCTCTTTGTCTTTCTGCTTTTAATTCTTTTGGGTTGATACCTGTGAGTGAAATTACTGGGTCATATGGAGTCCTGGTGTGGTGTTGTGGGTTAATGTGCTGGACTGCAAAGTCAGTTTGAACTGCAAGGTCAGTGGTTCAAGCTCACCAGCTGCCCCTTGGAAACCCTATACAGGATCACTATGGATTGGAACCAAGTCAACAGCACTTAACAACAACAACATGGTAAATTTATGTTTAACTTTTTAGGGAATAAAATCTTGGTTTCAGCCCTTGATGGTATTAAATTTAGGCATTATCCTATTGTGGACTCCTGGTGTGGTGCTGTAGGATAAACACTGAAGAGTTAACTTCAAGTCTGGTAATTTAGTTCCACCAGGTGCTCATCGGAAAATTTTTACAGGGTCACTATGAGTGGGAACCAACTCAATAGCACTTAACAACAACAACTCCTTTAGCCTACTTCTGCGCAGACTTGAGGTGGCCTTCTTCTGGTTGAGGACACTGAGTAAGCGTCTCTCCTCTCTTAAGTAGATATGTGTTCTACCTCCCACCTACTCATTTGGCTACAAAGCTCATGGCTTCTACTTAATCAGTAACCTAAATTGTTGATCTCCAATGTAGGGAATGTATGGGCCCCCAGGGGATGTGCAAGATGATCTACTTGAGTATAGGGAAAACAACGACATTTATATATTTTCTAAAAAAAGATGTGTGTGTGTGTGTGTGTGTGTGTGTGTGTGTGTGTGTAGGGTCTTACTCATGTTGAATCTTTCGATTCACACTGCCCCGTCACTTGGATCTCTGTAATAGATGTGTCACGTATGTTCATCAGCACCTTGAGGGAAAATAGGTGTTTCACAATTCGAAGTGGTTTTAACTAGTGGCCTCATTTGTTTTTGCTTTCGGCAGATTGCAACATGGTGTTGGTTTGCCTGTGTAGGGAGAAGTTGCTAGTTTATATAAATTTAAATAATGGAATCTTTTGAATTATTTGTAATAAGGTGCAGAGTGACCATCCAGGATTCACTAGTTATCTTGAAGATATTTTAAAACTGTTGAATTTAAATATGTGTTACGCTATCTTTTTTAAAGGGAAGTATTCCAAAATTGCAAACCTTTGCTTGCTAAGTTAGTATGATACTCAGAAGTTATATAAAATAAAAGAGAGAGCGAGAGAGGGAGAGAGAGAGAATAGAGACTAAGCTAACCCTTCAAGGTGAATTATAACAATGAGTTAAAAAAATAACTGCTTTTAAGAAAACATGCATTTGAGAATGGATGCTGGGAAATGTTTTTCTTTTATGTGGTTTTTCTTTTCTTTTTTTTTTTTTTTCTGAAAAAGATGTTTGTCACTGAAGACTCTCTAGTATGTACATAATTTTTTTTTAAATAAAAAAATTTCTAACCTCTTTACAATTTATCCAAATGAAGAATTTTAGTAAATTTTCACCTCACTTGTTCAAAATGTTAAGATGTAAAAGTTTGCAACACAACTGATTCCTATCAAGAAATACGGAAATCTGTTAGACATATTGCAACAAAAACCTATACATAATTAGAGGATGAAATGAAAACTACATATCCTGGTGCTATATTAAGTACAGATAATGAAGAATGTCTGTTTGGATCTATGTATTTCTGTGAACTCCCTTTTTCAATCAAGATAGTCATTCAAATCTAGTATCGAAATAAACCAAATTTAGAATCAGTCTTTTAAATTGCTATATCTTAAGATTTAGAAAATGTGGAACAATATCAAGTCATCTTATTTTCATTCAATAAATATGCTGGATAATACTTCTAAGTAAGAGCCAAAATACCATTGTACCATTAATAAAAAATAAAAACAAGTTTTTAAAATTATTGATTGTTTCTTTTCTCACCTTTCAAAAATTTATATTTTTGTGTATGTTTATATTATTGTTGTTGTTAAGTACTGTTAAGTGGTCTCTGACTCATAGGAATCCTGGATAGGGTTTCTGAGGAGCAGCTGGTGGGTTTTAACCGCCAACTTTGCAGTTAACAGTCCAGTGCTTATATTACTGTGCCACACCAGGACTCCCTGCAATTAATGTGATAATAAGATTATCACATGAAAAAGGCCCTAGAAATGTGGCATTTCAGAAAAGCTTTTTTTGGTGAATAGTATTTGAAGAAAATGTAAAAGAAGTATGTATGGGCTTGTAGAGCTAAAACACGTATGCATTATGGTAATATAGTTGTAGCATGTGTATATAATTTATAAATAAATATACATTCGTTTGGGGTATATGTCTTTTATTTTAAAATATTGTGTTGAAAGTTTGGAGCCCACTGAATTAGACTACTAGTTGCATCAGACACTTAATAGTGAGCATAATCTTGAATCGTCTGTCACTGCTCCTATCAAGAGCGTGGTTGAGATAAATAACAGTCTAAGGAATAAGCCACTGACCCACTTCTATAGGTACTACCGTGTTCTAGCCTTGGCTCAACTTAAACCTCTTTAAGCCCTCTAGTTGGTCTAATGGTAAGTTAAGGTGAAATAGCAGAGTCAGAAAGGTGCTAGTGAATGAAGGTAGCAGGAGATAGAAATGGATTGAGATATGGAGGTACTGGTATGGTGCTATAGGGTAAATACTGGGCTGCTAAACACAAGGTTGGTGGTTTAAACCCACTCCTTGACAACCCTATACAGGATTGCTATGAGTCAAAAGCAACTCGATGGCAGCAACAACATGGAAGCATTGAAATTCTGTGGTACTCTTCATCTCCAGCTTGACCCACTTTAGGCCTCAGAAAGTTCTCTCTGATAACATTGTAAGGCATACTTCATTCCCCTCATTCCCCAAAGAAGAATGAAAAGTGTTAAACTCTCTTATCTTAGATTGTTTGATTATTTTATTCATGTAAACCCAGGATAATGGGGTAGTAGTTAAAAGCATGAACATCACATAGGCCTTAATTTGAATGCTGACTCTGAAGCAAGTAACAGCATTCTCCCGCTTCCCGCTGGTTATGTTAGCATTTTATAAAGCTTAGTTTCTTTATCCACAAAATGAACACACTAATACCTACCTTTCAGAGTGGTTGTGAAAATTCAATATATGTAAAGTGCAAGAGTCCGTCAGAAAGTTGGTGCGAAAATTAAATTAAATACTAGATGTATAAGATAATGGGATTTTCCCCCCATCAATTTTCTGAAGCCCCTTGTGTCTAGCAAGGAATCTAGCATATAGCAAGTATTCAGTAATGGTAGCATTCTCCACTAGACTGTCACCTCTTGATGGTTAGGGCCATGCTTGATGCTCTATGCTCCTTTTCTATACCCACAGTGCCAAGTACAGAACTAAGTATGTATTAGGTGCTCAGTTGCTTCTTACTGAACTGAATAGAATTTGAGGGAAAGGCATCAGGACAAAGCTGATTTAGGACTCTACATCAAACTGAGATTAGAGACTTTCAACCAATTTACTTTTCTTGGCTCTGCTTTAATAGGTTATTTTGGAAAGACATTCTGAATTGTTTTTTAACCCCAAATTGTGTTGCTACAACTCTTTTCATATATTTACATAAGCTTAATCCCTTTGTTGTTGTTGTTGTTAGGTGCCATCAAGTCGATACTGACTCATAGAGACCCTATGAACAACAGAACGAAACAATGCCCTGTACTGTGCCAACCTCACAATTGTGGCCACACTAGAGCCCATTAATACTGCCACTTTGTGAATCCATCTCACTGGGGGTCTTCCTCTTTTTCTCTGGCCTTACCAAACATAATATCCATCTCCAATGACTATTCCCTCATGACACTATGTTTGAAGTATGAGAGACGAAGTCTGGTCACCCTGGCCTCCAAGGAACACCCTGGCTGCATTTCTTCCAACACAGATCTGTTTATTCTTTTGGTTGACCATGGTACTTTCA
>NW_006408569.1:14683472-14685612 GCF_000296735.1 Chrysochloris asiatica | reverse complement strand
GTTGATAGTTGATCCAAGAAGAATGAAGTCCTTGACAACTTCAGTCTTTTCTCCGTTGATAAGAATGTTGTTTATTGATCTTTAGCGTAGTGGTTACGAGTCGGGCTGCCAATCGCAAGGTCAGCAGTTCGAAACTACTAGCGGTTCCCTGGGAGAAAGATGAGGCATTCTGCTCCCGTAAAGATTTACAGCCTCGGAAACTCTGTGCAGGGTCTCTATGAGTCAGAACTGACAACACGGTACTTAACAACAACAATTCTCACAATATAGAAATATAGAAAATGATTGGACTACAGAGAAGGAGCTTTATAGAATTTAAAAGTCTAGAGCCAAAATCAGCGTCATGTTTGTCAATAGTGATTTCATTAATCTGTTATTCCACAAGTCTATAATTCTAATAATTCTGTAATTGAGCTTTTTAATTATTCAGAAAGCAATGTACTTTTCAGATTGGTTTGGGGTAAAGAAAAGCAACAAAGCCCCACATGGGTGTGGTGTTGGTTTTTCTGAATCCACTGTTGGATGGAATATCCAGATTACTTCTCAGTTTGAGTCATATGAAAACATTGGATTTGCTCAATTGCAGGTGGGAAATACAATATGCCATTCTTCAGATGATGACATTTAAAAGTAAAAATGATCATTGTGCTAGGAAGGTGTGTGGGGATCGTGGTCTTTAAGGTGGTGAGGCAGAGAGCTAGTTGTCTTTGGTTATTGAGCAGAGGCCAGAGTTCTAGTAGCTTGATAATAGACATTTCTCATTACAGCAAGTGGTCATATAAAGTGGTGGAGATTTATACATCGGCTATTTGAGCTCAGGGGAGTGCTTTCTACTGGATGTTTGTAGCTTTGGGGTGATATCTAGGGATGGAGACACCACTGGTTTTCTCAGTGTGTGTGTGTGCTATTGAGCCGGTTCTGACCCATAGCCAACCTGTGCAGGGTTTCCTAGGAGCTTGAACCACCAACCTTGCCATTCAAACTGACTTTGCAGTCCAGCCATTAACCCACAGCACCACTCCAGGATTCAGTGGCATCTTCCATTTCTTGGGAAGTAAAGAAGGTCATTATTATGTCTAAACATTTCTCTTCTACTTGAATTTTCCCCATTTCTTTGTTGTCAGTGTTTCATTTATCGTGAGAATAATTTTCAGCATTGTCCTTGCCAAATCCCTTCATGCACTACTGAACCAAGACTTCCCCAGTCTAAATAACAATCTAGAGTCTCTTAATTTACCACAAAAGGAATGTCTTTAGACTTCTTGCTTTTACAATAATAATGATAATAGCTAGTACTCATCATATTTTAAAAAGGCTAATATTTATTGAGTGTTTACTAAATGGTCAGGCAATATGCTAAGAATTTTACATGCATTAGTTTACTTTATAGAAGTTTATTGGTAGTGCAAACAATTAATACTCTTGACTGCTAACTGAAAGTTTGACGTTGAAATCCACCAAGAGGTGCCTTGGAAGAAAACTCTGGCAAACTACTTCTGAAAAGTCAGAGATGGAAAACTCTATGGAGATCAATTCTACTCTGACATAACTGGGATCATCATAAATCTGAATAGAAAGCAATTGGTAAAACTGGTAATTTGTGTTATACTTCCAATAATCCAATGGGATAGGTATTTTGCCTTTTAAAGACTGGAAAACTGAAATTAATAATTTATTTGTTAAGGTTCACACTGTTAGTTTAACACATATATTTCTATAAAATAAAAAACCAAACCCACTACCATCGAGTGTTTTTATTGTATATTATATATGTTTGTGTTGTTGTTGTTGTTGTTGTTGTTGTAGGTGCCATTGAGTCGGTACTGACTCATAGGGAGCTTATGCACAACAGAATGAAACACTTGCCTGATCCTAGGCAAACCTCACAATGGTGGCTACGCTTAAGCCCATTGATGCTGCCACTTTGCCAGTCCATCTTGCTGAGAGTATTCCTCTTTTTCTCTGACCCTCCACCTTACCAAACATGATATCCTTCTCCAGTGACTGGACCCTCCTGACAATATGTCTGAAGTATGAGAGACGAAGTCTGGCCATCCTGGCTTCCAAGGAACACTCTGGCTATACTTCCAACACATATCTGTTTGTTCTTTTGGCAGTCCATGGTACTTTCAATATTCTC
>NW_006408569.1:14662827-14681298 GCF_000296735.1 Chrysochloris asiatica | reverse complement strand
GGTTGAACATCAACCATTTCCTTTTGGTACAGTGACTGTGTATTCTTTCCATTTTCTCTTGATGCTTTCTATATCATTCAATAATTTGCCCAGAGAATCTTTCAATAATGAAAGTCAAGGCTTAAATTTTTTTCTTCAGTTCCCACAGCTTGAGAAATGCTGAGCATATTCTTCCCTTTTGGTTTTCTGACCCCAGATCTTTGCACATTTTGTTGTAATATTTGACTTTGTCTTCTGGAGCTGATCTTTGAAATTTTCTGTTCAGCTCTTGTACATCCTCATTTCTTCCAATTGCTTTAGCATCTCTACACTGAAGAGCAAGTTTCAGTGTCTCTTCTGGCATCCATTTTGATCTTTTCCCTCTTTCTTGTCTTCTCAATGATTTTTTGCTTTCTTCATGTATGATGTTCTTGATGTCATCCCACAACTCTTCTAGTCTTTGGTCTTTAGTGTTTAATGTATACAATCTGTCCTTCAGATGATCTCTAAATTCAGGTGGGATGTATTTAAGGTCTTATTTTGTCTCTCCTGGACCTGTTTCCATTTTCTATAGCTTCAGTCTGAATTTGTGTATAAGCAATCGATGATCTGTTCCACAATCTGCCCTGGCCTTGTTTTGGCTGATGATATAGAGCTTTTCCACCTTCTCTTTCCACAGTTGTATTCAATTTAAATTAATTTCTGTGTATTCCATCTGGTGAGGTACATGTGTGTAACTGTCTTTTATGCGATCTAAAGAAGGTATTTGAAATGAACAAATCATTGATTTTGCAGAATTCTATCATGTGATCTCCAGCATCATTTGTTACCAAGGCCATATTTTCGAACTACTGATACTTTCTCTTTGTTTCCAACCTTTGCATTCCAATCACCAGTAAGGATTAATATCTCTTGATTGCATGTTTGATCAATTTCAGATTGAAGAAGTTGGTCGCCTTTCAGCACCACCTTCTTGGCCTTCAAAAACCTTTGCTTTGGCTTCAGCTTTGGGAGAGGCAGGGGCTTCCTTCTTTGCTTTTGGCACCATCTTCGTAAAAAGGTCATCAGTAAGTATTTTAAGTCCTGGTGGCTGTCAGCAGGCAAGGTTGTATCATCTGCATATATGTCTCAGGTTGTTAAGTCTTCCAACCCTGATGCCACGGTTTTCCTCATATAATCTAGCTTCTAAGATTATTTGCTCAGCCCACAGATTAAATAAGTATCGTGAAAGAATACAACCCTGTTGCACAGCTTTCCTGATTTAAAATCATCGATGCCTCTATGTAGACTCAAACTACCAAGTTTTCAGTTAACAACTGACCATGGTAACTTTTCATTTCCCAGAGACTTCTTTGCTAGGTGGCTGTTGTTGTTAAGTGCCATCAAGTCAATTTTGACTCATAGTGACCCTATTTCCAACAAGTGGCTGGTGGGTTTGAACCACCAGCTGTGTAATTAGTAGTTCAGTGCTGATCCTACAGTGCCACATCCTTTACGTTGCTACTTACTAAATGGCTATTGGGCTCGTATACAATGTTCACTAGCTATATTTCTGGATTCTTGACCATTTAAGTATCTTATGTGTATATTTCTGTTTTCCACAAATGAGGTGTAATCCACATGAGGGCAAGGAGAGGGCTCTTATTCATCTATGATTCCTATAGTACCATATATTCTTCTGAGCACACAGTAAATGATTTAGATGAAGGAACCATGAAAATGTTTGGTAAACCTAAATGTGAGGAATTATAACAAATAACTCTTGCATATAATAAATTACCGAGCACTTAAGGAGCTCTGGTAGCGTAGTGGTTATGAATCGGGCTGTGAACCGCAAGGTCAGCAGTTCGAAACTACCAGCTGTTCCACGGGAGAAAGATGAGGCTTTCTGCTCCCGTAAAGATTTACAGCCTCGGAAACCCTGTACATGGTCGCTATGAGTCGGAACCGACTCCACGGCACATAACAACAACAACAACAACAACTTATTGTGCCAGATAACTAGAAACTTGGAAGTCATCTTTGTTGTTCTTAAGTGCTGTCAAGCTGGTTTTGACTCATAGCGACCCTGTGTAGTGTTTCCAAAGAGTGATTGGTGAGTTTGAACTACTAACCTCGCAGTTCAGAGACCCAAAAATGCCAGGGAAGGGGATTTTGACCAGACTTTTTTTTTTTTTTTTTGCAGTTAGGCTCCCATTTTGTCAGTAAAGGGTTGTGTGACCTCATAGACTCGTGAAATCAGAGACACTTAGGTACTAATATAATTGAAGGAGCCCTAGCGGCACACTGGGTTAAGTGGTGGGCTACTAACTGCAAGGTTGGTGGTTTGCACTAACCAGTCAGTCAGTGGGATATAGATGAGGCTGTCTGCTCCACTAAAGATTTACAGTTTCGGAAACCCTAGGGTTACTATGAGTCAGAATCAACTCAATGGTTGTTGTTGTTGTTAAGTGCCATTAAGTAGGTTCTGACTCATAGTGATGCTATATGGAGTTTCCAAGGAGCGGCTGGTGAGTTTGAACTGTCGACTTTTCAGTTCAAACCAACCTTATGGTCAAGTGCTCATCCTACAATGCCACACCAGGACTCCACTCAATGGTAGTGGGTTTAATATAATTGAAGAAAGAATGTGCCCATCAGAAGAGAGCTTGATAAACCATAGATGACTTGAAACAGAAGCATCCAAGGACTTGCCAGGGGAACACAGTCTCAGCCAGCTGTGTTCTCGTCTTGCAGAATCATCCCTATTGTGCATTAAGCTATCTTAGGCTGAGGCCCCCAGTTCTGATTTCATGCTCCATATGTAACAAGATTTTCCATGTAACTTGCTATTCAGAAAGAATGTACTGGTCAGGCTATCCTGAGTTTTCGGGTCCTCATGTCAGATTTTTCACTGTGAACAAATACAGAACACTCACCTTTCATCAAAACATCTCTTGCATGATTTGCGATTTTCTCAGCTACTAATTGAAAGTTTGAAAGTTGATCCACCTAGCAGTGCTATGGAAGAAAAGTCTGGAGATCTGCTTCTGTAATGATTGGTATTGTTGTTGTTCAGTACCGTCGAGTTGGTTCTGACTCATAGCGACTCTGTATAGGGTTTCCAAATAGCAGTTGGTGGGTTTGAACTATTGACCTTCTGATTCACAGTCCAGTGCTGATCCTACAGTGCCACACCAGAAGTCCTCTGTAAAGATTACAGCCAAGAAAACCCTATGGCGTTTAGTTCTACTCTGTAATCTAGCACATTGTTGTTGTTAAGTGCCGTGGAGTTGGTTCCAACTCATGGTGACTGACTCATACAATATATGCATATATATTGTACTCTTCCTCAATATATATACCCATTCAACTTGTCTCTCTCCATGTATCTACCCACAGAACATTGTTGTTCCAAGGTTATGTATATTTACCTCGATCCCCTTTTAACGCTTGCATATCTTCCTCTTCTTGTATATTGTCCTCCTCCTTCTTGTATATTTCCCTCCCCTTACCCGAGTTAACATATGTCTACTCTCCAGCCATCAAATTATTTTTCCTTCCCTCCCACTCCTGGTAACTATCAAAGATTTTTTTCTTTTAGTATGAAAACATTTTATTGATTGACTAAATTCATTCAACATAATGTCCTCCAGGCTCATCCATGTTATGAGGTGTTTTGGATGTGGTGTAAGTCAAAGAGCACAGAATTTTTTGCTGTTATTAGGTGCCATCAAGTCAGTTCTGACTCATAGCAACCCAATGCATAGCAGGACAAAACACTGTCTGGTTCTATGTCACTCTCACAATTGTTATTTTTGAGCTACTGTGTCAATTCATCTCATTGAGGGTCTTCCTCTTTTTCACTGGGCCTCCACTTTATCAAGCATAATGTACATTTCCAGAGACTGGACCCTCTGGACAATATGTCCACAATGAAAGAGACGAAGTCTCTCCATCCTTGCTTCTAAGGAGCATTCTGGCTGTACTTCTTCTAACACAGATTTGTTTATTCTTTTGGCAGTCCACAGTGCTTTTAATATTCTCCTCCAACGCCATAACTCAAATGCATCAATTCTTCTACGGTCTTCCTTATTCACTGTCCAACTTTCACATGCATATGATATAATTGAAAATACTCTGGCTTCAATCTAATGCACGCCAGTCCCGAAAGCGACATCTTTAAATAGGTCTTTGGCAACAGATTTGCCTAATGTAATATGTAGTTTGATTTCTTGACTACTGTGTTCATGAGTGTTGACTGTGGATCCAAGCAAAATGAAGTCTTTGACAACTTCAATCTTTTTTTTCTGTTTATCATGAAGTTATTTATTGATCCAGGTGTGAAGACTTTTGCTTTATTTACATTGAAGTGCAATCCATACCGAAGACTGTGTTCTTTTATCTTCACCTGTAAGTATTTTAAATTCTCTTCACTACCAGCAAGCAAGGTTGTATTGTCTGCATACTGCAGGTTGTTAATGAATCTTCTTCAAGTCCTGATGCCACGTTCTTCTTCATATAATCCAGCTGCTCAGATTATTTGCTCAGCATACAGTCTGAATAAGTATGGTAAAAGGATACAACCCTGGCATACACCTTCCCTGATTTAAAAATATTCAGTATCCCCTTTCACCACTTGTCGGTCAGTTTGTCATACTGTCGTGGTTTGTGTGTTGCTGTAATGCTGGAAGCTATGTGACCAGTATTTTGAATACCAACAGGGTCACCCATGGTGGATAGGTTTCAGCAGAGTTTCCAAATTAAGATGGACTAGGAGAAAGGCAAGCCAGACCACTTCTGAATCATCAGCTACTGAAAACCTTATGAATAACAGTGAAAACATTGTCAGATATAATGCCAGAAGACAAATCCTTCAGATTGGAAGGCATTCAAAATACAACTGGGGAAGACCTGCTTCCTCAAAGTAGAGTTGACCTTAATGACATGAATGGAGAAAAGCTATCAGGACTGTCATTTGCTGGTGAGGAACAACTCAAAATGAGGACAACAGCTGCAAACATCCACTAATAATTGGAACATGGAATGTATGAACTGAGAGTCTAAGGAAATTTTAGGGGGTTTTCTTTTTTGTTGACCCTCCACTTTGCTAAACTTCTCCAGGAACATGTCCAAAGACCCAGAGACTAAGTCTTGCCATCCTCGCTTTCTAAGGCACATTCTGGTTGTACTTCGTCCAGAACACATATATTTGTTATTGCAGTCCATGGTACTTTCAGTGTTCTTCCCCAACACCAGAGCTCAAATGCATGGATTCTTCTCAAGTTTTCCTTCTTCATTTTCCAATTTTCATATGCATATGAGGCTACTGAAAATACCATGGCTTGGTTCAGGGTCACTTTATTCCTCAGAGTAACATCTTTACTGTTTAACACTTTAAAGAGCTGTTCTGCAGCAGATTTGACCAATGCAATCTGTCATTTGATTTCTTGACTGCTGCTTCTATGAGTGTTGATGGTGGAACCAAGCAAAATAAAGTCTTTGACAACTTCAGTCTTTTCTCCGCTTATCATGATGCTACTTATGAATTTTCATAAATTCATATTTTGTACATTCTGATTATTCATGGGTGTTTTCAGTAGTCATTTACTGAGGGAATACAATTCAAAATGTGTTGATTTTATAAACACCATTCTGAAATCTACGTTAGCTAGTCTGCATCTCTTACTTGTGGTATTTGACACTCAAGTTTTCAGTTGGCCACCTTCTTCATTTTTAGCAACTTCATAGTAAACCACACCAAACTACAAGAAAACAGTTGATCACTCTGCCACCTCAGAAAGTAAGTAACTTGGGAGTCATTTAAAAATAAGTGTAAAGAACTCAAATCCAAAATGGGCTTAAAAGTGACTTGAGAACTAGTTGCTGTTGCTACTTGAGAACTTGAGAACTAGTTGCTACCCACTCTAAGGAGGGAAAAGTCCAGTAATTATTTGAGAACCATCTTCTTTTTATTCCTCAGAGTCAAATCATCTGGTTTGTTTGATGAATCCAAAACATTCTGCTGTATATTTTCCCCAAGGAACAAATCAGGGGAGGGCAACTGAAAGATCGCAGTAGGTTTTGAGTGAGACCAGAGCAACGCTTCCTTGAATGAAGGTTGCATATGGAGGAAGAGTACTGCTCTCCAACCATTGCCTCTGTATCTTCTCGCTTGTGTTAACTGGCAATTGAGGTAAAATACCACTTTCCTCTCTGTTACTTCATGACCTGTTTTCAGCATTTCAACCTTCATGTCACTGTCCTTCAGCTCTTGCACTCCTCCCTGTGTTTTCCCTGACTTCATCCTTCTTCTGTCAACCTCCCCCATTACCTAAGTTAGCATGTGGTTTACTTTCTAACCAGTGAAGTACTCTCTCTTCCCTCCCACCCTAGGTAACCATCAAAGAATCTTTATATTAGCATGAAAAGCTTATTTTGACTTTTTACAACAGTGGTCTCATACAATATTTGTGATTTTGTGATTGACTAATCTCACTCAGCATAATATCTTCCAGGTTCATCCATGTTGTGAGTTGTTTTGCAGATTTGTCATTATTCTTTAACTTTGAAGCGTATTCCACTGTGTGCATGAACCAAAGTTTCTTTGTCCATTCTTCCATTTATGGACATTTAGTCTGTCTCTGTGTTTTTGCTATTGTTAATTATACTGCAATGAATATGGGTGTGCATATATCTACTCATGTCACAGCTCTTATTCCTTGCAGATATATATACCAATGAGAGGGATTGCTGGGTCATATAGTATTTAAACCTTTTGAGGAAGTGTTGAACCATTTTCCACAGTGGTTGCACCATTACATAGTCCCACCAACAATGAAGAAAGGTCCCAGTCTCTCTATATCCTTGTCAGCATTTGTTATTTTCTATTTTTTTGAACTTTGTTAATAATGCTGGGGTGAGACAACAGCTCATTGTTTTGATTTGAATTTCTCTAATGGCTAATGATCATGAGCATTTATTTGTCTTTTGGCTATCTGAATGTCTTCTTTGGTAAAGTTCATGTCTGAAGAGGTAGTTTTGACAAATCCTGTTCAAACAGTTTGAGTCTTAATGTAGTGCTTTGTGCTTCCTGTCATTGAATTTCCCCCTTTTTGCCATTAAAAATCAAAAACAAAATGAAAGAAGAAAACAAAACTCAAAACAAGCACCACTGACAAAATAAGACAAGGGAAGAAAAAGCATGGCTTTTATAACCTTTTTAAGGAAATGAAATCATTTATTTGGTTTAAAATAATAGAATTTAAGGCATATAAAATTCATTGTGAAATCTCTCACACAATTATCAGAGACCTGGGACACTAAGCCACAGAAGTCGAAGAGGGTAAACTGAGGGATACAAAATTCCATAATTGGTTTATTATACTGAAATGATATTAAGACAGTATGCTGTTGAGTTAGTACTAGTTTGCGTTTCCACAGTGTAAAACCTCACACCTCTAGGAGGCAAATTATTTGCTTTATGAGTTTTCATGTTTGTTGTTGTTTTTAATTAAATAAAATAATTTAAATTTATTGTTTATATAAAACATGGGTTGTAAATACATACAGGCACGTGAGAGCCATGATTGTGGAATAGGTGCTTAGTACCTGTGTTTCAATCCATGAATGTCCTATAGTTAACTGCAATTTTTTCAAAGGCAAAGTGATCAGCTGGACACCCTATCAAATCTCTCTGGAACCTCTAGTAACACAGCTTGCCTCTTAGATTAGACTGACAGGGTTTCTCAACAATGGCAGCATTGATATTTTAGATAAGATAATTCTTTGTTGTGGCAGCTGATCTGTGCATTGTAAAATTTTTTAAAAAAATTAATGCATTTGAATTATGGTGTTAGTAAAGACTATGCCATGGGCTGTCAGAAGAGTGAACCAGTCTGTCTTGGAAGAAGTACAGCCAAAATGCTCCTTAGAAGTGAGGATGGTGATATTTCGTCTCACTTACTTTGGACATGTTATCAGGAAGGACCTCTCTCTGGAAAAGAACAGCGTGCTTGGTAAAGTAGAAGATCAATAAAAAAGAATAAAGATCCTCAACAAGGTATACTGAGACAGTGGCTGCAAAAACGGGTTAAAACATATAGCAATGATTGTGTGGATGATGCAGGACCAGGCAGTGTTTTGTTCCGTTGTACACAGGGCTGATATGAGTTGGAACCAACTAGACAGCACCTAACAACAATAACAATGCATCCTCAGTTGTGACAACCCAAAATGTTTTCAAACATTGCCAAATATCTCTGGGGTGGGTAGATGGAGAAAAATTTGCCACAGTTGAGAACAACTGGGTTAGGTTCAGAGTTCTCATAAATTCACTCTAGTCCCCTACAGATTCTATAGTTCTGTCACACTTGCTTTGATAGATGGGATCCAAAATACTTTCATATATATAAGTACAAGTAGGAGGCTCAAGAAGAAAATTCAGACAGACCCAACAAAGGACAAAGGGGGCATACTAAGGGAAATAGAGTTGCCCAGCATTTCAAAGGATCTTTCACAAATTTCTGCAGGTTCTGAGGAGCCTAATTGTGGGGCCATGAGGAAGGTTAGAGAGCAGATGGGGCCCTAGTCTCCCTGTCTTAACTAAAATTAGTTATATCCAGTGACCATTTTAGACTTTTGGAGCTCTCATGGTTAGGCAGCAAGGTTGGGAGTAATACTCTGAAATGACACAGTTCCTGTATCACTAAATTAGCTGAGTGTGACCTGAGCAAATTACTTAATGTTTTGGTTCCTGAGTTTCCTCATCTATAAACTGGGGGCTAAAAGCACTATTTCCCTTTCAGCATTATTCTAAAACTCCAATGAGATAATGTACTTAAATTACCTAGCACATGGAAGGTGTTCAATAAATGGTAGTAATGATTTATTTCAGGTGGTTAAGTATCTTTCTCTCTTCTTGGCCTTCTACCCCATGCAAAGACAGGGGCTAATTGGGGCTCTGCCAGTGGTGCTCCAGCTCATTCACTGGATATGTTCGAATCTAGTCTTTTAATTTGATAGAAAAACTATTGTGCACAAAAAAGTTTTAGCCTCTGCTAGCAAAAGGTCAAACTTGACTCATGACATTCAGTGTTATGATCACAGAGGAGAAGCTATCTTGAGGAAGTGACTAGTCAAATATAGAAATATTTCAGTGTCTTCAACCTGGGAAGGATGTTCAAAGAGATGAGTTGTTCCTCGTTTAGAGAGGATTTTGAAGGAACATTGAGACAAATGAAAAACCCAAATAGCTCATAATTAATGTTTGGTACTCCCCCTCCACTCATGTAAAAGACAATCTCAACTTTTCTCTTTCAAGATGCCTTTATTAGAGGGAGCTATGAGATCATGTGGGTGTGTGGAGGAACATGAAGAAATGAACCCATGAAGATAAAAACATGAGTTGAGGGGACTTTGAAATCAAATGGGTCTTGAGTGACGCCAAATTTCATGCTGGGAGCTAGATGACTCTTCTGTGTTCTATGGGGAAATAAAGCCTTTGGAATGAATCCTCTTGATTAATATTAGGTTTAAATGAATCCTCTTGATTAATATTAGATTTAATTATTTTCTATAAGTAAGAGTATGACAAATGGATGCTTTATGGAATTTTATTTTTAGAGATGGAATTTTATTTTTCTCCTTCTGATCTATCTTCTCATTAGATTCAAGAGGAGTTAGGAAGAATTTTAGGTACACAGAATCACAAATACATACTCAATTCACTGCTTCCCCTTAAACTTCCTCCTTTGGGATTTCCCTGTTGTTGCCAGGTGACACCATGTATATCAAAATGAAACGTCCAGTCCTGCACCATCTTCACGATTCTTGGTATGGTTGAGAACACTGTGTCAGTCCATCTCATTGAGGATTTCCCTTGCCTTCCTTGGTCCTCCACTTTACCAAACATGATTTCTTTCCCCAGTGATCAGTTCTTCCTTATGGTGTGTCTGAAGTAAACAAGTTAAAGTCTCAGATGATATTCTGTGATCCATAGGGATTTCAGTGGCTGATTTTTCAGAAATTGATTGCCAGTCATTTCTTCCTAGCCTGTCTTAGTCTGGTTGTTGTTGTTGTTGTTAAGTGCTTTCGAGTCGGTTCTGACCCATAGCGATCCTGTATAGGGTTTCTAAGGAGTGGCTGGTGAGCTTAAACCACCGACCTTGCAGTTCAAACAGCTTTTCAGTCTGGCGCATTAACCCACAGCGCCACAGCAGCAGGACTCTGTCTTAGTCTGGCAGCTCCACTGAAACTTGTCCACCAAGGGTAATCCTGTTGGTATTTGAAATACTGGTGGCATAGCTTCTAGCACCAAGCAATACACAAGTCACTACAGTATGACAAACTGACAGGTGTTCCCTAGTAGTACTGAAAAGTATTTATGAATCTGGCTTCATATCAGATCCATAAAGTTGAAAGGAGCTGTGCACTAACTTAAAAAAATCACCTAATGAAAATAGAATTCCTTCTATTTTAGGAGGTCTAAAATTGGATGAAGAATCCTGGTATGGTGCTGTAGGATAAGCACTGGACCACAAAGTTGGTTTGAACCACAAGGTTCAACCTCACAAGGTTCAAACTCACTAGCCACTCCTTGGAAACCATATACAGGGTCGCTATGAGTAAGAACCAACTTGACAGAACTTAACAACAACAATAAAATTGGATGTGGGGATCACAGTGACTCTGTAGGATAAGCACTGGACTGAGAATTACAAGGCCAGCAGTTCGAGCCCACCAGCTGCTCGTGGGAGAAAGATGAGGCTTCTGCTGCTGAAAAGATATAAACACTGTACAGGGTCACTATAAGTCACAACCTATTTGATGGCACTTAATAACAACAGCAACAACAACATTGGGTGTAGATAAGCATCCTTTATTCTTTTACTTGAACATCACATTTCATTGGTAAATAATGTGAGCTCTGTTATTCTAGTCACTGACGTCTGCTAAAAACAAAGTCCCAGAGATTTGTTTTGACTTTTCTCAATTCTAAGGAAAAGGTTCCATAGCGACCTTTGGCACCTTCTCTCACGTCAAAGCACTGACTCATTTTTGAGAGGCGGGCTGGTTATTTTTGACTTGTCAACCTGGAACACTCCAGCTTGCTACAGCTTGCCTGCTTGAGTCTAGCATAGGCTACAGTTAGCTGCAAAGCATGAACACCAGATCCGTATGGTCCCAGGTCTTTAAAGAGATCAGAAACCCAACAATCAGGCTGTGGACATGGAACCCCATGTTCAAAGAGTCAGCATCCTGAACACAGTCAGAGCCTAACCAAACCTCTGATAGGGTTTCCTGTCTCAAGGAGGAGAGAAGAAGCCTCCACTGCTTCTGACACCTTTGCAGTGTCAGGGGCCTTGATAGTTGAGAGGAAGAGACCAGAAGAAAAAGGACCAGACCTTCTCTTTTCCAATTCCAGGAAAATATGTAAGAATGATTGATTTTTCAGAAAGAGAGCCATGTGCAAAAGGGGGCTCCTAGACTCCACAAGAAAGCAAGGGAGGGGGCGGGAAGCAGATGTTTGAGTAATAGCAAAGGGGCCCAGGAGGCTGTTATGCTGTGTCAGTGATGTAATGCTGACTTGAAATGGCTCCTAACTAGAGATATGGGGGCTGACCCTCGCCCTAGGAGTGAAGAGTGTCCCCATGCAGGTGCACGTACCTGAGTCCCAGGCAGCAAGCCACCAATAATCTTGTGATTGCTCCAATCTGTGTATGTCTCTTTGGCCCATGCTGGGCCTTACCTCCTGGATGCTGATTACTCTGGGGATAGAGACTGAAATAGCTTTGAAATGTGATTCAGGAAGAGCCAACAAACCAGGGCAGGAGAGGGGGATGGTGATTGAGTCTAGTTAAAATGATACAGCTCTCCTAGCCTTGTGCTGCCTTAGATTGCTTTCCTTGGACTAAAGTCCTCCGGTGGTGAGGCGAGGTGCCAGAATGTTTCTTAAGTGTGAATTTCCCCTGCACATACCACCACCACCCTACTTCCCCCACTCCTTGCCAAACGCTGGACTACACACTATATTCAACCCCAATTTCAGATACCATAGAAGATAAACAACTAGCTTAACCAGACCTATCATTTCCTTACCTTAGACCTTCCAGAGGCTTTCTCTTTCTTCTCTGTTTCTAAATCATTTTACTGTCATTTATTATGTTCTTGTCTCCCTTGGCTATCATTGTCTACTACTAGAACATTCCTGGCTTTCTCCTATAGCAAGGATTTGGCACTATCTCTTCCCTCTGTTTGGAAAGCTTTTCCCTAAGATCTTTGAAGGCTGCTACCTATTCGTTTTCCAGTTCTTTGGGCCTAGAGAGTGCCTAGTATATACCTGGCATCAAAGAAACACTGACTGGGAGCAGACTGTAGTGGTACAACTGTGTTCATTTTTAGACGGGAGGCAGGAAGGGATTAGAGTGAGCTGGTGGGGAGTTCAGGTTTGTGGGTGGGGATGAAGATAAAGGTGGGGGTGGGAGAATTCGGTAGCTGGAAGGAGCAGATATGAAGAAGAGTAAGCAGGAGACGGAAGAGTGAGTGGCCGTGTGGTTTCATCTGTCATCTAAGGGGCAGGGCTGAGGCTCACAGCTGGGCTCCAGTACTGGGAATTCACTGATATGTGTTGCTCTAACGGAAACCAAGGAGGAAAACACCTGGTCAAACTCATTTATTATCATAATCTAAGAAAATCAAACAGCAACCCCTGGGATTGCTAGGGAGCATTTCATTTTCAACTTTAATCAAGGGATTATTAAATAATTAGCTCTTCTTGGATTATCTCCATCTTTGAGAGGGGTATTTTCCTAATTTCCTTCTCACACCTGGTTGGATGAGATGCCCCTCCTCTACACGTTCACAGTCTTCTGTACTTTTTCCATCAAGACACTGATGCCAGTGAACAGTGCCTGGCACATTGGGATTTGCCCTCTCCTTTGACTGTGAGCTCTGTGAGGGCAGAGGCCACATTGTATCAATTCTTCTACGGTCTTCCTTATTCACTGTCCAGCTTTTTCGCATGCATATGAGGTTATTGAAAATATCATGGCTTGGGTCAGGCACACCTTAGTTTTCAAGCTGACATCTTTGCTTTTCAACACTTTAAAAAGGTCTTGTGCAGCAGATTTGCCTAATGCATAGTCTGTAGCTTCTTTATTATTCACTTCTCCAAAAACCTCTGACATAAGCTGGAACCAGGCTCACCACTAAGACTCCCTCTTAAATGGTGGCTTTAGACATCACTCTCACTTCTCAGATTCCTCAGGACCAGAAGGAGATTTGTTCTCATCATTCCCCATTGGTTTCTCCAAACCTATAGGTTCCCTTGCATATATATATATACATAAAATCTTGACAGTGCAGAAAGCCTCATTTTTCTCCCTCGGAGCAGTTGGTAAGTTTGAACTGCCCAGCTTGCAGTTAGCATTCCAACACAAAGTCATACTTTGGCTCTCGTGGATTTGCTTGAACTTTCTTCAGCTTCAGCCTGAACTTGCATCTGAGAGATTGATGGTCTGTTCCACACTCAACTCCTGGCCTTGTTTTGAATGATGATATTTAACTCTTCCACCATTTTTCCCACAGACGTGGTCAATTTGATTCCTGTGTATTCCAATTGGTGAGGTTTATGTATATAATCACCTTTTATGTTGCTGAAAAAAGGTATTTGTTGAAAAAAGGTATTTGCAAGGAGGAAGTCATTGGACTTGAAAAATGCTACCATGCGATCTTCAGCATCATTTCTATCATCAAGGCCATATTTCCCAACTACTGACTTTCCTCTGTTTCCAATCTTTGCATTCCAGTCACCAGTAATTACCGATACATCTTGATTGCATGTTTGAGCAATTTCAGACTGAAGAAGTTGGTAGAGTTCTTTAATTTCATCATCACTGGCTTTAGTGGGTAAGGCATAAATTTGAATAATAGTGGCATTAGCTGGTATTTCTTGTAGTCACATGGATATTATCCTATCACAGATAGCATTGTATTTTAAGATAGGTCTTGAAATGTTCTTTTTGACAATGAATGCAATGCCATTCCTTGTCAATTTTTCATTCCTAGCATAGTAAACCATATCATTATCAGATTTTTAAACAACCAATACCAATGCATTTTAGCTCACTAATCCTTGGGATTGTGCTGTAGGATAAGTACTGGACTGCAAGGTCAGTTTGAACCATAAGGTCAGCAGTTCAAACTTACTAGTTACTTCTTGGAAACCCTATACAGGTTTGTTAAGAGTTGGAACTGACCCGATGGCACTAAACAACAACAATGCCTAGGATATCGATCTTATGCATTCCATTTCATTTTTAACTACTTCCAATTTTCCTAGATTCATACTTCATTCATTCCATGTTCTGATTATTGTTACAGCTGTTTAATCCTCATTTTGAGTTTTGCCCCATCAGCAAATGAAGATCCTGAGAGCTTTACTCCATTTGTGTCATCACAATCAACTCTAGTTTGAGGAGGCAGCTCTCTTCCCCAGTTGTATTTTAAGTGCCTTCCAACCTGAGGGGCTCATCTTCTAGCACTATATGTAACAATAAATATTCTGGTGTTCTTCATCATGTTTCAATAGTCAATATTCTGTTTTAGTGTTTTACTGCTATTCATAATGTTTTCAATGACTAAACATTCAGAAATGGCCTGCCTCTCCTTCTTCTTAGTGTGCCTTAGTCTGGAAGCTCTGCTGAAACTGTCCAGCAAAGGTTTACCCTGTTGGTATGTAAAATTCCGGTGATATAGCTTCCAACATCACAGCAACACACAAGTCACCACAGTATGACAACTTAACCTAGATCACTGTTACTGCAGAATTGTATACATAGAAGTATTTACCTATTTTATCTTTAATCTCCAGGTGTCTTTCTCTGTTGTTATCATGATCTTTTTTTTTTTTTTAAGCCCAGCTTAACATATTTTGGGGGACATAACTCAGTCCATAAAAGAGAGCCAGTTGATAGACATTTTTCAGTATACTACTACTCATATACAAAAGAAATTAAACCTTACAGGTAAAGTTGACTCACCTTTGATCCACATTCCCAGTCCTATTATTCTTCTGCTTCCTCAGAGTCAATCATGATCATGATTTGGTGTGCATTATTTCAGAACATCTTTAATAATTTTCTATGCATTCACATGTTATCCATGAACAACATAAAGTTTTGGTATGTTTTTAAATGTATATCCCTGGTGGTGCTGTAGGATAAGTACTGGACTGCTAACTGCAAGGTCAGCAGTTCAAACCCACTAGCTGCTCTGTGTGAGAAAGATGAGGTTTTCTGCACCTGTAAAGATTTGCAGACTCAGAAACCCTATATAAAGTCGCTATGAGTTGGAATCAACTTCATGGCAATGGGTTATGTATGCTGTTATTGTTAAGTGCTGTTGAGTTGAGTCAGAACCAACTCAAAAGCACTTAACAACAACGACATACATAACCCATTTCAAGAAGTAACATATGATCAAGAGCCAATGGTATAGAAGGAATAAGTCCAAGGAACACTGAAGGCATTGACAAAGTACAAGGCTCAGGGAATTGATGGAATGCAAATTGAAATCTTTCAACAAACTGATGCAACACTGGAGGCCCTTACTCATCTATGCCAAGAAATTTGGAAGACAGTTACCTGGCCAATTGACTGGAAGGCAGAATCCCCACTGAATAGTTTTCATCTAGTCTAGGTAGGTCTGGTGATAGGAGATGGGGTTAAGATTCTTATGATTCAATAGTGATTAATTGTTATCATGACCAATTGTGATGATCACAACTGTAAAGGTAGAAGTTTTGTAATATAATGGGGGGAGTAGTTAATCCAGCATTCCAGGAACAGAGAACCCTAGACGATCAAGGGAGAAGAGCATGAGCAGAATGTGGGACCCTATCCAGAGAAGCAGTGACACCAGAGACGGAGGCAGAGATGATGACTTGTAGAGAAACAGCTGAGGACTCTAGACGCATGGAAAGAGAAAGGCTGTGTGCTGGCAGCCAGGAGGTAGGCTTGTAGAATGTTCCCTTGGGTTGTTTAAATGATTATATATTCCTGAGTGTTTTTGTGTACGCCAAGAAACAAAACAAAACAAAAAACCACACACACACACACACAATAGGTGTGGTGGATCAGGTGGAAGTGCAGTAAAGAGCTCCATCAGCAACAACAGACCAAGCAGGCTCAGGAGATAGTGACAGAACTCTGAACCACATATAAAGGAATATTTAGTAGGTTGGAAGGCTTACAGCTAGGGGGATTTGTAGCACAAACAAGAAATCCATTGCTTTCTAATTCAAGGTGCTCAGCTACTCTTGGAGACGCCATCTTAGATGAGACCAAACAGGGAATGATCAGAGCAGCCATGGACGCCTGACAAAACCATGGAGATAAAGGTGTGGACGCTCTTTTTTTTTTTTTCTTGTTCATTGTTCTCTCACTGTCTGCTCACCTCCATTCTGGTGACTAAATGGGGTGCCTGAGAAGGTGGACACCCCACCCCAATCCCCTGAGGGTTCTACTACACATGTGCACAGATCTCCTCGAAATTTAAAGTGACAGTTTCCACTTAAAACCAAAAAGCCACAGCTGGCCCTGTACTGTTTATCACTAGGAAAAAGGCCTGAACGCGGATTTTGGAGTGGGACAGGCAGACTAAAACGGAAATAGGCTGAAAATTAAATCCTGAGTTACGTTACAATGACCAAACAGTGGCTTCTTGAAAAGTCTCAGGAACAAGCGTGAAAAGAGAAGCCCATCTTCTGATCACATCTACCTGGAGGCAATCAGAAAGTATAAAAAAATACCAAAATATACACCATCTAAGTATTAAGGCCACAGCTAACTCCTGAATATGCCCAAAAAAACAGAAGCAGATGACCATATCTGCACATGTCCAGAAACAAGATTAAAGTAACTGAGGCAAATGAGCTGGAAGTAGACCTACACTCCATACTGGAAAATGGGCAGGCTTTAGAAATGCCTGAGAAGGAATTCAGAAAAATGATTATAAAATATATCAAAACTCTATACAATGGAATGGAGAAAAACAAGGAAAAAGTCAGGAAAGTGCTATAGGAACAAGCAAATAAAATAGATGCAGCATTGGAAACAATTAAAAACCTACAGAAAGAGGTCCAAACAATTAATAATAGAATATCAGAAATGGACAATACACAGAAAGGGCAAAGGAGTAAAAATGAAGAGATAGAAGCCAGAACTAGTGAGCTAGAAGATAAATCTCTCAACACTACTAAGATAGAAGAGCAAACACACACACACACACACAAAGGATTAAAAAAATCTGAAGAAGTCCTAAGATTCATGTTGGACAACACGAAGAGGAATAACTTAAGAATGATTGGCATTCTGGAACAGGAAGAATCATACAAGTCCACAGAGGAGACAGTTAAAGAGCTTCTGGAAGAAAGTTTTCCTAACATCTTGAAAAGCAAAAAGAAAAGCATTCAAGAAGCTCAATGAACCCTAGGAAGTATAGACTCTAAAAGACCTTCTCCAAGACATATAATCATCAAGCTTTCCAAAATTAAAGATAAGGACAGAATCCTGAAAGCAGTTAGGGAAAAGAGAAGTGTAACATACAAAGGCAAGCAAATCAGATTAAGCTCGGACCTCTCAACAGAAACCATGCAGGCAAGAAGGCAATGGGGAGACATATATAAAACCCTGAAAGAAAAAACTGCCACCCAAGAATCCTCTACCCAGCAAAGCTGTCAATGAAATATAATGGTGTAATCAAAACATTCCACGGATAAACAGATGCTAAGGAATTTTGCCAAAGCCAACCCTGCTATGAAAAATATCCTAAAGGAAGTTCTGTGGACTGAGAACCAAGAAGAACCGACAACAACTAGAGAATGATGTACGTGGCAGCATCACCCTGAACTCACTGGACAAATGGAAGAGTCAAGAACAGAATAATATTGTAAGAACAGAGTATCTGGGAGGTCAGTTTATGATCAAAACAATTACAATGTGAAAGAAGGTAAACATACAGGAACAGAGATCCAGGTGGTGGGAAGGTCAGGTAGATTACTGGATAAAATAGACTGTCTTAAATGGAGGGAAGAATTAATGGAATATAAGGTACCAAAACAATGAGGTTGGGGTGGGGGGTCTAGTTCGGGTGACAGAAGAACAAGATAGATAAGGGGAACACTGAGACAGGTTTGCATGTCCTAAGTGGAACAGAGGTAAACAGTGATGCATGCTCAACCTTGGAATAACAGGGCTCTGGGATACAGGGATCTAGGTATAGCTTGAAGAGGGTAAATAATACTAAAATGCTTGACTGTCTGATGAATATTAGTTTCCCTTCCCTACTATTGTAAAATAGACACTTGAGTGGGATAGAAAGGAATATTGGGAAACATGATTAGAGAAAACTTGTAAGCCCGCCTTCAGCCTATAACTGATTGGAATACCTAAAAGGGGGTCTACAACTTGCCCAGTGAAATAGCCCTCCTGCAAATCCTTTACAGAGTATAGG
>NW_006408569.1:14650755-14661987 GCF_000296735.1 Chrysochloris asiatica | reverse complement strand
CTACCTAAAATAAGGGGGTGATAAAGGAACAAAGTGACTGGCTTACAAGGTTTCAAGAGGGAGTTTAAGAGTCTGGGAGGAAAGAGAGTCCCCACTGAATAGCTGTCACCTTGTCTAGATGGGTCTGGTGAAAAGAGATGGGGATAAGATTCTTATGTTTCAATAGCGAATCATTGTTATCATGACTAATTGCGAGTGTCACAATTGTAAAGGTCGAAGTTTTGTAACAAAAACAAGGGAGTGGTTAATCTTACAGTCCAGAAACAGAGGACCCTAGGACCATCAAGAAGTACACAAGCAGAATGCAGGACCTTAGCCTGAGAAGCAGGGACGCCAGAGATGGGGGTCATGGAGAGGGAGAGCAGCTGAGGACTCTAGATTTATGGGAAGAGAGGGACTAAGAGCTGGTGGCCAGGAGGCAGACTTGCAGAATGTGCCCTTTGGATGTGTAAATTATTATATATGCCTGAGTGGTTTTTTTTTTGTTTTTTAAAAAGCTTAAGTGGATAGAGAGAAATACTGTTAACTGATGGTACATGGAGGGAATTATAATTATTGTAATGAAACAAGGTGTATAATTTGTTGAATGTAAAACTGATGATCTGCCCTGTAAACTTTTACTCAATCCACAATAAAAACCTTAAAAAAAAAAAAAAAAAAGCCAGGTGGATGCTCTTTGGCAAAAATGGCAGGCAACATGCTTACTGTTTAAGAGGGTTGAGGCATGGAAGTTGTGTGTGTGCCATGGTTTTTTAATGTATCTCGTGATACCTCTTGCAATAAAAGCTCTCCTTCAATCTCTAAGACTTGACTTTCAGTGATTTGTTTGCTCTTTTTTGTTCCCCCATTTCCAGAATGTTATCCTAGAATGCATAGTCTTTTGTTTGGGGCTTTTTCAGTTATTAGAGTGCCTGTGAGATACATCTATGCATCAATAGTTTTTTTTTTTTATGGAATCAGTCTCCATTGTATGAGTGTACCATAATCTATTTAATCATTAATTGGCTGATGGACATTTGTATTGTTTTTGGAGCAATTATGAATAAAGCTACTATAAACAACAACAACAAAATAGGAGCAAATATGATTGGATGATGATACATGGAGGGGACTGCAATTATTGCAATGTAACGAAATATGATAGTATGAATGCAAAACCGATGTTCTCCCATGTAAACTATCACTCAAATTACAATAAAATCTTAAAAAAAAAAAAAAGAGTACATTGCCAAGAAACTTAAAATGTCAATGGTCAAATAATGATACAAGCATATGATAAGCACTGTAGGATAATCACAAGGTCAGCTGTTGAAACCCACCAGCTGTTCCTCAGAAACCCTATACGGAGTTGCTATGAGTAAGAGACACTGCTGTTGTTGTTGTTGTTTAGTGATGTTGAGTCAATTCTGACTCATAGTATCCAATTATACGGTTTCAGAGGAGTAGCTGGTAGGTTTGAATTGCCGACCTTGTGGTTAGCAGTCCAGTGTTGATCCTATCGCACCATACCGGAACTCCCAACAACAATAATTAAAAATCATGCTTCAAAATGTATTTAATGGTATAATGTCGAGTTATATGTGTGTACCTGATTAATTAGGGTAATGAATTATAAATGGTATGATCTCAACAGGCTAAACATCAGTTGGTTGCCTGTCTGACATTCTATCTAACATCCATTCCCTCTTTTCCCTCTCCTAAAAAACCTCCTGATTTATCTTCTTGCCACAATGTCTGTGCATGGATGGGCAATAATATTAAGCCTCAGGCAAGAGCAACAGCAGCCAACCTAGCCATAGTTATTGGTCATATTTGTACAATCTGAGTAGAACTTAGGACTTTTATTCAAGGTTTGTTTGAGTCATGGGAAGTTGTGCTCTTTTTTCCTCTAGATATGAACTAGGAGAGAATTTGACACATTGAGGAGAAAGTTGACAATTAATAAGACCATGGAAGAATGAATGCATTTCAATTATGGTGTTGGAAAAGAATATTGAAAGGGTTGTTATGAATCAGAAGTGACACGACAGTACCTAACAATAACAATACATTCCCACTGTTCCCCTCACCACCACCTGTTCAGATTCAATGTCTGTCCATGCATCTACGTATGTTATTAGGTGCTGACTAGTTGGTTACAACTAATATAGACTTAGTGCACAACAATATGAAACATGCCTGGTTCTGTGCCAACCTCACATCTATTGTTACACTTGAGCTGCTGCCACTGTGCCAATCCATCTCATTGTGGGTGGGTGTCTCCCTCTTTTTCGCTGATCTTCCACTTTATCAAGCATGATGTTCTTCTCCAGAGACTGGTCCCTCCTGATAATATGTCCAAAGCATGAGAGACGAAGTCTGGCTATCCTGGCTTCTAAGGAGCATTCTGGCTGTACTTCTTCCAACACAGATTTGTTTGTTCTTCTAGCAGTCCATGGTACTTTTAATATTATTCTTCTTATAATCCTGCTTCTTGGATTATTTTCTCAGCATACAGATTCATTAAATATGGTGAAAGAACACAACCCTGGTGCACACCTTTCCTGAAGTTAAACCATTCAGTGTTCCCTTGCTTTGTTCGAACAGCTGCCGTTTGGTCTATGTGCTCCTCACGAGCACAATTAAGTGTTCTGGCGCTACATGGGACAATATTCTGTTGTAATGTGCAGGGTTTTCATTGTTTAGTTTTGGGAAGTAGATAACTAGGCCTTTCTTTCTAGTCTTAGCTTCACTGAAACTTATCTACCATGGGTAACCCTGATGGTGTTTGAAATTCTGGTGGCATAGCTTCCAGAGTCACAGAAACATGTAAATCACCATAGTATGGCAAACTGAAAGATGGCTGGTGGTGCTTTATTCTTACAACAGACAAATATTCTGCAACTATAAAGAATGAGCTACTTGTGCAATAACAAGAGTGAATATGAAAAAAATATGCTGAATGAAAAAAAGTCAAACACAAATTTATGTAAATATCTCAATGAGGCAAAAAACAATATTTAGATATTATTGTTAGTTGCTAGGCAGAATGATTGGAGGAATTGATGGAATAAAAATTGAAATCTTTCAGGAAAGTGAGGCAGCACAGGAAGCACTCACTCATCTCTGCCAAGAAATTTGGAAGACAACTGTCTAGCCGACTGATTGGAAGAGATCAATGTTTATGCCCATTCCAAAGAGAGGTGACCCAACAGAATGCGGAAATCATCGGACAATCTCTTTGATATCTCAAGCGAGTAAAGTTTTGCTAAAGGTAATACAGAAACGGCTACAATCATACATTGACAGAGACCTTCCAGAGGTTCAAGCTGGATTCAGAAGAGGCCGTGGAACGAGAGATATCATTGCTGATGTCCGATGGATCTTGGCTGAAAGCAGAGAATACCAGAAAGATGTTTACCTGTGCTTTATTGACTATGCAAAGGCTTTCGATTGTGTGGATCATGACAAGCTATGGACAACATTGAGAAGTATGAGTATTCCAGAACACTTAATTGTACTTCTGAGGAATCTGTACATAGACCAAGAAGCAGTTGTTTGAACAGAACATGGGAACACTGAATGTTTTAAAATTGGGAAAGGTGTGAGACAGGGTTGTATTCTTTCACCATACTTATTCAACCTGTATGCTGAGCAAATAATACGACAAGCTGGGTTCTATGAAGAAAAACGTGGCATCAGGATTGGAGGAAGACTCATTAACAACCTGCGATATGCAGATGATACAACCTTGATCGCTGAAAGTGAAGAGGACTTGAAACATTTACTTATGAAGATCAAAGAGCACAGCCTTCGCTATGGATTACATCTCAATGTCAAGAAAACAAAAATCCTCACCACTGGACCAATAAACAACATTCTTATCAATGGAGAAAAGATTGAAGTTGTCAAGGACTTCATTCTTCTTGGATCAACTATCAACACTCGCGGAAGTAGCAGTCAAGAGATCAGACGACGTATTGCACTGGGCAAATCTGCTGCACAGGAACTTTTTAACGTATTGAAGAGCAGAGATGTCAGATTGAGGACTAAGGTGCGCCTGACCCAAGTCATGGTATTTTCAATAACCTCATATGGATGCGAAAGCTGGACAGTGAATAAGGAAGATCATAGCAGAATTTATGCCTTTGAGTTGTGGTGTTGGAGGAGAATACTGAAAGTGCCATGGACTGCCAAAAGAACCAATAGATCTGTTTTGGAAGAAGTGCAGCCAGAGTGTTCCTTGGAGGCCAGGATGGCTAAGCTTCGTCACTCCTACTTTGGACATATTGTCCGGAGCAAACAATCGTTGGAGAAGGATGTCATGCTGGGTAGGATGGAGGGTCAGAGAAAAAGAGGAAGACCCCCAATGAGATGGATCAGCCAGGTGGCATCATTGATGGACTCACGTGTGGCAGCGGTAGTGAGGTTGGCCCAGGATCGGACATTGTTTCATTCTGCTGTGCATGGGGTCGCTATGAGTGGGTTCCGACTTGATGGTACCTGACAACAACAGCAACAGGCAGAATGAAAAGCTGCCTAATTGGTTGCGCATAAGGTACACTGGCTTGGAATCTACATGGAAGGTGAGGAGTCTACCACTGAACCACCAGTGCCCTCATGCACTGTGCCCTTAGGTTGATTTAGATTCACAGTGATCCTACGGGGCAGAGTAGAACTAACTCATAGGATTTCCTAGGATGTCATCCGACGGAAGCACATTGTCAGCAAGGTCTTTTCTTCCACAGAGCAACTGGCAGATTTGAATAATCAGGTTTTTTGTTAGTAGCTCAGTGCTTAATCATTGAACCAGCAAGCCTCCTTATTTAGATGTGTTGCTGTGTTGTGAGGTGCTGTTAGTGGATTTGACTCATAGCAACCCTATAAGGCAGAGCGGAACTGCTCCATAGAGTTTTCTAAGCTCTAATAGTTACAGGAGCAGATCCTTAAGGTTTTTCTCTCTTGGAGCTACTGGTGAGTTCGAACCATTGATCTTTTGGTTAGCAACCAAGCACCGTCATTGCACCACCAGGTTATTTATGTTCCATCATCTTTCTCTCACTTTATTATTTTTTTATTATTTATTAACTACCCCCTTTCTCTTTAACCTGTTGTAATCTCACTTTCATCTCCGCTGATCTACTGAAATCATCCATGGTGAAGCACTTCAGTGAGCTTTAAGGTGTCCAAAGGACCTTTAATCAGTTCTCATTTTTGTGTTCTCTTTGTAGTAATTGAAACTTCCAACATAGTAAAATTCTCTCTTCTCTTGACATCTGCCACTGTGCACTAACCTTTCTTGCTCTTCTACCTCTGAACATTTCATGTTCCTTGGATTCTCATCGTATATAAACCTGTTTACATTTGAACATAACCTTCCACTGGATCCTGCCTTTAACATTTGCTGTTTTCTCTATGTTGGTAGTGATGGTAGTCATGTACCATCAAGTTGGTTCCACTCATAGCAACCCTGCATAGGTTTTCCTAGGCTGTAAATGTTTACAGGAGCAGAAAATCTCATCTTCTCCCGTGGAGCAGCAGGTGAATGAGAACTGATGAACTTCAGTTTAGCAGTCCAGTACATAATCCACTCCACTCCCAGGGCTTCTTTTCTCGATACATCTGTAGTCATTGAATTCACTTCTGTTTCTTCAACTATACAGATCACATCTGTGAAAAATCTTATATCATCAGCACACTGTAGGTACTCAAGAAATGTTACTTCAGTCTGGACTTCAACTTTATGTGTCTAGGTTTGACCACTCATGTACCTGTTTTCAATTTCCAACTGGATGTTGAATATTTTCAGTGGGATATTCTTCCAATACTTCAGATTCACTATGTGTACAACTAAGTCCACCAGTTCTCCCACTTCCATTTCCTGCTCCTCAGTTTCCTATTTTTATTAGTCTAACATTTTTCGGTCATAATTCAATATTGTATTCCAGACAAACCTCATGTTATAAAATCATCTGATAGTACATAATAATTTCTTTTTTTCAGTAGAAAAATAGGGTTTAGGTCAGACTTGAGCAGAAGTCTCTAACTCAAATGTTTATAGTGGTTTAAATAGGCAATAGAGATTGATTGAAATTGAAATGAAAACAATGTCCAGTGGTTGGATTGTGGAAAATAGAGAGTTCATGTTTTGGAAAATAGAGAGTTCATGTCTAACAGGGGCAGGTATATCAGCAGCTAATTTTCAGGTAAAAATGATGGCCTGATATTATAAGATGTCAAGATCTATCAGGATAAAATGGACATACTATTAAAAAAAATTAAACCACTTTAATGTCAATTTTCAAATGTTGGCAACTAATACAAATTCTTAAATTTTTATGAATCTGAACAAAATGCATCTATAGGCCGAATTTCGCCTATGGACTTCCAGTTTGCAATCTCTGTGCTAAAGAGATTTCAGATTCACAATTACAAAACTATCCTTCCTATAAAAAATTAGTAAACTGCTTTACTGAAGCATAATTTGCATGTAAAATGATACATAATTTAAGTATATAGGTAAATGTGTTGGTGTTGAAATTTGAAAAAAAAAATCTTACAAATAGATATATCTGTATGTTGTTGTTGTTAAGTGCCGTCGAGTCGATTCCAACCCATAGCAACCCTGTATAGGGTTTCCAAGGAGCAGCTGGTAAGCTTGAACCACCAACCTTGCAGTTCAAACAGCTTTGCAGTCTGGTGCATTCACAGCGCCACACCAGGACTCCTATATCTGTATAACCACCATCATATTCAAGATAAATAATATTCCCTCATTCCTTTCTGGTAAATCCTTCCTATCTTCTACACTTGCTGTTCTGATTTATGCTAACATAGTTGAGTTTTGCCTGTCTTAGAACTTCAGGTAAATGGAATCACACAATACAAACTCTTGTATGTCCAGCTTCATTTTTTTTTTTTTAAGTTTTTATTGTGAATTATGTGATAGTTAATGGAAGAACATTAGCTTTACATTCATCCTATCATATATCAGTTTGTTGCAATGATTACAACTCCCTCCATGCATCATCAACCAACCAAAGGGTATATACCCAGCAAGCCTGCCCCCGGTCATCAACACACAGATCCGATCCCTCCCTGAGTCCCAAGTAGCCAGCTTCTCTATCTCTCCATGTCATCATCTCTGACTCCATCTCTAGCATCATTGTTTCTCTGGGTAGGGTCCCGCACTCCACTCTTCTCCCTTGATGGTCCCAGGGACCTCCTCTCCTGGACTGTAAAATCAACCACTTCCCTCCTTGTTACAAAACGCTTACCTTTACATTTGCAACATTCACAATCAGTCTTGATAGCAATTATTTATTATTGAACGACAAGAGTCTTATCCCCTTCTCCTTTCACTAGCCCCATCCAGACAGATTGGAAACCACTCAGTGGAGATTTTATCTTCCCCTGCACCTTCTGGAACTAGGCTCCCTCTTGAAAGCTTGTAAGTCAGTCACTTCTTGCCTTTGTAGCCCCCCATTTTGTGTAGCCAATGTCTAAGTTGCCCATCCCTGTCAACCCTGTGTACCGAAGGGGTAGGAATGATCCTTGCTGTAAAGATTTGTTCCCTCCTTTGAGCTACTACATCCACAAGCATAGGTCAACTTCATCAAAGTGTAGTGGATCACTTTTTTTCCCTCTTCTTTCTTCTAGTCAAGTTTTGATCATCCAGCCACTGAAGCCAGGTCAAGTGGGTACTATCTGCAAGTATGGGTATCTGCTCTAGTCCTCTGTGGCTATGTCACTGTCTCTGGGCCCAGAAGTCCCCAGGTCTTGTCATACTGCTGGCCAACCAGGTCTCAACCCAGGTTGACAGGAGTCTATTGAACATGGTCGGACTTAGCTCACAACTTCATTGCTGTTTTTCCTCACTTCCCCTTATCGGTGAGCAACACGGTCAGCATCAAGACCACATGCCTGCTCATGTATTCCCCTTGAGTCTTAGTCTTGGAAGGGGGTTTGTCCTAAGGGGTCCCATCCACTTGCCTTGATGGGTCTTGGGTGAACAACTTGCTTGTTCTTGTATTAGTCAGTCAGACTGCCATTATTATTTTTTGTTTTTCTTGCTGGTCTTTCTTTCAAGAAGTATCTTCTGGTTTTCTAGCCGCTCCAGGCTGGTCTGCTTGTCCTTTCAAGTGGAAATTTCCCACCTCAGAAGATTCTGTCCAGCTTCTTTTACTCAGCATAGTATTTTTGAGATTCACTCATGTTGTATATTGTCATCTATTTAGGCTCATGGTGACCATGTATGTGTTGAATAGATCTATTCCATAGGGTTTTCAAGGCTATGGCTTTTCAGAACCAGATCATCAGCTTGTCTTCTGAAGCACCTCTGGGTATGTAAAAAGGAGCCCTGGTGGTACTGTTGGTTTAGGCATTGGGCTTCTAAACACAAAGTCAGCACTTCAAACCCACCAGCTGCTCTGTGGGAGAAAAATAAGCCTGTCTGCTTTTTTGCAAAACCAGAACAATTTGCAATTTTGGAAAACCTGCACAGGATCACTATGTTTCGGATTCGAGTCAATGGCAATGGGTTTGGTTTTTTGTTTTGAGGAATGGGTAAACGGAGCCTTTGTGGCACAGTTGCTAAAGTACTTACCAGCAAATTTCCAACATTTACAGCTTTGGAATCCCTACTGGGCAGTCCTACTGTCCTATGGAGTCCTGCTGTGGCACTACAAAATAATGCACTAGACTGCAAGGTCAGTTTAAGCTGCAAGGTCAGTGGTTCACACCTACAAGCCATTCCTCGGAAACCCTATAGAGGGTCACTGTGAGTTGGAACTGATTCAAAGGCACTAACAACAACTCTGTCCTATAGGGTTGCTATTAGTCAGAAGTGACTCTACAGCAACAGGTTTGATTTTTTTTTTCCATAAGATTTTTTTAAATTATGAAGATATTATGAACAAGGTAAAAATTGAGGCAGGTCTCTGATTTATTGCCACCACATCAAAAAGACATTTGTTACCAATGCACAGAGTAAATAGCCATTTTCAAATACAACATGTTCTAAAAAAGACCAGGTTTGCTGGTCAGGTAGAGACTAGCAGAACCCCTGAGACTGGCCTTAGTCACCCTTCAGGTCTGGAAACAAACTCACCCCATGGCTCATTTTTCAGCCAAATAATACACAGGTCTATAAGGGGAACAATAACACCAATGAGGTACGCACACCTTAGACTAATCAACCATTTGAAATCAAAAGGGTAGCATTTTCCTAAGAACAAAATTCAGAAGGGTTACAAAAGAAGGAAGGATGGAAACAGAAAACAGAGGAAGTGTGATAAATAATATTACATTGTGAAATCATAATTAATGACATGAAACAAAATGTATATGAATTGTTGAATGGTCAACTGATCAGCTCTGTAAACTTCTTACCAATTCACAATAAAAAGTTAAAAAGAATAAAAGAAATGAAACCTGGGGATTCATTATCTCATTGAACCAATGTTCCAAAAATGGCCAGGTTCCAAAATTATTTCAAAAGGGTACATTTACCTCATGTCTATACTTCATGTGTATCTGCCATAAAAAGTAGCCAAGGAGAATACTACACTGTAGCACATACAATGAAAA
Source organism: Chrysochloris asiatica (assembly GCF_000296735.1). NCBI lineage: Eukaryota > Metazoa > Chordata > Mammalia > Afrosoricida > Chrysochloridae > Chrysochloris > Chrysochloris asiatica. Next base: position 14,652,420 of record NW_006408569.1, on the reverse strand, counting down.
AACCTATTAAATTAGAAATAATTTAAAGGAATCCTAGCATGGAGCTGTAAGATAAGCACTGGACTGTGAACCAAAAGGTTGGCGTCTTTATCTCACTAGCTGCTCAACGGGTTTGATCTTTGTTTTTAAATAGCTTTTCATAGGTTTGTTAGCTACCTGAAGGTCTTTTTTGGTGATGTGTCTGTTCATGTCTTTTGCTCATTTTAAAATTAGATTGTTTGTCTTTTTGCTGTTGAAATTTCCTATAAAATTTCTCTCTTTTTTTCTATACAGTGTAACTCTTGAAAAACAGAGAATAAAATCTGTAGTTTCCCAAACTCTAGATTTTGCTGATTGCATGCTTATTATGGCGTCCATGGGTTTTTGTCTTTTATACTTCTGGCAAATTGGCAGGTGGATCCAGATACTGGATTAGATTGAGGTTTGATCCCTTTGACAAAACTATAGTGTTTAATTTTTGAAAAATTAACTCTTTCTTTTGAAGTAGTTTTAGACTTAGAAAAAAAGTATATTAATAATAGAAAGGATTCTTGTATAAATGTAAATGACTTGCCTACCAACAGTACACTTATCACTATAAGAAATTAATTTTGGTATAATACTATAATCAATAAAATTTCTTCAAACGTCACAAAATGCCCATTAATGTCATATTCCTGGTTGAGGATATAGTCCAGGTCGACACAACGTTGACCAGTCTCCTAAGTTTCCTTTAATCTGTGACAGTTTCTTCCTTAATAACCCATTGTATTATTTTCATAAATGTGCTATGTCTGTTGTTCTTTGTTTTGTTTTGCTTTTTTTCTTTTACATATTGCTGACTTCAATATCTATTTCTGATTAAATTAAAACTTTGCTTAAGATAGGTATTTATTTTACATGACTTAAAATTCAATCTGAAAGTATCTACCAGTAGATCAGAAGTGATATATAAATGATGAGTATGAAAGGAGCCAGGATTCCTAAGCAAAAAAACGTCTACAACAGAGATGGTGGCAGAAACAATGGCATAGAGAGGACAGCAAAGGACTATAGGCCCATGGACTGAGAAAGGCTGTGTGCTTGCAGGCAGCAGGCTGGTTTGCAAAATGTGCCCTTTGGACATTTAAATAAATATATATTTTCAATGTGGTATGTGTATATATATATATTTTAAAAGGTAATAGATGTAAGTACTGTTAGCTTATGGTATAGGGAAGGGATTGTAATCATTACAATGATTTGTTGAATGTAAAACTGATGATGATCTGCCCTGTAAAACTTCAGTCAATTCACAATAAAAGTGACAAAACAAACCCAAACACCCATTGCCATCAAGTCATTTCCAACTCATAGTGATACTATACTACAGAGAACTGCTGCACGGAGTTTCTTAGACTATAACTATTTATGGGAGCATACAGCTTCATCTTTATCCTGCAGAGGAGCTGGTAGGTTTGGACTGCCAATCTTTTGTTTAGCAGCCCGGTGCTCTACCCATTGTGCCACCAGGGTTCCTTAACTTTAATCTGTGACAGTCATGCTATTATTAATCGCTTTGTAATTTTTTTAAGTATACTAGCCAGTTATTTTATAGGTTGTATCAGTGCTTAATTCTTTATTATGATTCTCAAAGTTTCCACTGTATTAAGCATATGTTGGACATTGTTTAAGAATTCATTCTGC
>NW_006408569.1:14647633-14650135 GCF_000296735.1 Chrysochloris asiatica | reverse complement strand
CATAGATGAATGAGTGCCTCCTGTGCCGCCTCACTTTCTTGAAAGATTTCAACTTTTATTCCATCCATTCCTGGTGCCTTATTCTTTGTCAATTCCTTCAATGCACCTTGGACTTCTTCCTTCAGTATCCATATACGCTATAGTGTGTGTGTGGTTTTGTATATATGTATATAACCACAAGGTTGGTGGTTTAGATACAGGTTTGCTATGAGTTGAAACCGACTTGGTGGCACACAACCACCATAACCACTTTTTAAATTCCCTTCTCATCTCCTCTTCTGTATATATATATTTTTTGTTATTTTCTTAGTGGTCATTTTATGGATAACAGTCAACGTCTTAAATTTATAACATTTATACTTATTTAGCTTTAATAGTGGCGCTGTGGGTTAATGCGCTGGACTACTACGGCACTTTGAATCAGTAGGTCAGTGGTTCAAGCTCACCAGCTGCTCCTTGGAAACCCTATACAGGGTTGCTACAAGTTGGAACTGACTCGACAGCATGGAACAACAACAACAAAGCTTTAATAGTATACCAAAACTCTGCTTATATATGGCTCCATACTTTCCCCACTATATTCTTATTGTCATAAATTCTATCTTTATACAATTTTGCCCATTAATATACATTTATAATTATACTTCTATACATTTGTCTTTTAAGTCATATAGGAAAAAGAGGATTGATTACAAGCCAAAAATAATACAGTAATACTGGCTCTTATATGAGGAGGTTTCATAGAGTTTGTGGAAACATGGAATTAAGAAATAATGGAATTCTTCTATGAGCATTTTGAAGTCCACTCACATTTACTTATATAGTTACCTTTAGCAGTGTATTTTATTTCTTCATAAGGCTTCACATTATTTTTCTTTCATTTTAGCCTGAAAAGCTTTCTTTAGCATTTTAAAAACTCAGTCAGCTTTTGTTTCTCTGAGGTTATCTTAAGTTAGTTTTTTTTTTTTTAAGTTAGTTTTTCCAGATATTGAAATCTTGGTTAACTTTTTTTTTTTTTCTTTTTAGCGACGTCACTCTTGCCTATTTGTTCTAAAAAAAAGAAGAAGAATGAGGTAACTGATGTGAGTTTTTCCTCTGTTGTTCTGTAAAGTAAGGTTATTTTCCAGGGCTGAGTGGGAATTCTGACAGGATAGTCTTTATGAGATAGGACAGGGAGGGGTAGATTAAATGGCAAGCTTTGCTTTAGTTAGACTGGGAATTGACTATCTGACCATGAGCCCTCTAAATGCTTAGTGAGAATGGCATTTCTTTAAGAAGGTAATATCCAAGTGGAAAGTCTTAATGTTCTCCCTAGCTTCCTTTCTTATAGAAAAGCCATCTAATTAAAAAGACAGCATGTGTGTGGATAAATACAAGTAACTGGAACTCAAGGCCAAGGATTTGGGGAGGAATATAGTGATGGATGCAGCTGTTCAGTTTTACAAATCTTCAACTTATTCCCCCGTTTAGAGTCCCCTTCTCATTTCTGCCCCCTCTGTGATTACTGACTCAGAGCCCAGAGCTTCTCCTATGCTCTGCCAGGCAGGTTGGCTTCCATCTTCTCTGTAGTCTCCTCACAACATATTGTATGCTGTAGCTTTATCCATTTCACCAACCAACCTCCTCACATCTACTGTCCTTCTTCCAGAAATGTATTGAAAATCGCTCTCTCTTTTGGGTGAGGGGTAGTTCCCTCACTTTCTAACAAATTCTTTTTACTCTTAGAGGCGTATTCCTTTGTATACTACTGTACTTTTATTTTAGTAGAATCTAGGTGTGGCGCTGTGGGTTAATGCATCAGACTGCACAGTCATTTGAACCAGAAGACCAGTGGTTCAAGCTCACCAGTCGCTTCTTGGAAACCTTCTTGCTATGGGTCGGAACTGACTTGATGGCACTTAACAACAACAATAACAGCAACAAGTAGATATTACGAGTAATGCAGGTCCCTAGTCCATCATCTTGAATGGAATCAACAAAGAGTTTTGAGTCCTTTTTTTGTACCAGGTAATATAAATATAAATGACATTTCCAGGTGTCAAGGAACTCACAGTCTAGTGTGAATGTAAACCCATGCAACAGATACTGTTGTCTCAGTTTCAAATAAGGACCCAAACCTGAGAAAAAGGGTGATAGTCACCAGATTCTAAAAAGAGATGACACATCATTTGTAAGAACTTGGTAAAGGATTACCTCCAAAACATAATCGGTAGTTCCTTAGCCCGTTACCTATCTTAATGGATATAAAGAGATGCTATAGGATTAAGGAGCTCTGGTAGCGTTGTTGTTGTTGTTGTCAGGTGCCATCGAGTTGGAACCTCTTTTTCTCTGACCCTCCACCTTACCCAGCATGACATCCTTCTCCAACGATTGTTTCCTCCAGACAATATGTCCAAAGTATGAAAGACGAAGCTTAGCCATCCTGGCCTCCAAGGAGCACTCTGGCTGCATTTCTTCCAAAACAGATCTATTGGTTCTTTTGGCAGTCCATGGCACTTTCAG
>NW_006408569.1:14641291-14646727 GCF_000296735.1 Chrysochloris asiatica | reverse complement strand
GCATTCTGTTGGGTCACCTCTCTTTGGAATGGGCACAAACATTGATCTCTTCCAATCAGTTGGCCAGGCAGTTGTCTTCCAAATTTCTTGGCAGAGATAAGTGAGTGCCTCCTGTGCCGCCTCACTTTCCTCGTAGCGTAGTGGTTACGGATCGGGCTGCAAACCTTAAGGTCAGCGGTTCGAAACTACCAGCCGCTCTGCGGGAGAAAGATGAGGCTTTCTACTCTCGTAAGTATTTACAGCCTCGGAAACCCTGTACAGGGTCGCTATGGGTCGGAACCGACTTGACGGCACTTAACAACAACAACATTCTCATGGGGGAGGGAAAAAGGTACTTCCCAATTACTTAGGTAGAGTGGAGTTACATGAGAATTACTCCAAGTGTTCCCTGGGGATTGATGTTTTCAGGAACTGGCAACTGATTCATGTCTGAAAACAAAGTCTAAAAGTGAGAGAGGATACTGTTAAACAATCCTGTGACAAAAGGAAAGAGAGAGGGCTACATTAGCTCTGGTGATACAGTGCTTAAGTACTCAGCTGTTAACTGAAAGTTTGGCAGTTCAAGCCAGTCTTTGAAAGGTTGGAGAAAGATGTGGCATTTTGCTTCTGTAATGAATATAGTCTTAGAAAACCATATGTTTTTATGTTGTTAAGTGTCATCAAGTCGGTTCCGACTCATAGAGACCCTCTATAGAGTTTCCGAGGAGCAGCTGGTGCGCTTGAACTGCTTATCTTATAGTTCACAGTCCAGTGTTGATCCTACAGCACCACACCAGGAGTCCAGAAACCCTATGGAGCAGTTCTTCTACTCTGTCCAATAGGGTCACTATGAGCCACAAGTGAATGCATGGCAATAGATACTTCTGCCAATACTTGGGCAAAGCTGTCTGTTTCCCAGGGACAGATGTAGTCCCCATAGTAGGGAGCTGGTTTTAAGTCATTTTAAAGAAGATGTCTTTTAAGAGGACCACATGGAGGTGTAAAGTGACCCCAGCAGAGAACTGGACTGGCAGAAGTTAGGAGCCGAGGAGAGAGTTGAAGGAGATCAGCCAGAGGAAAGTCCAGGTAAGGGAACTGCAAGTAACACAGTGGGGTTGGAAGAAGTGGGATGCTGCTGTAAGCAACCCTCTGGAGAAAGTGCCAGCTTTGACCATTTGCCACACTTTCCAATTCCAGATTGAAATAGTCATCGGGAGGTTTTACCAGCCTTTACTTCTACTTCCATCTGCTCCAAACCTGGAGGATTCTGAGGCAGCACAGTGAGTTGAGGAGGAGGAATAGAAGAGGAAATGGACCAGTAGGAAACTGACCATGCACCTTCTCCTTCTTTCACTACAAGTAAGTTTTCAGGCTCATTTGGGCATAAACTGGGGGAGGGAAGAGCTTGGAATTGGGTGACAGATTGAAGCTTTGATATACTAGACTGGACTGGAATTTTTAATGCCTAAAAAACAAAGCTACTTTTTAATATCTGAAAGTGACTGAAAAAGGTATGAGATCTATCTGAAATTTCATGCAGGGGTGGGAAAAAATGATTCCACAGAGCTTGTGGTGAGAAGCAGCAGTGTGAAAGAATTATATTGCTTTTTGCTTACACCCTACTGTGTCTAGCTCATCCAATAAACTAGTTTATATAAGTGATACACTATATGTATAGTCAAGGTTCAGTGAGTGCTACTACATAGGAGAAAGTAATAAACTCTTCCCAAGGAGGCTAGGGAAGGCCTGACACCCTCTCTCAGAGGAGTTAGTGCTTGACTTGGATCTTAAAGCATAAGAAGGAATTTACCAGATGAGGACAGGGCAGGCAGACATTCCAGGAAGAAGGAACAGCACGAAAAAAGTATGAGGTCTATATGTGTAATTATATATGGTTTGTTGTGGTGGTTAAGTGCCATTGAGTCTGTTCCAACTAATAGCATTCTGTATAGGGATTCCAAAGAGATGTTGGTGGATTTGAACCACTGACTTTATGGTTAGCAGCCCTGTGCTTGGTGATTTGGCACTGTAGGATAAGCACTGGACTGCTAACTGCAAGGTCAGCAGTTCAAACCTACCAACTGCTCCTCAGGTGGCCATGAGTCAGAACTGACTCGATAGCACTTAGCAAGAACAATAGAGTAAACTGCAGTTGGACAAGGAGGTAGGTGGAGTAACATTCAGGACCCTCATGAAATGCTATGTTTTTCTGAAAGTGACAGAGGGCCAGAAGAACAGACTATTTGAAGCAGGAAAATGACACAATCATAGTTGTGTTTTCCAAGATCACTTGTCTCAGTGTGGTGGGTAGACTGGTTGCTGTTGTGTTAGGTGCCATTGAGTCAGTGCCAATCCATAGTGACCTTATGCCATGGAGTCGGTTCTGACTATAGCGACCCCATACAGAGTTTCTGAGGCTGTAAATCTTTAAGGGAGCAGAAAGCCTCATCTTTCTCCCACGGAACGGCTGGTAGTTTCGAACTGCTGGCCTTAGGGTTCGCAGCCCAATTCGTAAAATCTTTCATAAGTAATCTTATAGGTAATAAGGAGCCCAGGTAGCATACAGAATTACAAACTGGGCTTCTAACCGCAAGGTCAGTAGTTGGAACCTACCAATCACTCCACAGGAGAAACATGAGGCTTTCTGCTTCCATAAAATTTGCAGCCTCAGAAACCCTATACAGGATCACCAGGAGTCGAAATCGACTTGGTGGCACACAACAAATACCACCACCTTAGAGGTAAAAATCTGTAAAGAAGGGGGAAGAAGAAGGGGAAAAGCTCAGTGGATGAGGAGTGTCTTAGTCTGTGTTCTCTAGAGGAGCAAAAGCAATAAGCTGTACTACATATATTATGTGTCTGTGTGTTGTGTGCATACATATAAAATTAAAACCAAAACACACCGCCATCCAGTTGATTCCCATTCACAGCATCCCTATATAGGGTTTCTGAGACTATATCTTTAGGAGAGCAGACAGCCTTATCTTTCTTCCACAAAATGGTTGATGGGTTTGGTAGATAGATATAGATATATATAAGGGGCTTTAAAAAGTTCATGGAACTACATAAATACACATACAGGCATACACATGTACACACACACACACATATATATATATTATTGCTGTTAGGTGCCATCGAGTTGATACTGATTCATAGTGACTCTACGCATAACAGAATGAAACACTGCCTGGTTCTGCGCCAACCCAATGCTACTTCCACGATGCCAACCCATCTGGCTGGGAGTCTCCCTTTTTCTCCGACCCTCCACTTTACCAAACATGACATACTTCTCCAAGGACTGGTCCCTCCTGTTAATATGTTTGAAGTATGAAAGAGGAAGTCTGGCCATCCTAGCTTCCAAGGAGCACTCTGGCTGTAATTCTTCCCACAAAGATTGGTTTGTTCTTTTGGCAGACCATGATACTTTAAACTTTCTCCTCCAACACCATAAATCAAATGCATCAATTCTTCTATGGTTTTCTTTATTCATTGTCCAACTTTCACATGCATATGAGTTTATTGAAAATACCATGGCTTGGGTCAGGCGCTTGAACACTTTAAAGAGGTCTTGTGCAGCAGATTTGCCTCATGCAATATGTTCTTTGATTTCTTGACTGCTGCTTCCATGAATGTTGATGGTGGATCCAAGCAAAATGAAGTCTTAGACAATTTCAATCTTTTCACCATTTATATGGATGTTATTTATTGGTCCAGTGGTGAGGATTTTTGTGTTCTTTACATTAGGTGCAACCCATACTGAAGGCTGTGGTCTTTTAATTTTCATCAATAAGTATTTAAGTCCTCTTTGCTTTTGCAAGCAAGGTTTTATCATCTGCATATCACAGGTTGTTAATGAGTCTTCCTCCAATCCTGATGCCATGTTTTTTTTTATTTTTTTTCCCATATAATCCAGGTTCTTGGTCTATTTGCTCAGCATAAAGATTAAGTAAGTATGGTGAAAGAACAGAACCCTGGCACACACCTTTCCTAATTTTAAACTATTCGGTGTCCTCTTACTCTGTTTGAACAACTGCTTCCAGGTCTATGTACAGGTTCCTCATGAGCACAATTAAGTGTTCTAGAATATGCATTCTCCACAATGTTGTCCACAGATTGTAATGATACACATAATCGAAAGCCTTTGTATAGTCAATGACATACATATTTCTGATATTCTCTGATTTCAGCCAAGATCCATCTGATGTCAACAATGATGTCCCTTATTCCACGTCCTCTTCTGAATTCAGCTTGAACCTCCGGAATGTCTCTGTTAATATATGACTGCAGCCATATATATTAAAAATTTGCTCCTTAGCAAATTTTGCTTGCAAGGGATATTTTCTGATGATTTCCACATTCCGTAGGGCCACCTTTCTTTGGAATAGGAACAAATATGTATCTCTTCTAATCATTTGGCCAGGTACCTGTGTATAGTCATCTTTTATATTGTTTATAAAAGGTATTTTCAATAAAGAAGTCATTGGTCTTGCAAAATTCTATCATGCTATCTCCAGCATCATATGACTATCACTAAGACCATATTTTCCAACTACTGATCCTTCCTCTTTGTTTCCAACCTTTGCATTCTTATCGCCAGTAATGATTAATACATCTTGATTGCATGTTTGATCAATTTCAGACTGAAGAATTTGGTAGAATTTTTCTGTTTCATCATCAATTGCTTTAGTGATTGTTGGTAAATTTGAATAATAGTTACATTAACTGGTCTTCCTTGTAGGTGTATGAATATTATCCTGTTATAGACAGCGTTGAACTTCAAGACATATCTTGATATTCTCTTTTTGATGATGAATGTGACACCATTCCTTTTTAATATGTCATTCCTGGCATAGTAAACCTTGTGATTGTCAGATCCAAAATGTCCAATACCAGACCATTTCAGCTAATGCCTAGAATATTATTGTTTATGTGTTCCATTTCATTTTTGACAGTTTCTAATTTTCTTAGATTCATACTTTGTGCATTCCATGTTCTGATTATTAATGGATGTTACAGCTGTTTCTTTTCATTTTTAGAAGGTCCCAAAAGCTTTACTCCATTTGTATCATCATGGTCAACTCTACTTTGAGGAGACAACTCTTCCCTAGTCATATTTTGAATGCCTTCCAACCTGAGGAGCCCATCTTCTGGCACAGTATCTGACAATATTCTGGTGCTCGTCATCATGTTTCAATAGTCAACACTCTAGCACTGACAGTGTTCCACTGCTATTCATAAGGTTCTCAGTGACTAAATATTCTGAAGTAATCCTTGTCTCCTTCTTCCTAGTCTGTCTTTGTCTGAAGTTCAGCTGAAACCTGTCTACCATGGGTGACCCTGCTGATATTTAAAGTAACCAGGGCATACTTCCAAAATCACAGCAACATGTAAGCCACCAGAGTACAACAAACTGACAGATGAGTCGTGAATATAAATATATATCTGTATAAATAT
>NW_006408569.1:14639139-14641012 GCF_000296735.1 Chrysochloris asiatica | reverse complement strand
ATATTCCTGTGGTGGCACCATAGGATAAGCACTCAATGACTCAATGTCAAGGTTGGTTTGAATTGCAAAGTCAGTTGTTATTGTTGTTAAGTGCCATCAAGTCAATTCTGACTCTTAAAAACCCTGTATCAGGTTTCCAAGGAGAGGCTGGTGGGTTTGAATCGTCAACCTTGCAGTTTCAACTGACCTTTCAGTCATATGTGTATATATATATATATATGTTGTTAGGTGCTGTTGTGTTGGTACCCACTCACAGTGACCTTATGCACAACAGAGCAAAGCACTGACTGGTCTGTGCCAACTTCTTCATCATCGTTGCTATGCTTGAGTCCATTGTTACTGCCACTGTTCCAACCCATTGAATAAGTATGGTGAAAGAATACAACCATGGAGCACACCTTTCCTAATTTTAAACCACTCAGTGTTCCCTTGTTCCTCTTGTTCTATGTATAGGTTCCTCGTGAGCACAATTAAATGTTCTGGAATACTCATTCTCCACAATGTTCTCCATAGCTTGTCATGATCCACACAATGGAAAGCCTTTGCATAGTCAATAAAGCACAGGTAAACATCCTTCTGGTATTCACTGCTTTCAAGATCCATCTGACATCAGCAATTATATACTTTGTTCCATGTCATCAGTGGAATCTGGCTTGAACCATTGACAGTTCCCTGTCAATGGGCAGTTGCAGCCATTTTTTGTATTATCTTTAGCAAAATTTTCCTTGCATGGGATATTAATGATACGGTCTGATAATTTCTATATTCCATTGGGTCACCTCTCTTTGGAATGTCCACAAATATGAATCACTTCCAATCAGTTGGTCTTTCAAATTTCTTGGCATAGGTAAGTGAGTGTCTCCAGTTCTACATCAGTTTCTTGAAAGATTTCAATTTGTATTCCATCAATTCCCAGAGCTTTGTTCTTTGCCAATGCCTTCAGTGAACCTTGGACTTCTTCCTTCAGTATCACTGGCTCTTTCCCCCACCCCCACTGACTCTTGAAATGGTTGAACGTCAACCATTTCTTTTTGTATCCTTTCCATCTCCCCTACCCCCCACTTTTATTGTGAATTGAGTGATAGTTTACATGGGAGAACATCAGGTTTTGTACTCAACCTATCATAATTTGTTTCATTGCAATGATTACAATCCCCTTCATGCATCATCGGTTAAAAGTTTTTTCTTCTATTCCCCTCCTTTTTTTCCCTTTTGTACATGAAAGCACACAGGGATATATAATCATTTAAGAATCAAAGGGCACTTTCTGCAAGTCAACCTCCTGGCCACCAGCACACAGCCTTTCTCTTTTCATGAGTCTACAGTCCTCAGCTGCTCTCTCTGTGTCCCCATCTCTGCCTCCATCTCTGGTGTTGCTGCTTCTCTGCTTAAAGTCCAATGTTCTGCTCACGCTCTTCTCTCTTTATGGTCCTAGGGTCCTCTGTTCCTGGAATGTAAGATTAACTACTCCTCCCTTTATGTTACAAAACTTCTACCTTTACAGTTGTGACAATCACAATTAGTCATGACAACAATTACTCACTATTTAATCAAAAGAATCCTATCCCTAGCTCCTTTCATCAGACCCATCTAGATAAGATGAAAAGTATTCAGTGGGGATTCTACCTTCCCCTGCAAACTCCAAAACTAAACTTCCCCTTGAAAGCTTGTAAGCCAGTCACTTTGTGCCTATATAGCCCCGTCCCTCATTTTAGGTAACCAATGTCTAAGTTGCCCATTCCTATCAACCATGTGTACAGAGGGTATAGACTTAATCCTTGATGTGAAGACTCCTTCCCTCTCAGTTAGTCCATCTTCTTTGGATGCTTTCTGCATCATTCATTATTTTTCTCATGCAAGTTGAGGCTTTAAT
>NW_006408569.1:14619641-14637829 GCF_000296735.1 Chrysochloris asiatica | reverse complement strand
ACATATATATATATATATATTACATATATCTGCATATGTAAACATGTATATATATGTATGTTGTTTTTAAGTGCTGTTGAGTCGGTTCTGACTCCTGTTGTTGTTGTTATGTGCCATGGAGTCAGTTCGTTCTGACTACTAGTGACCCCTATATATGGTTTCTAAAGAGTGGCTGGTGGTTTTGAACTGCCAACACTGCTAGCAGCCCAGTGATAACTACAACACCACACCAGGACTCCATACATTCACACACCTATATATGCACACGCCCTTGCGTGACCCTGTTTGAAAGCACTGGATTGCTAGCCAAAAGGTCAGTGGCTCAAACCCACCAGTCATTATTATATTATGAGTGGAAGAGAAACCAGCCCAGTGTCTGTCCAACCATTGTCCAACCATAGTCTAGCCAAGTTGACATATAGCATTAACCATCACAAGGAAGAAGGGGCATGTTGTTTGTGTCTAGCAAACTGACAAAATTAGAATATTAATATCAAGTGTTAGTAAATAAGGACTGTCATACATTATGGGTAGGGGTATAAATTTATAAAGTCATTTTGGATTTGAACCTGATGCTTAACCTATCGCACCACCAGGATTCCTTGAGCCTTGAGCAATAGGCTGCAAATTAGAAAGACATGGGGAACAGGGGCAGCTGGGAGGACTTTATTTAATTTTTCATAACCTGTGAAGGATAGGCCCATAAACTCATTGATTGAAGAAATCAGACTTACAGTCTTGACCTGAGTCTGAAAAGAAAGGGTGGTGATTTCTTATCCAACTCTGCCAATGCCTGGTTTCCACATTCTACTGCCATCCTGCTCTTCATAAGCATTGCTTAGGAAGACAACAGATAACACTGACAATGCCATCCTTTTCTTTGGAAGTTTGGGATTAGAATTTAGAAGAACAGATTGCCCAACACTTTGTGCCAGGTAAGGGCAATCAATACCCTCCACCTTAATAAACACAAATTTACACACACGTCAGGGGAGACAGACATCGTATTCAATAGAGCAGCAAAATAAGGCAACATATCAGCCCTTGCTCTTTGCCCAAGGACACACTGTCACTTGTAAGAGGCACTTTAGTAAAAATGTTCCATAGTGATAATACTTACAGATACCTGAAAGCTCTCATGATAAATACCAAAAGTCCAGTTTGTCTGTATAAAACACACCTATGAGATCTAGCCACTCTTTATGGCAATTTTTACCTTATGTATAACATTCACTAAGCTTGTTGTCAATATGTGTCAAATGAAAGTGATTGTAAACTATATTTGCTAACAACATGGCAATATTGATTATCTAGCATGGTCTTTTGTCCATTATTTTGCTCATATAATAACTTTTTTAAAGGGGGTGGGGAATGTGAATGTTATTTCTGAGATTAACTGCCTAATTGCCTCTTCTCTTTTCTTTTGCCATTTGCTGGGCAGTTATATTGAAAAGGTCACTGTGCATGCAAAGTATAGGAAAAGCAAGCACATGTAATCAAAAGCGTAATTTTCCTAAGGTAGTACTAAAACTTCCCCAGTACTCAGCATATATATCTTACATTTACTGTATATGCCATTTCTCTCTTCTATTTACCACTTTTGATTCCTAGGAGATTAAATCTGCACACGCGTAGATACATACTAATATCATGAACTTTAAAATGTTATTTTCCTTCCGTTATCATCAATGATTATCATTTAAAGTTGTTATGATGGCTTTGTGACAGAAGTTATACTAAAATTGAAAGTATATGAACTTACTGCAAATCATGTAAAAATTAGCTGTTTTTAATGTGGTTTCCCAGATTAATTTATGCAATTGAATTGTTCAACCCTCTTGTAAACACACATTCACACTTTGCAAACTTGCACACCTGCAGAGTAAAGTGTGGTGGTATGGTATTTGTGATGTTATCATTGTTTAATCAAGAATGATAGGTTACTTTTTAACTTTATAGGTCACTTTATAGGCCATTATATATCACATCACTGTTTCAATACAGTGAAAACTGATTCCGTTAAGGTCTTGAAGGTCAAAAGTATTTTAAACCTAATAATAATTATTTTAAACTTCTTGACATTTATGAACTGTTATTGCATTAATTTGGAAATTGTTTGAAGTTGTTATAAACTTTAACAGTTTATGAAAGCAGTTTATCAAAGTTAGGTATCTTTAAAAATTACTTTTCTTTGGACTGAAACCATAACAAGGATATGTCCTTATAGTTTTCAGTCTGGATTTAAACCAGGCTCACAGAGTTCATAGAACAGGCTCTGGTTCTCTCTCCTTTCCTTTTTTTCCATCTTTGAATTCTTCCTTTGTTCCCTCCCTTTATCATTTATTGCTGTTGTTCTTAAAAGCCTTCAGGTTGGTTCTGACTCATAACAACCTTGTACAGAAATTCTGAGGAGTGGCGGTTGCGTTGGAACCTCTGATCTTGTGGTTAGCAGTCCAGTGCTTATCCTACAGTGCCACACCAGGATCCCTTGACATTTATAAACACCATTACATAACTGAAATGATGATAGGTTCTGAGGATCCAGAGATGGAAGGATAAATCTCTGCCTCAATGGACCAAGTCTAGTTGGTAACAAAGAAGGAGAAGGAGGAGGAGGAGGAGGAGGAGAAGAAGAAAAGATTAATAGAACTTGTGGTACAGTGATTAGGGAAGATTCCTGGGGTAGGTGAGGGTGGAACTGGAAGGATAAATGATGGCTGAAAGGGAAATTAAATCAACCCTATTTGGGATATTAATGGATTTGGGGTATGATAGTTCTATACCAAAATGGTAAAGTAGGAAATTCCAGGGCTCTATACCTGGTGTGGCGCTGTGGGTTAATGCGTCAGACTGCAAAGCTGTTTGAACCACAAGGTTGGTGGTTCAAGCTCACCAATTGTTCCTCGGAAACCCTATACAGGGTCGCTATGGGTTGGAATCAACTCAATGGAACTTAACAACAACAACATCCCTCCACAAAAGTGACTAATACTCTGAAAAAAAATTAGAATAAGAATGCTGGAATCTAATAAAACAAAAAAATTACCACAACTAGAAGCAAGTTTAATGAAGAAAGAAGTTGTGGCATTTTTAATTGCCTGCCTACCATCCACAACTCACCAGATTGGAGGTGGCTGTGAGACAGCAGCTTATACTTCTGGTACAGGTTGCTAGTGACAGAGGAAACAACATGAACCTTATTCTCAAGGGTTATGTGTTTCAGTCTATCTCCTGGTTACTTGAAGGATGTTTAGAGGCTTGCCTTTTTTCACCCAACTCATTTCCAGGGCTAGGCTGGCTTGCTGAGTATCATTTATGTTATTGTTGTTGCCACGTGCTGTCGAGTCGGTTCCAAATCATGGCTACCCTGTATAGGGTTTCCAAGGAGTGGCTGGTGGGTTTGAGCCACCAACCTTGTGGTTAGCAATCAATCCAGTGTTAATCTTACAGCACCACACCAGAACTCCGGGATAACCAATAGACATAGAGACTAAAAAGGCTGGGAAGGAAGAGGCTTGATAAAGAGATGTGTGGGAGGAATGTAAGTATTTTGAAACCTCCATTGTTCCAGATGTTTTCGTCTCCTAGGGCTTCCATAACAAAATACCAGAAGGTGGGCGATATTAAAGAATAGAACTTTCCTCTGCACAGTTTTACAGGCTAGATGCCAAAATTTAGGGTCATGGTATCACAAGGGCTCTGCACTCCCTCCATGGCTTTAGGGGAAGATCCTTCCTGGTCTATTCAGCCCTGGGCATTTCTTAGCATCCTTGGCTTGTAGGTGTATTCTTGCATGCTGTCTTTCTTATATGTGTGTCTTTGCTATCGTGTCTGTCATTTTCTTTTACAAGAAGCCACTCAAAATGAATTAGTATTAAGACTCACTACTCTGGTATGATTTGTATTCATTAACAAGGAAAACACTAAAGGTTACATTCAACAGTGAAGGGGGTAGGACTACAATGTAAGATGGGGCTTTGAAAAGTTTGTGGAAGAATTCCATGATCTTTTAATTCCAATATCCATTAACTTTTTGAAGCCCCTTGGTGTGGCACTGTAAGATAAAGCACTGGACTGCTAACTACAAGGTAGGTGGTGCAAACGTACTCCTTGGAAACCCTATGAGTTGGAACCAACTTGATGGCACTTAACAACAATGGCATATATGGGGTGGGGGAGAGGATTTCAATCCATAGCAGCAGGGAATAAATAAGAAATACACAAATATCTGGTGCTGTTGAGATGGTTCTGACTCACAGCAACCCTGTGCACACCTTCGTCCTCAAACTGACATCTTTGCTCTTCAACACTTTAAAGAGGTCTTGTACAGCAGATTTGCTTAATGCAATATGTCATTTGATTTCTTGACTGCTGCTTCCATCAGCGTTGATGGACTCCGTATAGGGTTTCCAAGGGTGCAAATGTTTACAGGGAGCAGAAGACATTATCTTTCTCCCACAGAGCCTCTGGTGGACTTGAATTGCTTGCAGTTAGCAGCCCAATGTGTTAACCCACTATACCACCTGAGCGCCGTATGCAAATGTCTAGGGCTGGATATATGCTCAGAAAAGGCCTGAGAAGACCTTAAGTTCTCACCTCTGAATGACCTTCAAGCTTACAAGCAGGAAGTAAAGACTAAGTCAGAATTGTAAACAGCCTGGCTAAATGTTGCAGTTTTCCAACAAAGAGTTAATCCGAAAAGACGGGAAGAGTGTTTTGTTTTGTTTTTAAAATACTTTTTGTGTTTCAGGCTTTTAAGGAAACTAGGTTAACAACAAAATTCAGTAGGCACACATGGCAAAAAATAGAGACTATACAAAAATAGTTAAGAGAAACAATGAAAAAACAAACAAACAACAACAAACATCAGTAAGGGGGCAAACCTTATTTCTAGATTTGCCACACTATAATACACAAAATGTATAGTTTTTAGCAGAATATTATGATACATGTAAAAGAAACAAAAAAGTAGGGTTCATTCACAGGAAAGTGAAATTAATAGAAATTGTACATGAGGAAGCCCAGGTACTAGACTTACTAGGAAGAAAAAAAGTACTTTAAATGAACTGTCTTAAATATGATCAAAGAGAGCTGAAGGAAACTATGGACAAAGCACTAAAGGAAGCCAGGAGAGTGATGTCTCACCAAATACAGAAGGTCCAATAAGTGCAAGCAATTTGATTCTGACGCATAACAAGCCTGTATAGGGTTTCTGAGGAGTGGCTGGTGGCAGTTCATTGCTTATCCTAATAAGGAGATGTTGCTGTTGTTGTTAAGTGCTTTTGAACTGGTTCTGTTAGAAACGTGGCTCAATGTCGCAACACAGACACAGTAAAACAAAAGAATCTCAGCAAGGAAACTTTTACTTCTGCAGAAGGGTGCATGGCAGCACAAAGTCTGGCTAGCAAGCACACAGGGTGAGCAGTCTGCTCGGGTTTTATCCGTGACATAAGTCTAAGGCTGTGTCTCATCCCATCGGCTAGGGCTTCGACTGCATAGGCTGGTCCTTACCCAGTTGGCTACTTCAAATTGCTAGGGCATGCATTCTTGTCCTTACTTGATTGTTGTTGTTGTTGAGTGCCGTCGAGTCGGTTCCGACCCATAGCGACCCTGTATAGGGTTTCTGAGGTTGTAAATCTTTACGGGAACAGAAAGCCTCATCTTTCTCCTGCGGAACAGCTGGTAGTTTCGAACTGCTGACCTTAAGGTTCGCAGCCTGATTCGTAACCACTACGCTACCAGAGCTCCTTTTTTAAATTGTTAAGGTGTACATTTTTGTCCTTACTTGATTGGCTATTTCAGATTGCTACGGAAAGTCCCTACTCATTTCAGGAAGTAGTAAAAATAAAAAAGAAAGGTCATCTGAATACAATAAACAGGATTACAATACATTTGAAGAAAAGACACTCATTCCCACAGTTCTGACTCATAGTAACCTTGCATAGGGTTTCAGAGGAGCAGCTGGTGGGTTTGAACTTGTGGTTCTCAGTCAAGCTTATCCTACAGTTCACCAGTACTCCAAATAAGGAGATGAAACTATAAAAATTCCATATCTGGCACACATGCAAAAATCCTTCATAAATGAAGGAAAAGTGAAGATAGCGTCAGATAACCTCATTGCTAGCACACCTGTCATTAAAAAAAATGACTGAAATGAAAGGACACTATACAGAATACTGAATACTGAGAATAAAAAATAGTACTGATAGATTGTTTTTAAAGTTTCTTTTTTATATGTAATTTAAAATACAATTGCATAAGACAAAAATTATAATCTATACTGGTGGACATATAAGGCATAAAGCAGAGGTGGAGCTACATAGGAGCAACTTTTTCTATACTGTTGAGGGTAGTAATTCAAACTGATTGCTATAAACTAAGATATTAACTGTAATTCCCCAGGGCAACAACTCAGTAATACATAATAAAGTAGACAATAAAGCAGGGGTGGGCAACATCCAGCCCGTGGGCTGTATGTTGTTGTTGTTGTTAAATGCCATCAAGTCGATTCCAACCCATAATGACCCTGAATAGGGTTTCCAAGAAGCAACTGGTGAGCTTGAACCACTGACCTTGTGGTTCAACCCGACCTTACAGTCCAGTGCATTAAGGCACAGCACCACACCAGGACTCCAGCCATCATGTTAGGGGTGAGTTAATTAAATGTTTGACCAAATACAGCAGGCTAATTTTTAAGTTGAAGGAGGTCTGGTAGTGTAGTGGTTATGAATTGGGCTGCTAACCCTGGTTAGCAGTTCGAAACTACAGCTGTTTCATGGGAGAAAGATGAGGCTTTCTGCTCCTATAAAGATTTACATCCTTGGAAACCCTGTACAGGGTCGCTATGAGTGGGAACCTACTCCATGACACATAACAACAACAATTTTTAGGTTGATAGTTTTGTATGGCCCATGGATGATGTTATATATTTTGGCAGAAAAAAGGTTCTCCACCCCTGCAGTAAAGGAAATGGGAATCAAAATGGTGCACTATAAAAATTTTTTTTAAACACAAAAAAGTGGTAACAGAGGAATTGAAAAGTGATATAAGACGTAAAACAAATAGTAAAATGTCAGAAGTTAGTCCTTCCTTATTAGTAATTATTTTAAATATAAATTATTAAATTCTCCAATAAAAAAGGCAGAAATGGAAAAAATGGATTTAAACACATGATTCAACAATACACTTTCTCTACTGTTTATTACTAGAGAAATGGCATTAAGATAAAATTTTTGAAAGATAAAGAATATTATATAATGATAAAATGGTCCTTCCATCAAAGTGATTTATCACTTATAAATATATAAGCACCTAACAACAGAGTCCCAAAACACAAGAAGCAAAAACTGACAGAATTGAAGGAAGATATAGACAGTTTGACAGTAATACTTGAAAGCTTCAATATCCTATTTTCAATACGAGATAAAACTAGACAGATCAGTCAGGAAATAGAGGCCTTGACTAACACCATAAACCAACTAGACCTCACACACACACACACACACACACACACACACACACACATAATTGGCAAAGAACAAGGCACCAGGAATTGATGGAATGAAAATTGAAATCTTTCAAAAAAGTGAGGCGGCACAGGAGGCACTCACTCATCTCTGTTAAGAAATTTGGAAGAAAACGATCTGGCTGACTGATTGGAAAAGATCCACATTTGTGCCCATTCCAAAGAGAGGTGACCCAACGGAATGCGGAAATCATCGGGCAATCTCTCTGATATCCCATGCTAGTAAAGTTTTGCTAAAGGTAACAAAGAAACAACTACAATCATACATTGACAGAGAACTTCCAGAGGTTCAAGCTGGATTCAGAAGAGGCCATGGAACGAGGGAAATCATTGCTGATGTCCGATGGATCTTGGCTGAAAGCAGAGAATATCAGAAAGATGTTTACCTGTGCTTTATTGACTACACAAAGGCTTTCGATTGAGTGGATCATGACAAGTTATGGACAACACTGCGAAGTATGAGTATTCCGGAACACTTAATTGTGCTCATGAGAAATCTGTACCTGGACCAAGAGGTAGTTGTTCAAACAGAACATGGGAACATTGAATGGCTTAAAATTAAGAAAGGTGTGCGACAGGTTTGTATTCTTTCACCATACTTATTCAACCTGTATGCTGAGCAAATAATCCGAGAAACTGGGTTCTATGAAGAAAAACGTGGCATCAGGATTGGAGGAAGACTCATTAACAACTTGCAATACGCAGATGATACAACCTTGCTTGCTGAAAGTGAAGAAGACTTAAAACATTTACTGATGAAGATCAAAGACCACAGCCTTCAGTATGGATTGCATCTCAATGTAAAGAAAACAAAAATCCTCACCACTGGACCAATAAACAACATTCTTATCAATGGAGAAAAGATTGAAGTTGTCAAGGACTTCATTCTTCTTGGATCAACTATCATCACTCATGGAAGAAGCAGTCAAGAAATCAAATAACGTATTGCCATTAGACAAATCTGCTGCACAAGACCTTTTTAAAGTGTTGAAGAGCAAAGATGTTAGCTTGAGGACTAAGGTGCGCCTGACTGAAGCCATGGTATTTTCAATTACTTCACATGCATGTGAAAACTGGACAGTGAATAAGGAAAACTGTAGAAGAATTGATGCTTTTGAGTTATGGTGTTGGAGGAGAATATTGAAAGTGCCATGGCTGCCAAAAGAACCAACAGATCTGTTTTGGAAGAAATATAGCCAGGATGGCCAAACTTCATCTCTCATACTTCGGACATGTTGTCAGGAGGGACCAGTCACTGGAGAAGGATATCATGTTTGGTAAGGTGGAAGGTCAGAGAAAAAGAGGCAGACCCCCAATGACAGGGATTGGCCAAGTGGCAGCATCGATGGACTCAAGCGTGGCAACAGTAGTGAGGTTGGCCCAGGATCGGGCAGTGTTTTGTTCTGCTGTGCATAAGATCGCTATGGGTTGGTACCGACTCAATGGCACCTAACAACAACAACATATATATGAGTTCTGTTGTGGTGTTGTGGGTTAATGCGCCAGACTGCAAAGCCATTTGAACTGCAAGGTTGGTGGTTCAAGATCACTAGTCACTCCTTGGAAACTCTACTGGTCGCTATGGGTAGGAACCAACTCAACGGCACTAAACAACAACAACAATGTATATGTATGGGACATATACAGCCAGAGTGCTCCTTGGAGGCCAGGATGGCCAAACTGTGTCTCTTATACTTCGTACATATTGTCAGGAGGGACCAGTCGCTGGAGAAGGATATCATGTGTGGTAAGGTGGAGGGTCAGAGAAAAAGAGGAAGACCCCAAGCAAGATGGATTGGCAAATTGACAACATCAATGGGCTCAAGAGTGGCAACAATTGTGAGGTTGGCCCAGAATTGGGCAGCGTTTCTTTCTGTTGTGCATAGGGTCGCTATGAGTCGGTACTGACTCAATGGCACCTAACAACAACAACAACAAATATATATATATATTATACATATTACATTGTAGGCTTACATATTATATTGTAGGCTTATCCTACAACGTCAAACCAGGACTCCAATTGTTGGGTAGTGTGTCCTATAGGTATGGGACACACTACCCAACAATTGGAGTCCTGGTTTGCCATTGTAGGATAAGCATTGAACTGCAAGGTCAGTTGAAATTATAAGGTCGGTGGTTTAAACTCACCAGCTACTCCTTGGAAATCCTATACAGGGTTGCTACGAGTAGGAATCGACTTGACGGCACACTAACAACAACCCAACAGTGCCAGAAGATACTTTCTTCTGGAGTGCACATGGGATAGTCTTCAGAAGAGACCATATTTGTATCTTCTTATATCTTTGATATACTCATACAATGAGACAGATGAGAACTAGAACTCAAAGACTGCCTTGTTTTTCAGAATCCTGCAAGTTTGCTGCCTTTGACAGGGTGTAATCTTACCACTTTTCTATTGCTCAGTTTACTGAACAATATTGGAAGTTTTCTTCTCTGACAGGTTTCCACCTTACATAGCTTCTGACTTTCACAGGTTATTGTATCTTCTTGATGGATTGACTCTTTCAATCCTTTTTTTCTCCTAACAATTTTTGGCTTCAATGTCTATTTTGTCTGATATTAATAAACCTACTCTAGCTCTCTTTGGGGTACTGTTTGCATGGAATATCTCATTGCATCCTATTATTTTCAATCTAATTATGTCCTTGTATCTACAAGTAAGTGTCTTATAGATAATATATGTTCAAATCATTTAAAAAATCTATTTAATTTCTTACTTTTCATTGGAAAGTTCAATCTTTGTATATTTAATGTAATTAATGATAAGGAAGGACATACTTCTGTTTTGTTGTTTTCTATAGGTCTTATATCTTTTTTGTTCAATTCTTCAGTTACAGTTTATTTTGTGTCTGATTTTTTTTGGTAATGTATCATTTTGAATTCTGTCTCATTTTATTTTCTTTGTGTTTTATGATTATTTTCTTAATGGTTGCTCTAGGAATTTAAATCAACATATTTACTTATAACATCTATTTGGAATTATACCACCTTAATCTTCATAGAATAAGGAACTCTGGTAGCTCAGTGGTTACAAATCAGGCTGCTAACCTCGCAGTCAGTAGTTCGAAGTTACCAGCCATTCCATGGGAGAAAGATGAGGCTTTCTGCTCCCGTAAACATTTACCGCTTCGGAAACCCTATACAGGATCACTATGAGTCAGAACCGACTCCATGTCATACCACCACCACCACTAATCTTCATAGAAGACAAAAAATGCTATCATCACAAATTTCAACTTTATATATTGTGAATATGTCAATATACATTTATAATTATTGCTTCATACAATTGTCTTAAATCATAGGGAAAACAGTTACAACAACAACAAAAATACACAAATATTGTATTTTATATTTGCCTATGCTGGTGTGCTTTATTTCTTTGTGCGTTCTATTCATATCAGCCTGAAGGATTCTTTAGCATTTCTTGTAGGACCCATCCAACCAATGAGGGGAAGTTTCCGTTTGAAAGCAAAAAAAAAAAAAAAAAAAGAAACCCCAGAGACCATGGGTAAACATAAGAGTGAAATTGTAGGGAGAATTTAGGGACTTCATGGTTCAATTGCATGGTTTTCTTCATGGCAGGAACTCCAAGTTCATCTACTTAGCATAAGGAGGGAAGTCTGCAGACATTTGAGGACTACATAAAAGGTTTAAAGTAGCAACTGAGAGTTATGGGAGTAGGAGCTTAGCCAAGAGCAGCTCCCATGTACCCACCTACCCTCCACTCCTGCGGTTGGAAATTCATCCTCTGTGGCTGGGCGTTGTCCTGCGGCTCTTGGAAACCCCTTCTGAGGGTTCACTACACTCCAAGAGGACGCCATGTTAAGTATGGGAGGTGAGTCTCAGGCAGAACTGGGATCCGCTCCTAGCGGCCCTCAATGCAGGGGCGCCAGTTGGTCCCAGCAGGCCTTGCGACGTAAGTCAGAGTTCTGTGACGTGACACGGCGCCGTCGCCTTGGAGGGGTTGACGGGGTGAGGGAGTCGGCTTCAGTCTTTGTGAGGAGGACCAAGGCTTGGGGTAGAAAAGAGACTGAGGGGCGGGCCAGGACTGAGCGAGGAGTGAACTAGGACTGAGCAAAGAGTTGAGGGGCTGATTGGTTGGCCACCATCGCCTGTAACAGCCGCCCCAGAGGTGTTCCCTGGGGCAGGTCGGATTTACTAGGCCGCAGCTGCCATGGCGATAGATTTCCATGATCGTCAGAGTGGGTTCCGCCACAGGGAGGTGATAAGGTTCATCAACAGTGAGATTATCATGAATGATGGCGGCCCCGAATTTTATGTGGCCTTCCGCTCGCAGCCCTGGACAGAAGTGGAGGACCGACTTAGTACCGTTGTGGTAGACTCGCAGGTGCCCCGCACCATCAAGAGGGCCTGTGCTTGGAGTGCGCTGGCCCTGAGTGTGCGTGCGACCGCTAGGCAGTGGGAGCAGCAGGCACGCCAGGTGCTGAGTATGCAGGAGAAGATGGAGGGGCAAGAAGAGTTGTCTTTGGCGAAGACCGCAGAGCTGCAGCGACTGCGTGAGGAACACGAGGAGGCCAAGAAGCGGCTGTATTCCACACGGGCTGCCCTGGAGCAGGCCCTGAGTAAACGCAACATACTGCATGGGCAGCTGCTCCAGACAGAGAGATCGACCCAAGGGGTCCCACTACCCTTGGATACAGTACCTCAGCCCCAAGCCCAGCCGCAGGGGGCCGAAGCGTGGACCCTGAATGCAGACCAGTATGGAAATACTATTGCCATGGGGGCACAAGGCTGGCTGCATGGGGAATCTCCCATGGTAGGCACAGCACCTATGGCCTACATGCCCAGTCCACCGAATCCTTTCACCCCAGTAATTCAACACCCTTTGCCAATGCCAGGGCCACAGCCATTCCCATTCCATGTACCACACCCAGTGGCTCCTGTAGTAGTCACGGGAGCAGAATCGACAGCAACCCCACTTCAGATGCCACCTCAAGGGCTATACCAACCTCACCTATATGCTCTGATGGACTTTCAGGCACACACGCCTCCTCTGTGGAACCAGAGTTACTATGGCCAGGGGGAATGTCTTTACACCCCCCACGGCACGGCTCCCCTGGGAAACAGCAAGTTTAACAGTCAGGAAGAAAGTCCAAAGAGGTTCCAGGAGACAGCCCCCCTGGGGAACAATAGTAGCCTCCATCAGGAGGAAGGTCCAGGGAGGTCCCAGAAGACAGAGCCCTTGGGGGACAGCAAAAGCCATGATGTGAGAGACAGCCCAAAGAAACAGAAGCCTCAGGGGCAAAAGGCCGAGCCACCAAATGGGAAAAAAGCCTCAGAATCCCAACAGTGGGAGAAGCCTGCCCATGGCAGCAGTACAGCCATTTGGAAGTGCCAGTCATGTGGATGGAAGAATTTTTCATGGCGCACGGCCTGCTATAAATGCAAGGAAGTCTACAGAACAGATGACAGCGGAGACCTTGACCCAGGACAAGCTCCTCACTGATCTCAGCATGGTGAGTAAGAATGAAGACACACTCCACAGTAAAATCTATTTCCTGAGGCTCCTTTCTGATGCAAAGAAAAATAATTAATGGAAAATTTGATAACTAAAATGATCATTTAGAAAATGAAACAATCCATTATTATATTACCCAGTTTAGTCACTTTGTTATTATTTTGGGTACACACTCACCCACATAAATACACAGTTTAATCTTTTCATTCATTGAGTTTAATAAAGAGGGACCACTTTTGAATACTGCACTAACTCTTTCAATAGGAGACTTCTTCTAAATGTACTTCGATTTTCAGGTGGTGGATTCTGGATGACGGATGGTGATTGGTTTACACCCTTGAGAAGTTGAAGACATGAAGCTTTTCCAGTTTTCACCTTAACCTGTTTGCCCACCCCTACTCTCCTGCCCTTTCCCCCTCTTTTCTGCTTTATCGTTAACCTCCTTTTCCCAAAAATGTGTATTTTTAGAATTTCAAGTTATATTGTATGTTAGGAGCACTGCTTCTCTTGGAAAATGCTGTTATTCCTCTGTAAACGACTATACATCATAATATTTGTTAGCTTAAAAAACCCCAACATTATAGGGGAGGTCCTGTTTTTGTGCTTCTGAGCTCCAGGGATCTTAATTGTTGAAGAAGTTATACCTGTCACATTAGAAAATCTCTCAAGAGTTGAAAGAAACAACACCTCAACTCTGAGTGACCTTCAGCTGAGTGAGCCCCCAACTGACTGGAACTGAGAAAAGTGAGAGGCAAGGGAAAAGATGTTTTGACACATTTTAGGGGGAAAGGAGTCCTGGTGTGGTGCTTTAGGGTAAGCACTGGACTGCTAACCACAAGGTCAGCAGTTAAGACCCACCTGCAACTCCTCAGAAGCGAATCCATGTCACCTAACAACAACAAGGGGGTGGGGAAAGGGGAGAGTCAACTGATTTTATTAGAACTTAATTTCTCAGTTTGGACAAGAGATTAAGTTGTAAGAGTTGAGGGGGAGATTGTAGTATTAAATCCTACAAATGACAGCAAATTTGAGGAATTTGATTTAATTTATTAAACAGATAGTCAGAATTAGATGTTATTATCTGGTGCACACATTATGACACGATGTGGGGAGTTTGGTTAAATGACACAGAGAGCCTAATTTTATTACAGAGGTGATTCCCTTGCCTTGCATGCAGTGTGGCCTTCAGGTAAAGCCAATGGAAATAACATCCTAATCCATTTATGCAGTTCCGGGGGCAACATAAAGAGACTTTCATGGAAGGACTTGAGTGTGAACTGCTGAACTTGAGCTCATTGATCCCAAGTGAGACAAATGAGCAGTGGTAAAGATCAGAAAGGACTTTTCTAGTACTCTGCTGAATTCCTCCCTTGAGCGGGAAAGTGGCCTACAGGCCTGGCTGAAAAAACCCACTGGCCTGGGAGGCAATATTGGATACCCTCTGGAGCCCTCAGCCTTGGACTGTCCTATCTCAACCACCTTTCCATACAACAGCAGATGAAAAACAAAGTAGATTCCAATGACAATGGAGCCACAATGCTATGAGATGAGAACTGGACTAAGGCATGCCCTCTTGAGTATGCTCCTAGATCCCTTCTTTGTCACTTGATGTGTTCTCTGCAGGCTCTCTGCTTCCCTAAAGCAGCTGCTACAAGGCAAGGAAGGAACAAAAGGGGAGCCCAGTGCATAGGTTAGGTTGGCCTCTAGTCTGAAGAAAATGTTCCCCCTTAATATTCCACCTACATCAACAAGATCAACTTTTGTCTGGAATTTGTTTCAAATTCCTAACTACTAATAAAGTGTGTGCTTTACCTGCTGTGTATTCTATGTAGTGTGTACCTCAGGACAACTTTACTGAGCGGCGACAGTTTATACCTCCATATTCCCTCCACCCAATGAAGTGAAGCAAGTTCAATCTCATTCATTATTAAAGGGTCTCTCCTCTTCTTGAGAACTACCTAAGAATTATTGCTGAGGAAGAGATTCTATGGAAGGGCTTTCAATCTATCATGGTTGCCCATGTTACCCTTACTGTTCATATCCACATGCATGGTCCCTTGGAGGTGGGCATCTCTGGCTTCTGAGTCAGCAGGTCATGGCTGGGTGGGACATCTCTGCTTAGACTGTGAGCCCTAGTGCCTGGGTTCCAGGCTCCCTGCATGTACCAAGAAGCTATTCCCTTGAGGTGCTGTCTCTCTGAGGCCTGCTGAGGACTCATAGGTAGAAATTTATCTTCTGTCTTTCTGCTTCCAAGGCACAGTCCTCTCTCACACTCCTGTATAGAATCCCATCAAGGTGCTTAGGATTCTAGAAAGCAGCCAGTCTGTAGAATGTGGGCTAACAAAATAACGGTTCCATGAGGCAAGGGAGTGTGGAGGCTGGTATATACAGACAAGGGTGAGAGCAGAGATTAGAGTGATGATTGCATGAGGGTGGAACACAAGAGAAAGCAGCCCATGAGGAACATGAAACACAAAGCTAAACTTTCTGGGTTAGGTTGTGGTCCTCTTGGGTATGCTGATTGCTGATTGTTGTTGTTAAGTGCTGTCAAGCCGGTCCCGACCCATAGCGACCCTATATAGGGTTTCTGAGGAGCATCTGGTGAGTTTGAACCACTGACCTTGCAGTTCAACCAACTTTGCAGTCCAGCACATTAGCCCACAGTACCACACCAGGACTTCCTGCTGATAACTCCCTGGAATTTTGGGAAGATGGGACACAGATGTGAGTTGGAAATGTTCCAGCATAATCCATTTTGTAGTACCAGCAGGTCATTCTAGATCTTATTTCATTTATAGCTTCAGAGTGGACTCTGCACACTATTGGCATAACTTTTGGTCTACATGAAAGTAGATCTTTGTTTTATATGGATTTTATATAGTTTACTATGTATAGTCGTTCAGGGCTGATCTTTTTCAAAGCAGCCTGTATATTTTGACCTGAATCATTGAGGCTGCCTGTTTAAATCACTATGTTCTTTTGGACTGGGCGCATACAAGTAGAGGCATCAGGTTTCCATGGCCAGGGTCTGGGGGTTTGGAACCAATGAGACCTGAATTGGGATACTTGCTCTGCTGTTCACTAGTTATGTAACCTTGAGTAACTTACTGAACGTCTCTAAGTCCCAACAAGTGTCAATTCCCTTTCCTTAGCCTCAAGGTTCTTCTCTGAATGCTGTGATAATGACTGTAAGGGATTGTTAATTATGTTGTTAGGTGCCACCAAATCCTGGTTCAGACTCATAAAGACCTTATGCACAACAAAATGAAACACTGCCTGGTCCGGCACCAGCCTCAAAATTGCTATGCTTGAGCCAGTTGTTGCTGCCACTGTGTCAATCCATCTTTTTGGGGGGTCTTTCTCTTTTTCATTGACTCTCCACTTTACCAAACATGATGTCCTTCTCCAGAGACTGGTCCCCTCCTGACAACATGTCCAAAGAATGAGAGACAAAGTGTCACCATCCTTGCTTCTAGGGAGCATTCTGGCTGTACTTTTTCCAAGACAGATTTGTTTGTTCATTTGGCAAGTCCATAGTACTTTCAATATTCGTCTCCAACACCAGAATTCAAATGCATCAATTTTTCTACTGTCTTCCTTATTCATTATATGAGATGAATGGAAATACCATGACTTGGACTAGGTTCATCTTAGTCCTCAAAGTATCACCTTTACTCTTTACGTTAAAGTGGTCTTTTGCAGCAGATTTGCCTAATGCAATACATCCTTTGATTTCTTGCTGCTGCTTCCATGAGCACTGATTGTGAACCTCAGCAAAATGAAGTGTTTGACAACTTCAGTCTTTACTCATTTATCCTGATGTTATTTACTGGTCCTGTTGTAAGGATTTTTAGTACTGAAGGCTGTTTGATCTTCTTCAGTAAGTACTTTAAGTCCTGTTCACTTCCAGCAAGCAAGATTGTGTCAATTGCATATCACAGGTTATGCAGGTAAGAGTTCGTACTGAATTATTAATGATATTACAGTAAGAGTTACTGAATGCTTGCTATGTGTCAGGCACACTAAGTACATTATCTCTTTTGGTGATTGTAAGGTTTAATAGGTACCTCTATTAATAGTTCTTGGAAGTGGGTATAATTATTTCTAATTTTATTGGTGTAATAACTCAATACTCAATTTTGGAAACTGGTGAAGCTTGGCTTCAAAATGAAATCTTACTGGTTCCCATGTCTATGTTTCTTTCATTTCATCACATTGCCTTAGCATTTTACCCTTACTAAGAAATATTGGAGTCCTGGTGTGGCACTGTGAGATAATGCACTGGACCAAAAGGTCAGTTTGCAAGGTTGGTGGTTTAACCTCACCAGCCGTTCTTCAAAAACTCTATACAGGGTTTCTATGAGTCAGAACCCACTTCTAGAATCTAGAAGTGATCATTATTGTCCTCAAGGACCTCCTATTCTATTAGAAGAAATAAGACCAAACTGTAGTTCTCAACCTTCCCATAAATTGTTGTTGTTAAGTGCCAAGTCGGCTTCGACTCTTAGTGACCCTGAATAGGGTTCCCAAGGAGTGGCTGGTGCGTCTGAATGATCAACCTTGCAGTTAACAGTCCAGTGCTTATCCTACAGTGCCACACCAGGACTCCTCCCATCAATTATTCTACCATAAATTATTTTGGCCTTTAGATGCCAGGTTTTGAAAGAGCCTATCAAAGAGTGTTAATCAATAAATAATATTTCCTATTTAAATTCTAAAAGCATATATGACTATGACGTTCTCTCATACAAAGTTGCTGTAATTCCAACTATAAGGAGTCACCTTTTTGTGTGAGAATTCAATGAGTAAATTTTAAAATGTACTCATGTTTAGAACACAAAACAGTCCTTAGACTATAATAAGTGCTCAGTAAATATTGTTATTATGTGCAGCTTAATCAAAGGCAAATGGACCACTTTACTAAGTTCTTTGTAATATTTTAATACCTCAGAATCCCTCGATACTACTGTTTTGAACTTCTAGGCATTTTGGAAATACAAGATACAAACCATGTCTGTAGAAAGCTAATAGTTGGGTTTTGTTTTTTTTTTTTTTACTTCTTAAAGTTTTTGTTGTGAATTGAGTGATAGTTTACATCAGAGAACATCAACCTTACACTCATCCCATCATACTTCATCTCATTGCAATTTGCTTCCA
>NW_006408569.1:14612304-14619541 GCF_000296735.1 Chrysochloris asiatica | reverse complement strand
TCCTCACAAAGAGATCGTTTTTTTTTTTTTTTTTTTGATGTACACCAAAGCACTCAGGAATATATAATCATTCAAACAATCAAAGGGTATACCCTGCAAGCCTGACCCCCAGCCAACAGCATGCAGCCGTTCTTCCTCCCTGAGTCTAGAGTCCCCAGCCGCTCCATCTCTCAACGTTATCATCTCTGCCTCCATCTCTGGCATTGCTGCTTATCTAGATAGGGTTCCACACTCTGCTTTTCTTCCTTGATGGTCCCACAGTCCTCTGCTCCTGGACTGCAAGATCAACCACTCCCCTCCTTTTGCTACAAAATATCTATCTTTACATTTGTAACATTCACAATCAGTCCTCATAGCAATTATTCACTATTGAACCACAAGTCTTATCCCCATCTTCTTTCACCAGCCCCATCTAGACAGGTTGGAAACCACTCAGTGGAGATTCTACCTTCCCCCGCATCCTCTGGAACTAGGCTCCCTCTTGAAAGCTTGTAAGCCAATCACTTTTTGCCTTTGTAGCTCCCCCATCCCCTCCATTTTGGGTAGCCAATGTCTAAGTTGTCTATCCCTGTCAACCCTGTGTGCAGAGGGTGTGGGTATGATCCAAAGCTAATGGTTTTAACATGCATAAATGCCAATAAGTGCCAAAGAATTTTATTGGGAATCAAGCTTAGCACTGGACCCAAGGTCAGTTTGAACTGCAAGGTTGGTAGTTCAAACTCACCAGTAGCTCCTTGGAAACTCTATATATGTATAGGTCACTATGAATCAGAACTGACTCGACAGCACTTAATTACAACAACAATTATAATAAGTGGGTTGAAAATGTTGATAGCCAGATAATTCAAAATTATGCCCTCAGTCTATGAAAAATTGCTAAGAAATTTTGTTTTGCTTTAAAACAATAAGCAACATTAGAGCTCCACTTATGATGTTTTCTAGCTCTTTGTCTTTTATGAGCTCATCTACTATTTTAGGTTTTATTTTTCATTCTTTGCTACGTTACAAAAATAATTGCACACAAGGCAGAAACCTCTGATAACTTTTATGCTAGGCAGCATTAAGTCATACCCTAATGTTTATAAAATGATGACAAAAAGTTCTCTATGATCTTGGTTTCCCTGGCATACCATTATAAAATAGAGGGGGAGAGAAAGGAATAGCCAGAAATATCACCATAGAAAGCTTGTAAGTCCACCTTCTGCCTATAACTGATTGGAATACCTAAAATGGGGCTACAACGTGCCCAGCGAAGGAGGCTTCCTGCAGAGCCTCTGCATTACATAGGACCATAGGTGGAATACTGAATAGCATTCAGACTCTTCAGAGGTGGGAAATTTCCACTTGAAAGGACAAGCAGACTAGCCTGGAGTGGCTGGAAGAACAGAAGATACTTCTTGAAAGAAAGACGGACAGGAAAAATACAAAACAATATAAGCAGTCCAACTGATTACTACAAGAATAAGCAATTTGCTTGCCCAGGAGACATCAAGGCAAGTGGCAAATGCCACTTCCAAGACTAAGTGGCAAACGCCTTTCCAAGACTTCTAAGAATAAGACTTAATGGGATTGGTGACCATGTTCATCACCGATAAGGGGAAACGAGGGAAAAACAGCAATGAAGCTGCGAGCTAAGCCCTACAATGTTCAATAGACTCTTGTGAACCAGGTGTAGACCTGGCCGGCCAGCAGTGTGGCTAGACCTGGGAACTCTTGGCCCAGAGTCAGTGACACAGCCACAGAGGACTAGATTGGAGAGTGAAGCGTCCAGCTGACAAGAAGAGAGGGCCTATGCACAAGAACACCCACACTTGCAGATAATACCCACTTGACCTGGCTTCAATGACTGGATGATCAGAGCTCAACTAGTAGAATAAAGAAGAGGAAACAAAGAGTAATCTGATATAATTTGATGAACTTGACCTACACCTATGGATACAGTAGCTCAAAAGAGGGAATAAATTTATAATGAGGATCATTCCCACCCCCTCCATACACAGAGTAGACAGGGATGGGCAACTTGAACATTGGCTACCCAAAATGGAAGGGCTACAAAGGCAAGAAGTGACTGGCTTACAAGCTTTCAAGAGGGAGCCTAGATTCAGAGGGCATGGAGGAAGGTAGAATGTCCACTGAGTAGTATCCAATTTGTCTGCGCAGGGCTGATGAAAGGAGATGCGGATAGGTCTTTTGTGATACAATAGTGAATAATTGTTATCAGGACTGATTGTGAGGGTTGGAAATGTAAAGGTAGACATTTTGTAGCAAAAGGAAGGGAGTGATTGACTTTGCTGTCTAGGAACTGAGGTTCCTGGGACCATCAAGGGAGAAGAGAGGAGAGCGGGACCCTATCCAGAGAAGCAGTGATGGATGCAGAGATGATGACATGGAGGGATGGAGTGGCTGGGGACTTTAGACCCAGAGAGGGAGCGGGACTGTGTGTTGACGACTGGGGGTCAGGCTTGCAACCTTTGCTTGGTTGATGATGAATGAGGGGGATTGTAACCATGGCAATGTAATGATATACGATAGGATGAATGTAAAGCTAATGTTCTCCCATGTAAACAATCACATAATTCACAATAAAACATTCCAAATAAATAAATACGAAAGCCTGGGGAAAAAAAAGTTCTCTATGTGTTTTGTCTTGTAAGTAAAAGTTTTAGGGAATATAATCTCATTTCTTTTTTTGCTTGATATATATTTGTTTTGTGGAGTCTTGGTGTGTGGTGTTGTGGGTTAATGCGCTGGACTGCAATGTCAATTTGAACCACAAGATAGGTGGTTCAAGCTCATCAGCCGCCCTTCAGATACCATATACAGGGTCACTATGGGTTGGAACCAACTCAATGGCACTTACCAACAACAACATTTACTTTGATAATTTCGGAGAACCATATTGATTCCAAGAAAGAAAAATATTGTACAAGTTCTGAAGATTTCATGCTTTTACCACTGCATCTCCTGATATTGTGTAGACAGCTTCAAAATTTTAGAACATATATGGCATATTTTGTAAAATACTTATATAATTGAACTACCCATTGATCAATGTTTCTAGAACTTTTTAATGAAATGTTTATTACTGAGAAGTAAAAGGTAAATATTGCCAATGTTGCATTTATAACTACAAAATGCATTTAAAAAATCTATCATTGGCTGTTTTGTTTGCTAGTTAATAATATTTCTTTCATATTTAGGAAGTTATGTAAGGAAACATTTATAGACCATTTCATTGCATTACTCTGCCCAAATTTGGTGTTTGTGATACATAGATCAAAGTGGTCATCATGTTTCAAAACATCAGAGATTGCTTTAAAAATGTTTCAGGAAAAAAAATATATAGACAAAATAGAAGTCTGTTAGGCTTTAATCTTCTAGAGTTAGCTTCAGTGGGGAAAACTTTACTCTTGAGCTTCTAAGAAAGAGTACAAATTTTTAGATGAAAAGCTGGAGCCTCCTTTACAAAGAAATGATATTTTGTTATATTGACATGATACCCTGAGAACCTTCACACGGGATGAAGGGAGACAGAGAGAAGATCCAGTCACTACCCACAAAGACAGCTGAGTTTATGAGGCCAAAAGAGGTACATGATGATTTGTCTGTCAGGTAGTAAGGTGTGAGATGCAAAGAGTTATTTCTGTAAACTGAAATGACCAGACCACATCATAGATTTTGATAAATTAGGGATGTGAAAGTCAATGTCAGAAATTATATAATCCTTGAGGCTGATACAAGGGGGTTTCAAAAAGTTCATGGAAAAGGAAAATGAAAGGTTACTGGAAAATTTCCACAAACTTTTTGAAGCCTACTTGTATATACATAGGAGCCATGGTAATACTGTAGATAAACACTGGACTGCTAACAACACGGTCAGCAGTTCAAACCCATTAGTCGCTCCATGGTGAAAGAAGAAACTTTCTACTTCCACAAAGATTTATAGCCTCGGAAACCCTATACAGGGATTGCACTGAGTTGAAATTGACTTGATGGCAGTAGGTGATGGTGGTGAGGCTAATAAGAAGCTGCTCTCTGCAGAGGTTATCCCTATAAAGAGGAAGAGGAGAGGGGAAGGGAAGGGAACTAACTAGGCACCAGGTACTGTGCTAGAATCTGGATGTGCAAAGAGGAATAAAGCATTATCCCTGTTTCTCTCAAGTTCAAAAGTTTATATGAAGAACAAACAAAAAGGCAACATCTTGAAGGTTTAGGTTTCAGGCATCTCATTTATTCTTACAGGGAAGGAGAAAAAAAAAATAAAACTGGTGCGAGGTGGCCTATATTGGGTCTAGAAAAAGAAGAATTGAACAATAAGAACTTATCTGTGTATCCAGGTCTATCCAGGATTAGAGATGCTCATATCACTTTAAAAATAAATTAATCATTATTCTGTGACTTTATATAGATATGCTGATGATGCAGATCCTAGATCTGTAAGCCTGAAAGAACAGATCTTGACTCTGTAAGAACCTTACAAGTCTTAGTGACCAAGTTGTTGTTGTTAAGTGCTGTCAAGTCAGTTCCACACAGGTTAATTCAGTGTCTGATTTCAGAAGTCTTGTAGACATAGGCATGCCATTAGCCAGGGTAGGGGGAGAGCTCATACTTGAAGATTGTAAGAAGAAAATTCTAGAAGTCAAAATTATAGTTGCTAAATAGGACACTGGAGTCTGAGAAAGTCAATGCAGTAAACTCAGCGTTAATGGTGGATATCCAGAAGATAATATACACAGTATTTACTCAACCAGCCTGTGTTCAAATCCTGGACCTGACACTAACCAGTTGTGATCCTGAGCAGGTTACTTAGTCTCATTGCATGTTGTCTTCTTTATTGGTAAAATGGGACTGTTGCTTAGTTGTTTTTGAGTGCCGCCCAGTTGGTTCCGACTTTTAGTGACCCAGTATAGGGTTTCTGGGGAATAGCTGGTGAGTTTGAGTCACCAACCTTACAGTTGAAACTGACCTCGAGGTCAAGAGCTTATAGGAAACCTGAAATGTAGCAAGTAATTAACAAATATTAGTTATTGTTACTGTAATGGTTAATGAGCCCTGGTAGCATTGTGGATTACCAGCTGGGCTGCTAACTGCAACGTCAGTAGTTTGAATCTGCCAGAGGAGAAAGATGAGACTTACTGCTCCCATAAAGATTTACAGTCTCAGAAACCCTATATAGGGTCATGATGAGTTGGAACCAGTTCTGGCACACAGCTACGACAATCACCCTGTGAAAGGTAATGATGATATATGAGAATGTGGCTAGGCCATGATTCTCAGTATGATGTAATTATCCTTCCATTTTGTGATCTGATGTAAGGGGAGTTTCCTTGGGTGTGTGGCCTGCATCCAATAAAATGGACCTATGGCAAAACTCTCTCTGTCCTGAATCCTACTCATCAACACCTGATCTCCAGTTTTGGGCCATGAACCAGAATCCTGCCACCAACTTGCAGATTTTGGGATTTGCCCAATTGTGCTCATGAGGAATCTGTACATAGACCAAGAAGCAGTTTTTCGAACAGAACATGGGAACAATGAATGGTTTAAAATTTAAAAAGGTGTGCAACAAGGTTGTATTATTTCACCATACTTATTCAACTTGTATGCTGAGCAAATAATCCAAGAAGCTGGGTTCTATGAAGAAAAACGTGGAATCAGGATTGGAGGAAGACTCATTATCAACCTGTGATATGCAGATTATACAACCTTGCTTGCTGAAAGTGAAGAAGACTTAAAACATTTACTGATGAAGATCAAAGAGCACAGCTTTTGGTATGGATTACATCTCAATGTAAAGAAAAAACAAAAATCCTCACCACTGGACCAATAAACAACATTCTTATCAACAGAAAAAAGATTGAAGTTGTCAAGGACTTCATTCTTCTTGGATCAACTATCAACACTCATGGAAGAAGCAGTCAAGAAATCAAATGATGTATTGCATTAGGCAAATCTGCTGCACAAGATCTTTTTAAAGTGTTGAAGAGCAAAGATGTCAGCTTGAGAACTAAGGTGCGCCTGACCCAAGCCATGGTATTTTCAATTACTTCACATGCATGTGAAAGCTGGACAGTGAATAAGGAAAACCATAGAAGAATTGGTAGTTTTGAGTTATGGTGTTGGAGGAGAATATTAAAAGTGCCATGGGCTGCCAAAAGAACCAATAGATCCGTTTTGGAAGAAGTGCAGCTGGGGTGTTCCTTGGAGGCCAAAATGGCCAAACTTTGTCTCTCATACTTCAGACATATTGTCAGGTAGGACCAGTCAATGGAGATGGATATCATGTTTGGTAAGGTGGAGGGTCAGAGAAAAAGAGGAATACCCCCAATGCGATGGATTGGCCAAGTGGCAGCATCAATGGACTCAAGAGTGGCAACAGTAGTGAGGTTGGGCCAGGATCGGTCAGTGTTTCGTACTGACTTGATGGCACCTAACAACAACAATAACTCCAGCCCTGTGAGCCAGCAGTCTGACATCTGACCCTCCAGTTTTGGTTTTGTTAGTCCCTGCAACCATGTGAGTCAAGAAAAGCCTCTAGTCTCATGCCTAACCCATCCATTTAAAACTTGCCAGCCTCCATTATTTAGTAATTTCCTTGAAATAAATCTCTCTCTATATATATTTCCAGCACTCATCTGCCAGTTTGTCATACTGTGGTGACTTGTGTTTACTGTGATACTGGAAGCTATGCCACTGGTATTTTAAATACCAGCAGATTCACCCATGACAGACAGGTTTCAGCTGAGCATCTATACTAAGACTAGGATGAAAGACAGATGGACTACTTTTGAATGTTTAGCCACTGAAAACCTTATCAAAAGCAGTAGAACACACTGTCAGATAGCACCAGAATATTGTCATATGTAGTGTCAGGAGATGAGCCCCTCAGGTTGGAAAGCACTCAAAATATGACTGTGGAAGAGCTACCTTCTCAAAATAAAATTGACCATGATGACATGTATGAGCAAGGCTTTTGAGATTTTCACTTGCTGATGGGGTACAACTCAAAATGCAGAGAAACAGTTGCTTTTGTTGTCAGGTGTCATCGAGTCGGAACTGACTCATGCACAACAGAATGAAACAATGTCCAATCCTGGGCCAACCTCACTACCGCTGCCACACTTGAGTCCATCAGTGATGCCACCTGGCTGATCCATCTCGTTGGGGGTCTTCCTCTTTTTCTCTGACCCTCCACCTTACCCAGCATGACATCCTTCTACAGAGACTGTTATCTCCG
>NW_006408569.1:14590204-14593599 GCF_000296735.1 Chrysochloris asiatica | reverse complement strand
CTCCTCGCACTGCTTGCCAACCAGGTCCCCAACTGGGTCCACAGAAGCCCTCTGAATATTGTGAGGCTTACCTCACCGCTTCATTGCTGCTTTTATCCCATTTCTACCCAATGGTGATGCATGTGTTTACCAATCCGAGCGTGCATTTCCACCGAGTCTCAGTTTTGGGGGGGTAGCCCCCCTATTTTAAATAGTCAATGTCTAAGTTGCCCATCCCTAGCTAACATATATACACAGGGGATAGCAATGATATGAAGACTCCTTACCACTCTGTTGGTATTTTGAGCTACTGCCTCCATGAATATAGGTCAAGTTCATCAAATTGTAGCAATTTACCCTCGTTTCCTTTATTAAAAAAAAATTTTTTTTTTTTTCATCTTCCTCTAGTCAAGTTTTATTATCAAGTCTTCAAGGCTACATCAAATAGATACTATCTGCAAGTTTGGGTATTCTTGTGTGTCTCCTTTCACTTCATATCAGCTGGATGCTTTACTCTCAGCTCTAGCCCTCTGTGGCTATGTCCTTATCTATGGGCTCAGGAGTCCCCAAGTCTCACCACACTTTGGCCCAACCAGCCCTTCCTCTTCTCCCTGTCATCTATAGGTCAACGGGAGTTTATGGAATGTGGTTGAACTCAGCCCATTTCTTCATTGTTGCCTTTCCCCCTCATCCATTTACCAGTAGATCAATGTGGTTGCTAGCAAACTTACATGCCTGTTCATGTGTTCCCTTTCAGTTTCAATCTTAGAGGGGAGTTTGTCCTGAAGGTACTTGATTGCTTGCCTTGATGGCTTCCCGAAGAACAACTTGCTTATTCTTGTTGTAGCTAGTCATAACTGCCATTTTTGTTTTGGGTTTTTCCTGATGATCTTTCTTTGAAGATGTATCTTCTGTCTCTCTAGCTGTTCCAGGCTGGTCTGCTTTTCCTTTCTGGTGGGAATGTCCCATCTTAGATGGTTCTGGATGGAGCTCAGGATTCCACCTGACATCCTATACACTGCAAAGGTTACATAAGAATCCTATTTCACTGGGCAAGTTGTAGAACGTCTTTTAGGTATGTAGCGTAGTGGTTACGAATAGGGCTGCGAACTGAAAGGTCAGCAGTTCAAAACTACCAGCTGCTCCATGGGAGAAAGATGAAGCTTTCTGCTCCTGTAAAGATTTGCAGCTTGGAAACCCTGTACAGGGTCGCTATGAGTCAGAACCAACTCCACGGCACATAACAACAACAACAACCAGTTATAGGCTGAAGATGGGCTCACAAGTTTTCTGTAATAATGTTTCCCGACATTCCTTTCTATCCCACTCAAGTGTCTAGGTAAGGGAAACCAATATACATAAGACAGTGAAGCATCTTAGTATTATTTCCCCTCTTCAGACTATGTCTCAATCTCTGTATTCCAGAGCCCTATTGTCCCAAGGTTGAGCATGCAAACCTGTCTCAGTGGTCCCTTATCTACCTTATTCTCCCAGCCCTCGCCCTTCTTGTCTTGAGAAAGTCTGTGGAGATGACTCTTTTGTTGTTGTTGAGTGCCATGGACTCATAGAAACCCTGTATACAGTTTCCAAGACTGTAAATCTTTACGGGAACAGAAAGCTTCATCTTTTCCCCATGTAGTGGCTTGTGGGCTCGAATCACCAACCTTGTAGTTCACAGTCTAGTGCTTATTGTACAGAATCACAACACTTCCCACTGGAATCCTCCTAAGAATTGCCCTAAACTTCAGAGCTGGCCTTTTTGCCTTGAATGTAACTGGGCCAGCAAGTCCCCTCAGAAGCCATTGTTCTGATTGAACCCTCTTTCTAAAAGGCACCCTAAAAAAAACAAGACAAGTGCATTACTGAGATAACTTGTCTGCAGTCGTCCACCGATCACGTTTTATTTGGAATAAATCTGTGCCTGTATGAACTGGAACCTTAGTAGATTTTTTTACTTACCCTTGTATATGCTTCACTGGTTTTGCTCCGCTAGAGAACCCAGCCTAAAGCAGCTTTTATTCCAACAATGAAGCCCAAAAAGCAGACAAAATTTTAGCTAGAATTAGAGTTTCATTTGAGGTAAAATTAGTACAAGTACAAGGTACAGAGCAAACAAATTGAAAGAACTGTATGTCTTTAGTAGGTTGTGCAAGTTTGTAATATAAATTGAGTTAGATTTTTCACTACTGTGCCCCCATAGCTGTGTCCTTTTCTTTTTCACAACCCTTATGTTAATTATAAGAGTCCTGGTGTGGCGCTGTGGGTTAATGCGCTGAACTGCAAAGTCGGCAGTTCAAGCTTACCAGCTGCTTCTTGGAAACCCTATTCAGGGTCGCTATGAATTGGAACCGACTCAACAGCATTTAACAACAAGTGAATTGTAATGGTTTGCTTCCTTGTCTCTCTTTCTCACAAGATAATGAGCTACTTATAGGCGTGAACTGTGCTCCCCCCCCCCAACTATCCAGTCTAGTACACAGTGCATTCTCACAAATGTCTCTTGAAAGAATAAATACATTGAAAATTGGCTTAAATCAATGCACACAAGAAACCTAATTCTGACTCCTCACAGTAAGACTTTAAAAATTAGCCTCATAGGTCAGTCCAAAGGAGGTGCTCTTTTGTTGTTTTCTTAACGACACTTCCATTTTTTCTTCTCTCATTTTGGTAAAGGAAGTGAATCTTAGTGAGTGCTGAGAGAATGTGTAAACTCACCACAGGTGACAACATCATACATAACACTGTCACAGGAGAATTCACACCTATAGATGAGCTAGTTGAAGAACAAAGTTAGTTTTGAAAGGTTAGGGGAAAAAGATCTTTTTGAAATGTCAGATCCACTCTATATAACTGACCACCCTTGGCATCATCCCTTTAATCTAGCTAGATTGGAGAATAGTTTAGGGCATTTGAAATGAAGACTATTAGCACCTCAGACAAGACATCCACATGCAAAATCCTGTCACTTCTCAGAGATCTCAGGAGATGAAAAGTTTGGATAAGAAGACACTTTCAACCTTGGCTGACAGTTTTCTAACTTGAATGCTTTTCTATTTTATTTAAGTGGCATCTATATTCCAAAAGGCTATAGTTTGCTTTAAGCTGTGAAGCACTCTTCCTCCACCTCATGGTTTTTATTTCTTAGTTTATTTTAAAGAATAACAAGAACAAAAATCTCTTCCCTATTGGGTGAGACTTGAGGAACAGCTCTTGCTTCTTGCACATAAATGAGCTCAGTTCATTTGCCCTTCTGTTTTTCTCTAAAGCATGGTTGACTTTCATTTAAAATACATAGTGTTAAAGATGAAAATGACCTTTGGTGTCATCTGGTTCACAGATGTGGAAAATGAGGAAGTGATTTAGTAGCAAGACAAGGAGTATAATTTGATGATTGTAATTACTGAAGTAGTGCTAGT
>NW_006408569.1:14570670-14588494 GCF_000296735.1 Chrysochloris asiatica | reverse complement strand
ACTCGATGGCACCTGACAACAACAATGAGTTGGAATCAACTCCACGACAACAAGTTTGGTTTGGTGTGTGTTTTTGTGTGTAAAATAGCATTTCAGAAATTCTTTGTTTAATTTCTTGAGAGCATTCATTTCACAAATATTCTTGACTTGATGACAACTAACAATAGCAATGACATATACCAGGTACTGGGGATGCAGTAGTGAACAAGACACAGGAAGTCATGTTTCGTGGACCTTACTTTCTAGTGGGAGAGACAGAAACTTCTCCTTCCAAATGAGCAGAATTATTCCCAACTGTTTCAATTGGAGTCTCCACTGTCTCCATTGCTCTGTTTTCTCACCACACACCCCCCTTCTTGTGTGTGTGTAGAGAAAGAAGGAAGGGAACCATTTCAATCCCTCTTTTCGATACATTTCAAGCTCAGTGTGAAGCTTTGCATCTGCTAAAGTCAGGTTTAGTATCTCTGTAGCACTAGAGGGAAGATGTCAGTATTTTTCATCAATAGTGCAGTAGTGGGCTGGCTCTGCTGTCAGTTTGCTTGTGCGATGACAATGAGGTACTGGATGTGAAAGTTGTACTATTACCTAATAATTTATCTGTACTTTTTTTTATACGATCTTAGTTGTGTTCACCCCCATCAGAC
The DNA here is from genome assembly GCF_000296735.1 of Chrysochloris asiatica. NCBI lineage: Eukaryota > Metazoa > Chordata > Mammalia > Afrosoricida > Chrysochloridae > Chrysochloris > Chrysochloris asiatica. The sequence goes on along the minus strand of NW_006408569.1, from coordinate 14,587,850 downwards.
TTGGCTGTTTTGACAGGTGTGCTATTTTAGCAACACAGAACAAAACAGAGAAAGAAAAGAAAAATGCACAGTATGCTTTTGCAGTCAGATCTAGGTTGCTCTGTTCCTAAGTTGGTGTGTTATTTGCTCAGGGTTGTTCAGAGACAAAAGAAGGTTAAGTTTTGTTTTTGTTTTGTTTTTACCTATGTGCTACTGAATGTTCTCACAGTTCTCCTCACAGGTAAGCTGTTGCCCATACAAACTGACATAAGGGGATCTCCTTCCCTATCTTCTTTGTTTGAGATTCCACTATTGCGATTCATTTCTCTAGGTTAACCACTTACCCTTTCAGTATGTAAAGAGCCCAGGGAGGGCTCACTTCTCAGTCCTTAACACCCGAGTATTTGTTATTTTTTCAGGTCAATGTCTTCTTCTTTGTCCCAAAACATGAAAAAAGGTGAGAGGTAGTGTAGGGTAAAATCCAAGTGAGGTAACAAGATGAGTCAACCTTTGCCTTGTTACCAAGAGCCATCCCCAAATGTCATCTTGAATGCTGTTTTATTTTTATTTTTTTCATTCTTGGCATTGAAAATGACTGCAGGGGGTTTATGTTTATATAAATATTCTAGGTTCAACATGAAAGTTGATAGATTCTACGTTAGCTATTATTAAGACTGGCCACTCTCCAATCAAGGAAAAGAGTTGATACTATTTGCGTTTTTTACCTTGTAGGTTTGCTCTTAAGCATTTTGGGTGGTTATGTGCTGCGGAGTCAATTCTGACTCATAGCGACCCAGCATAGGGTTTCCAAGGCTATAGATATTTATGGGAACAGAAAGCTACATCTTTTTCCTGTGCAACGGCTGGTAGCTTCGAACTGCTGACCTTCACGTTAGCAGTCCGACTTGTAACCACTGTGCTACCAGAGCTCCTTAGCATTTTGGGTAGGGTGTAAATATCTGATTGTGACATAAAACAACTATGTGCATCTGATCCATTGGTAAGAAATATGATGATTGGAAAAAGAATTCCTCATATTGGACTCCCAGTCTTGCCAAGTATTTTACATGTGGAAGTTCTGGTATGACACTGTAGGATAAGCATTGGACTATTAACCACAAGGTTGGTGGTTCAAATCCACCCGCTGCTCCTCAGAAACCCTATCAGGGTTACTGTGAGTGGGAACTGACTTGGTGGCACTTAACAACAACAGCAGCAACAACAAAGGCACATGTATAAGACCATTCAGCTTTAGGTATTAAACAAAGTCTTATTCGAGTGAAAGTGAAGGGTGTTTGGGAGAAATATTGCTTAACAATACATTTTAAAATAGGATCACTGCTTTTAATTTCAGAGGACGAAATGAAGTTGAAAGATATTTAAAAATTAGTGACAGTTTAGCATCATTGAAAGAAAATATATTCTCTAGAAACAATAGGATGAAAATTATGAGACAATTATCAACACTTGCAAAATGATTTAAAACAGGTTTTATGCCCCCGAGTGCTGAAAGATGGGCCCTTTGAATCAGAGGACATATATATGTCCATATAAAGGCAGAGTATCAATTAGATGACTCATTTTCTCATCTATGGTCCATCAATTAGATAAATCTGAAACATCTTTGGATACAGACTGTGATTGTGTATAAAAATCAGCCAATACTTTGGAATCTTGGAAAAGATGGTAGTGATAAAACAGCATTTGGTCAGATCTAAGAGTGCTGGTGTGGCGCTGTGGGTTAATGCGCCAGACTGCAAAGCTGCTTTGAGTTATAGTAAGATTGGCAGTTCAAGCTCACCTGTCACTCATGGAAACCCTATACAGGGTTGCTATGGGTTAGAACCCACTCGACGACACTTCACAGCAACAACAAGGTATCTTAGGAGTCCTGGTGTGGCACTGTAGGTTAATGTGCTGGGCTGCAAGGTCAGTTTGAACTGCGAGGCTGGCAGTTCAAGCTCACCAACTGCTCCTCAGAAACCCTAAACAGGGTCGCTATGAGTTGGAACCAACTCGATGGCACTTAACAACAACAGTAAGATAGTTCAAGATGGCTACATGAAGGTAGAAAAAGGAGGATGGAAGGAGGGCTTACCCAATGCCCACCATTCACCTACTGCCTCTCCTCATGGCCATGTTCAGTACTGAATGGCACACTGATAATACTGATCGTTCTGGTGTTTTGGTCTCAAGAGTTTTTAGGCCTTCTATTAACTGTCAGTAGGACTCCTGGTGTGGTGCTATGTGTTACTGTGCCAGACTTCAAAGCCATTTGAACTGCAAGGTTGGCGGTTCATGCTTACCAGCTGCTCCTCGGAAACCCAATACAGGGTCGCTATGGGCCAGGACCTACTCAACAACACTTAGCAACAACATTAACTGTCAGTATGTCACTGCCCCACATGAAGGTCATATACAATTTACCTCCATCATCCATCCTTTTGAGGGCTAGTTAAACCGAGTCATTCCAGGTTGTTGTTTTTGTTAAGTGCCGTCAAGTTGGTTCCGATTCATAACGGTCCTATATAGGGTTTCTAAGGAGCAGCTGGTGGGTTTGAACTGCCAACCTTATGGCTCGAAGTCCAGTGCTGATCGCACAGAGCCCCATCAGGAGTCATCCCAGGTAGCCTCTGAGAAAATTGCAAGAACAGAAGTATTTCCAAGCATTCCTGTCTGCATTGCTATTGCATCCCAAATCTTCTTGTCAGAACTTTCTTCCCTTCTTCATAGGATTAGGGTTAGGAGAGGGTATGCCATTCTGGTGACAATAAGCAAGTAACTAAATTGCTGAGTTGGTTTTAACTGAAGTGTGAGAAGAAAGTTTTAGGGCACGACGACAACATCCTGTTGTTTGAGGGTTCTTTCTTTTTCACACATCTGGCGGAGCCAGGTGGCTGACTAGTGCCTGGCTTCAGCATTGGTGACATCTCCCTTTATCCTATCCCTGCCACAGCCTGCCTGAGAGTCCACCAGGCCATGGAGGCAGTGGCAGTGTATCATGGCAAAATTAGCCGCGAGACCGGGGAAAAGCTCCTGCTCGCTGCGGGTCTGGATGGCAGCTATTTGCTGAGGGACAGCGAGAGCATCCTGGGGGTGTACTGCCTGTGTGTGCTGTGAGTACTCCGTGCCAGGGATCCAGGACCTGGCCTGAACTGGTCAACTGGGTGCCAGCTTTGGGACTTGTCCAGGGTATGGATGTGGGTGGGAGTAATGGTGATGGTGGGCAGGGGCATGGGTGGCCGGAGCTCCCAGAGGCCACCTCTTTTGCTCACTCAATGGCCCTGAAGGATCGTGGTGGGCCACACTTTGATCTAGGTGGTTCATTGGGGAGCTGATGTCCTGGCCTCCAGAAGAGCCTCACCAGACCTTTTGGGAGCAGCTGCATAGAATGCCCTTTTGGATGGAGAAATGACTTGGAATCTACTGTCATTCCATGAAAGATCTAGGCTTCCAGCGTCTGTTTTGCGCTCTAGTAGAGGTTAGCAGGGTGAATCCCTGGAAATGGTGGCCTGGTTAGATTTGGGGCCATCCACTGGGGAGAGAAGTAAAGGGCTTTCTTCAGCCAGTTCTTGTTAAATGGTGTTGGAGGCATCATCCCATAGAAAGCACATGGAATTCCAGGAGAAGACGACTCCAATTCTGAGTTGGTTACTCTGAAAATACAATGCCCCTTAAGTCAGAATGGTGAGAAGGGGATGGCGGTGTCTAAAGCTGCCTCTCTGTATTTGCTGATTTAGCTTCCTTTGGAGAAATTACTTGTGGGCTGGGGATTTCAGACAAAGGACCCCCCTCTAAAAAAAAAAAAAAACCAGGACTGACAACAGTTGTAAAAGGCATAAAGGGAAAACACCCTTGTTATGATTCAATCTTGCCCTTTGCTTAGGCACGTCTCAGACTAGATTCCCAGTTTGAATCAAACGCATTGCTCCTTCATCTTTGCTTCGGGGCTTAGTCAGGCAGATCTGACATCTATTCCTGTTGCTAGTCAGATGCTTGCCTTGTGACCCCTGGCAAGTTAACCTTTCAGTTCTTCGGCTTTCTCATCTATAAAATGGGTATGTTACTCCGTACCTCATAGGATTGTGAAAATTAAATGCCATAATGCACATAAAAACTTAATAGATGCTCAATAAGTATGAGCTCTGGTAGCGTAGTGGTTACGAATCGGGCTGCGAACCTGAAGGTCAGCAGTTCAAAACTACCAGCAGCTCTGCGGGAGAAAGATGAGGCATTCTACTCCCGTAAAGATTTACACCCTCGGAAACCTTGTACAGGGTCGCTATGGGTCAGAACCGACTTGACGGCACTTAACAACAACAACAAGTGTTATTATTATTACCCTCTTTTCTTTTCAGTCTGATTTCTTTTGGTACTCATAGGGGGGCATCTGTAGTGAAGGACCTAGTCCAGGTACTTCTTGGCATTTGAATAAAAATACCCATGAAAACAGCAGCCCTGCAGAGACAGAAACAAAATGAGTGAGAATGCACGGTTCAGTACCTAAGGATAGGTTGCAAGAATTTGAAGTACCTTCTGGGTCAGTGAAGAAAGATAACACCGAGGTTGCTGTTAGAGGCTTTTCATTTTTATCTTGGTCTTTTAAAACGAGGAATCCATGTTTCAGACAATTCTCTGTTACCCAGAAGACCCCACTTTCTGGCCATGTAAAATCAATTTATTATATGGACTTCAAAGGAAATACGTAGAGGTTGTTGAACCCCTTGAACTCAGCTCTTTATGTTTTGCTTATATTATTGGTTTTTCCAATTAGAAACTAGGGAAGACCAATGGAAGCCAATTGGTGTTCTCTGACTCTTCATACCAAAGGGAGGTAGAACAATGAAATTTGCTGCTGTAGAAAAGCTGACAAAGGACCTAAACCTAGAGGTACAAAAACAAGGTATACAAAAGAAACATGGGTAGGGAAAGGAGAGTAGGGGGCAGTGTGTGAATAAGACTCACCTAAGGATTCAGCCATATTGAAGTCCTTGCTGACTCTCAAGGACATCAAGCTTGCTTCCCTCCTTGGGTCTTTGCACTTGTTCCTTCTGCCAAAAATACATTTGATTGACATATTTGTTTAACTATCTCATCTCTCAGAGAGGCCCTTATTGACTACCCTATCTAAAACGGGTGTCCTCTCTGTTCCTGTTACACTCTCTATTTTGTTTCAAGGAGTTTAATACTCTCTGCCATTTGTCTGCTTATTTATTGTGGGGCTTTCCTGCTAAAATATAATTTCTACGAGAGCAGGGACATTGCTGTATATCTCCAACACCAGGAACACAACCTGATTTACAGTTATTGTTGTTGTTAAGTGCTGTCAAGTTGGTTCCGACTCACAGTGACCCTGTAAAGGGTTTCTAAGGAGCAGCTGGTGAGTTTGAACCACCGACCTTGTGATTCAAACCAACCTTGAAGTCTAGTGCTTTATCCTACAGCACCACACCAGGATTCCCTGGCTTACAGTAGGTACTCAGTATATATTTTTTAATGACTGAATGAATCTACTGTTAAGGCAAATGCTGTTCTTTATTGCAAAGAGCTTTCGACTTATATTTAGAGTCTCAGACACAAGCCTTAAGGAAGTCACTCAACTCTTGACCTCAGTTTCCATATTCATAAAAAAGGAATAGTAATGCATACCCTTCCTTCTGCATAATATTGCTGCAAATAAAACATAGAAATTTAACCCTTTGCCCATATAACCCAGGGCCACATAAGGAATTAATTTAAACAGGTAGGAAATTCTCAGCATTTACTTTTCACTCAAAATGAGTGTTTTATTGTGAATTATATGATAGTTTACATGGGAGAACATTAGTTTTACACTCATTCTATCGTACATCGTATCATTGCCATGGTTCCAATCCCCTCCATGCATCATCAAGCCTGCCTCCTACACTATCCCACCCCCGACCCCTCCGCCCCCAGTCTTCAGCACACAGTCGCTCTCCCTCTCTGGATCTAAAGCCCCCGGCTGCTCCATCGCTCCATGTCATTGTCTCTGCCTCCATCTCAGGCATCACTGTTTCTCTGAGTAGGGTCCCGCTCTCGGCTATTCTCTGTTGATGGTCCTAGGGACCTCTGCTCCTAGACTGAAAAGTTAATCACTTCCTTCCTAGCTATAAAATGTCTACCTTTACATTTCCAACCTTCACAATCAGTCCTGATAACAATTATTCACTATTATATTACAAGAGACCCATCTGCATTTCATTTCATCAACTCCGCCTAGGCAGATTAGATGCTACTCACTGGAGATTCTGCCTTCCTCCAGGCCCCCTGGCTCTAGGTTCCCTCTTGAAAGCTTGTAAGCCAGTCACTTCTTGCCTTTGTAGCCCTACCCCCCCATTTTGGGTAGCCAGTGTCCAAGTTGCCCATCCCTGTCTACTCTGTGTGTGGAGGGGGTGGGAATGATTCTTGCTGTAAGAATTTGTTCCCTCTTTTGACCTACTGCTTCCATAGGTGTAGGTCAAGTTCATCAAATTGCATCAGATTACTCTTTTTTTCCTCTTCTTTCTTCTTCTGGTTGAGCTCTGATCATCCAGTCATTGAAGCCAGGTCAAGTGGGTATTATCTGCAAGTGTGGGTGTTCTTGTGCATATGCCCTCTCTTTTTATCAGCTGAACGCTTCACTCTCCATATTGTAGGGCTTAGCTCGCCACTTCATTGTTGTTTTTCCCTCACTTCCCCTTATCGGTGACGAGCGTGGTCACCAATCAGAGCGTGTATTCCCATTGAGTCTTAGTCTTGGAAGGGGGTTTGCACTGAGGGGACCCACTTCCTGGGCAAGCAACTTGTTTGCTCTTGTAGTAATAGTTCGTCTGCCTCTATTGTTTTGTATTTTTCCTGTAGGTCTATCTTTCAAGAAGTTTCTTCTATTCTTCTAGCCATTCCAGGCTGGTCTGCTGGTCCTTTCAAGTGGAAATTTCCCATCTCTGGAGATCTGGATATGGTTCAGGCTTCTACCTATAGTCTATGTATTTCAGAGGCTCCGCAGGAAGCCTCCTTCACTGGGCACGTTGTAGCCCCGTTTTAGGTGTTCCAATCAGTTATAGGCCGAAGATGGACTTACAAGCTTTCTATGGAGATGTTTCTGACTATTCCTTTCTCTCTCCCTCCAGTGTCCATATTATAATGCAAGGAAAACCAAGATTCAAAAGACAGCCAAGCATCTTAACATTATTCCCCTCCTTTTCCCCATTCCAACCATGTCTCAATCTCTGTATCCCAGAGCCCTGTAGTTCCAAGGTTGTGCATACATCATTCTTTACCTCTGTCCCACTTAGCCCATTCAAATATGCTTAATTGTTCTCCCATCTGCTTTGTTCTTCTATTCCCATCTCCCTTCTTGTATATTTCCCCCCTCCCCAGCACCCAAACATTGCTGTGTGTAATCCCTGCCCTGTGCTCTACCTCCCCCTCCCTCCCCTCACCCAACCCCAACTTCCTAACAATCAACAAAGAATTCCCCCCACCCCCCTTTAGTATGGATTCTTTTTCTTAGTCTTTTACAGTAGTGGTACTATGCAGTATTTCTCTTTTTGTGACTGACTAATTTCACTCAACATAATGTCCTCAAGGTTCATCCATGTGGTAGCTTGCAGCTTCCTTGTTATTCTTCAAGGTAGCATAATAGACCATTGTGTGTATTCCACAGTTTGTTTATCCATTCTTCAGTTAATGGGCACTTTGGCTGTCTCCATCTTTTTGCTATTGTAAATAGTGCTGCTATGAACATTGGTGTGCATATATCTTCTTGTGTTGTGGCTCGTTTTTCTTGTGGGTAAATACCAAGTAGAGGAATTGCTGGATCATATGGAGAAATGTGCTTTTAAAAGCAACTCTTCGTTTTCCATGAATGCCTCCTATAAAATATCAGAAAATTGAGCTAGTAGGCAAATTGGGAGTCTTCTAAGTGTGTTTTTGCATTGGTATACAGGGGCCTTCAAGTCTTATGGGATTGTTGGAGTGATAGCTTGATTTTGCTGCTATACTCTACCTTTTATCAGAGTTTGTCAACCTTTTTGTGCCCAGGGTACCCCACCCCCACACTTAAAATTTGTTTTACCTTGTTGGGAATATCTATTTATTTATTTATTTTTGTATAGTATATATCCCAGGATCCCTTCTCACCCTACCCGCCCCCCCCCAGGATCCCTTTTGATAATCATAAATATTTCAATGCCCTATTTTTTTACTACACTGGAATAACAAAGAAATCAGTTTTGTTTTAAAAGTGAACCACATACTTATTTTGAAACATAACACTTATGTTTATTATATGCAGTGGAAATAAAAATGCAAATACACATGTCCAACAAGATATAGTAAACAAATACGCATTGCTGGTAGGATCAGCTCACAGTGACTTTTCATTCAATTTTTTATTTGTTCGCATTATTTAATAAGATTTTATTGAACTTTAGTTTCGGTCTTTTTATTGCAAAAATAACACATTGCATATGCCTTTTTCAACTCTTGTTGTTGGGTGACGCTGAGTCGATTCCAACTCATAGCAACCCTATGGAACAGAGTAAAAAGGAGCAGGTCACCAGATCTTCCTCTCACAGAGCCACTGGGGGAGTTTGACGTGCAATCTTTCTATTAACAACCGAGGATTTAACCACTGCACCACTAGGGCTCTTTCTTTCTAACTAGACTTACTTCTTTCCCCAGTTGTGATATGACCTTTCAAGGTTTTCCTGTGTTTACTTTAAAAAACAGAAACAAATTCTCAAAGCAATAATGTTTTCCATTTATAGATTGCCCATCTTCATTAAAAATGAGACATTTTTGTTGTAATTAATTTTCTAAGTGTATCTAGAATATTATATTATAAGTCTATTTAAAATTAGTTCTTTGTAAGTAATACTTATTCATTTCAGAAAAATTGAAAAATATAGATAATGGAAATGAGGGGGAATTCATCCACAATCTAAATACAAGTATTGAAAATTAAGTGGATTTTCTTCTAGATATTAATAAAATTCATTGTTTTATAGGCATACATGTACTCTTATAACAGTACATTGTGCTGCATTTACCATTCCACACGAACCCCCCACATTCATATATAATGTTATTACAAATTATTTTTAAATATTCTAAATAGCTACATGATAGTCCAATCAGTGAATGTACCATATTTTTCTTAACCAATCACCTGTCTTTAAACACTTGAATCATTTCATTTTTTGCAACCACATAAATTTCATCACAATTTATATTGCACTGTATAAAGTTCTCCTTGTATTTATATTTATAATTATTTTCTTATCATGGATTTCCAGATGTGAAATTTTGAGGTCCGAAAACATGAACTGTTTAAGATTGTTAATGTATATGTGAACACCAAATATTTTTTCCTAAATGGTTATTCCGATTTATATGTTCATCAGTAATGCATGAGACTGACTGTTTCACCACACCCTCTCAAGCAATGGACATTCTTGTCAAAAACAAATTCTCCTTGAAAGATGGCACCCAAATCTTTATTTTATATTTTTTGGGTTAGAGATTGATTTTTTTAATGTGGTTATTACGTTGTTGTGCTTCCTTGGCCATGAATTGGTTTTTTGGCATTTAAGTATTTGTATCGTACAGCTTTTTAAGCACATTGTGAGTCTTTATATTTTAATCTTTGATCTGTTGTGTTTGTTGCAGGTATCTTTCCTCAGTTTGGTATTTGCCATTACTGTTTTTTACTTTTTGTTTTTGACACACACACGCACATTATATTTTTAATACTCAGATCTGTCACTCATTGTCTTTGTGTTTTGATTTTTTCTTTTTTTGCTTCCTGCCTTCTCCTCCAGAGATGCCATAAAACTTCATTTCAGTTTTTGTTTCAAATTTATGGTTTGTTAGTTTACATTTAACTCCTTTATTCCATCTGGAATATTATTTTGATATGAAAGAAGATCTTAATTTAGTTTACATTTTAACTCCTCAACTCCATTTGGAATGTTATTTTGATATGAAGAAAGATCTAAATTGATCTTGGAGCCAGATAACTAACAATAGTTTTAATATCTTTTTTTAACCTAAATTCTCATTCCCCATTGATTTGTTACTTATTCTACCATATATTAAATTCTTATATATATGTTATTTTCTCTGGATTAGAGTCAGTTGATCAATTTATTCTTGTACTTCTACAGTTGGATAATGTTTTAATATATGAAAAATTATTTGCTGTTCTTTTTATTTTTTTTTTAGATGAACTCTAGAATTAATTTGTTAAGTTAAAAAAATTCTACTGGAATTTCATGAAACTGATTAATAAATTAACAAGGAACTGTTATCTTTAAAGAATTTAGTCTCCCCATGCAGAACATAGTATATCTCTCCATTTGTTAATTTATTCATTTACTAATATATTCATCAGTACAGTTTCATAGTTTTCTTCCAAAAGGTCCTGCACGTATTTTGGTAAGTTTGTTTGTACTTATTGTGTATGTGGAGTCCTGGTGTGTTGCTGTAGGATAAGCACTGGACTGCTAACTGCAAAGTTGTACTGAAAAAAATCCAATATAATTTTGGTGGCTCAAATTGGTTTGGACCACAATGACGATGATTCAAGATCACCAGCCGCTCCTCAGAAACCTTATACAGGGTTGTTATGGGTCAGAACCGACTCTAGGGCACTTAACAACAACAACAAATTATTATTAACATAAATGTGTCACCAACATACATACCAATTGTATTAGAAAAAAGCTAAATGTAAACTATGTTGTAATTCCTGACTCTTTTACATATGTTGCCACCTTGTTCCCCTGTATTAAAACTGATGTTATTGTTGTTAAGTGCCTTCAACTCAGTCTCGACTCATAGCAACCCTGTCTAGGGTTTCTGAGGAGCGGCTGTCCAGTGCATTACCCTTCAGCGCCACACTGATAAGCTGGGTTTTAGTTTTGTCACTGATCTCCTTAGTCCTCCAGTTCAGTTGTTTAATGGGTACTTTATTCCTTGTAATCTCTTTAAATCTTAAAGGACAATAAGATAATTATCCTTTTATCTAAAGACATATATGTCAAATGACTATTATGTATCCTTGAAGCTAAAGAACATAATGCCGTTTCTTCTTCCAAATCTTCTACCAGATAAGTAGAAACTAAAATCATATATCAACAGAAGAATGCTAACCATGGAAATGAACCATTTATTCCAACTAAATATTTTTTTTATTTGCTTTTCTCTTATTACCAACAAATGATCCCAATGGGCATTCAGATTTTTCCCAATGTCTGTCTGCATTAAGGATGAGAAGAGGAGGAATGTGAAAGTACTTTAAAGAAAAGAAATTTGGTATACCTACAACACCAAAAATAATGAGCAGTCCAGTGCTTAGCTGCCATTAGTTAGCTATTTTACCTTGGGCAAACTACTTAATCTTTCTGTGCCTCAGTTTCCTCATCTGAAAAATGGAGATGATGGTAGCAATAGTACTTATTTCATAGGGTTGTTATGAAGATTCTTGGATGAGTTAAAGTCCATAAAGTACTTAGAATAAACAATTTATGTTCATTAACATAAATAAAAGATCTATAAATAATTACAACATAAGATTATTGTTGTTGTTGTTAAATAATGTTGAGTCATTTCCTACTCATCGAGACTCTGTATAGGGTTTCTGAGGAGCTGCCGATGAGTTTGAATAATCTACCTTGTGGTTCAAACCAACCTTTTGGTCCAGTGCTTATCCTACAACGCCATACCAGGTTAGATCATCCAAAAACCAAACAAAGCCTGTTGCCATTGATTGGATTCTGACTCCTGGAGACTCCATGTGTTACAGAGTATACAACTGAGCTACACAGGATTTTCTTGAATGTAAGCTTTATGGAAGTAGATTTCCAAGCTTTTCTTCTGTAGTGCTATGGGTTAGGTTAGAATCGTCAAACTCTAGCTTAGTAGCTGAGTGTAAACCATTTGCGCCATCCAAGGACCATCTTAGACCATCACAAGGGTACATAAAAAAAATGTTATGTAGCAAATCAGAGGAAGGAGATATTGTATTTAATGTCATGACTCATCAAAAATTGTTTTTAAGTGTGATTTGACCATTGAAACTTGACTCTTAGTGACTTTTGACTGTTCTGAAAATTCAAATTCACTCAAAAAGAATGAAGATTGCACCTTAGGAAATTCAGAAAACCTCTGAATCAGAGTGTAGCCTCAACATTCACACCTTTGTAGAGGATACCATTTCTTTGCATGTAAAAGTTCTGAAAGTAAATATTTATTTAGCAATTAGTCCCCTTATGATTGTGTCTTGAATTTTGTACAAAGCTTTAGTGTATAGATCTAGAGGCCGTGGTGCTGGCTTGCTTTTATTATGATGTCATGAAGGAATCAGGTACATTAAAATCTTTTTTGCTTAGCCCTTGAAGTGGTATAAGAAGAGAGGATTGATGTGGTTTTGTCAGTTCCAAACTGAGATCTGTCCCCAGCACTGACCCACTGAGAGAATAAGTTCAAGTTGCTTTCTTCTTGCCCATTTCTAACCAAAAAACTTTTAAGGTGGGGGGTAGCTTTGATAAAATAAAGACACATTTTTAGATTGCCATGAAGTAGATCAACACCTGCATTACAGTCATTAAAATATAAACTATTGGGTAAGAAAATAAATGAATGGCAATAAGAAAAAAACAAAACAAAACATGCACAATGCTATAGTTATCTCCAAATTTTTCATTTGTGGGTTTTTTTTTATTATTGATAAATTTTGAGTTCTATGCTTATTAAAAAGTTCAACAAAAGTTTCAATGGGAAAGAAACTTGAAACTGTTTATATTAATGGAGGGAGTAAGAGGAAAGCTAATCCTAAACAGGAAGTAACCATTTAAAAAAAATGAACAGATGTTTTTTTGACTTGTGACTTGTTTAGTCTAGGCTTATAAAGCTCCCGTTTGAAATTCTGCATTTTTTTTCTTTCCTTTTTTTATTTTTAATGTTGTAAGTTACTTAAACAATTTTATAGGGAAAATTACTATTCAAAGATGCATTTATATTAATTTAAATTTACTTCTATTGCACATAAATACACAGTGTTGAACAATTATAATCAGATTGATATATTCTTGTACTGACATTATCCACCACCATCATTTCATGTCAACATAGTACATGTACTTAAAAATTTGTTTTTAAAGATAGGGGTTTCTTTTGCTTGTTTTGTTAAGTGCTGTCAAGTCAGCTCCAAGTCACAGAAATCTTGTATAGGGTTTCTAAGGAGCGATTAGTGAGTTTGAACCGCTGACTTTGTAGTTAGCAGTCCAGAGCTTATTCTACAGTGCCATACCAGGACTCCAAGATAGGTGTCTAATACCTTTGAGTTGAGTTTTTGGTATAATTTTGTACTGTCTTTCTGCTATTCACTTATTTTGAGGTATTTAGATGAATTTCCTTGTTTGCCAGTGTGTTGTACTGTTGTGGCTTGCATGTTGTGATTCTGGAAGCTATGTCACCCATGGTGGACACGTTTCAGTGGAGCTTCCAGTCTGAGACATGCTAGGAAGAAGTCTACTTCTGAAAATATTGGCTGGAAAATGAGTCCCTCCGGCTGGAAGGCACTTAAAATACAACTGGAGAAGAGCTGGTTCCTCAAATTAGAGCCGACCTTAGTGATGGGAATAGAGTAAAGCTTTTGGGACCTTCCTTTGCTAATATGCTGTTGTGGTTGTTAAGTGCTGTCAAGCATTTCTGACTCAGAGACCCTGTATAAGGTTTCTGAAGAGCAAGTGATGGGTTTGGACTCCTGACCTTTAGGATAGCAATCCAGTGCTTCATATGGCATGCCTCAAAATGAGTAGAAAGAACCGCAAACATCCATTAATAATCAGAATACGGAATGTAAAAATATGGATCTAGGAAAATTGTTGTTGTTAAGTGCCATCGAGTTGGTTCCAATTCATATCAAACCTGTATAGGGTTTTCCAAGGAGCAGCTGGTGGGTTTGAACCACTGACCTTGTGGTTAGCAGTCTAGTGCTAATCCTACAGCACCACACCAGGAAAATAAGTTGTCAAAGATGAAATGGAACCCATAAAGATCAATGGCATTACTGAGCTAAAATGGACTACCATTGGCCATTTTGAATATGGCGCTGTAGGATAAGCACTGGACTGCTAACGACAAGGTCAGCAGTTCAAACCCACCAGTTGCTCCTTGAACACCCTATACAGGGTTACTCGATGGCTCTTAACAACAACAGCAACATCATATAGTCTACTATGTTGGGAATGACAAATTCAAGAGGAGTGGTATCACATTCATTATATAAAAGAACAACCTGCAATGTACAGATGACACAAATTCTCACAACTAGACCCATAAATATGATAAATGGAGAAATTATTGAAATTTTCAAGGTTTTAATTTTCCTTATATACACAAAACAATCAATGCTCATGGAAGCAGCAATCAAGAAAACAAACAACATATTGCATTGGGCAAATCTGCCACAAAAGACCTCTTTAAACTGTTAAAGAGCAAAGATGCCACTTTGAGGGCCTAACAACAGATTAATTCTATTTTTCACTATTAAAAATAGGACTACTATGAAAATCTTTCTCTTTTGTTTCCTTGGATTGTGTGAAGATAAGCAAGATTATTGGGTTAAAAAAAATCTGCAACAGCTATAGATCTTTTTACAAATTGCCAATTTATTTTCTGGAACATTGATTTTCAGTGGATGAGGAGAGGGAGGGTATGTGTAGTTTTAGAAAAACATATGCAATATTTTAGTTTAATTTTGTCTTTTAAAATTATTGTTTCATAATACAAACAGCAGAAAAGAAAACTCTAAAATCTTGAGGAAGGGAGGGTACTGGCTAAGAAGCACTGGTCCATCAAAACAATTGTCAAAACTTTAAGTTATGTTAAAATTATATTGCCTTCTTTAATAGACTTAGTGAAAGGAGCTCTGGTAGTGTAGTGCTTACAAATCGGGCTGCGAACCTCACGGACAGGAGTTCGAAACTACCAGCCACTCCGTGGGAGAAAGATGAGGCTTTCTGCTCCCATAAAGACTTACAGCCTCGGAAAGCCTGTACAGGGTCGCTATGAGTCAGAACCGACTCCACGAGATGGAAGTGCGTTAGGTGTGTGAAAGAAGCCACCTTGGCATTGGTGAAGTATCCTTTAATATTGGCAAAATATCCTTTAATATTCTCAATGAAATGGGGGCATGCTCTGTGCATTTTGGATCAGTCCTGTAACTTACATGTTCATATAAAATCAGTCGGAGATCTTGTTAACATGCAGATTCTGATTCAGCAGTTCTGGGATTGAGCCTGAGATTCTCCATTACTAACAAGCTCCCATGTGATGCTGATGCTCCTGGTCCAGGAACCACAATTTGAGTTACAGGGTTTCAGATCACATCTATCTGTAACCTTTTATTATGACTGTTGACTGCAGGTGTGCTTTGGTCAGTTACCTTAGCAGTTTGAAAGTGGAACAGATTTACTGCTGGTTTATTTGGGGGATGAAACAATTTTGCTCATTCAGAAATTCGAAGTGTTGGTGTGAGGAGTTGTTGTTATTGTTAAATGCCATCGAGTTGGTTTCAATTCATAATGACCCTGTATAATGTTTCCAAGGCTCTCCTGGTGAGTTTGAACCATCGACTTTGCAATTTAAACAGACCTTGAGGTGGAGTGCTTATCCTATAGTGCCACAGCAGGACTCCTGGGGCGAGGTAGGAAATTGTTAATATTGGATGGGTTGATCACAAGAAGTTTTATATATCATTGACACCAGGTTGTTCCGAGACTGAAGAAGGTAAGAACTTTTGAAGTGGTACTCAGGTTCCTGCTTCTTAACTGAAAGTGAGATAAGATCAGATTCGTTAGGAAACAATTTTTTTTTTCAAAACAGACCCATTTATTTTGACTAAATGAGCCTGGATGATAGTAAGAAGATAGATTCATTGTATTTTTTAGAGACTCACTGTTTTAGAAAGTGAAAAAACTAGTTGCTTACCATTTAGCTTGCCTTGTTGTTGAGTTTTTTGGTAATGCACTTTCAAGTCCCCCTTAATGATACAGAATTATTGCCATTAATCACTTCCCATAGGGAAAATGAAATTAAGGGCCAATTCTTTCCCCCTGCTTCTATCTCCATTTTGCTAGGAGGGTTTAAGAAAATCACTTAAAGTCATAAGTTTCAAGTTCCCATGGTGAAAAATGGAAATCAAAGTTTTTCCCTTATTCCCCATAGAGTACTTACTGAAATCAGTGGGCTTTGAGGTAGATTTCAATGGCTTAAAAAATAGATTAACACTGTAATATTTTATATTTATTCAACATATTAGATACAGGAAGACCACAAACTATCTTTTATCGGCTCTAAAAATGATGGCAAAACCATCATAGCAAAAATGAATTATTGCATAGAATAACACTAGCAATTAATTTGATATTTTGTCCTGTGTCACAAGTCAAATGAAACAATTTACAATGTGTTAGATGCATTTATTGACCCATTAGGTAATTGGTACCAGTTATAGCATAGTGGTTACGAATCAGGCTGCTAACCTCAAGGTCGGCAGTTCGAAACTACCAGCTGTTCCATGGGAGAAAGATGAGGCTTTCTGCTCCCGTAAAGATTTGTAGCCTCAGAAACCTGTGCAGGGTCACTATGATTCGGAACCAACTCCACAGTACTTAACAACAACAACATACTGGTATAGCTATAGGAATTTTAAGGTATAGGAATTAACTCACCTATTTAAAGATTTTGAACGAACCCTGGTAGCGTAGTAGTTTCTGAGTTGGGCTGCTAACTGCAAGGCCAGCAGTTCAAATCTACCAGTTGCTATGTGGAAGAAAGATGAGGCTGTCTGCTCCTCTAAAGATTTACAGCTTCAGAAATCCTTTATGTAGTCGCTATGAGTCTGAACCGACTCTGTGGCACACAACCACCACTAAAGACTTAGTTCTAAAAGGAATTAATGTCAAATATGATCCGTTACTCAATTATGACCTTCTTTTTAAAATAACTTTAGCATCATCTGTTGTTTTCAATGTAAACACATTTTTTTTTCCTCTGTTCTTATCATTTTATTCTGTGCTTGTCTCTTTCAGTTGTCGACTGAGTTCAGGTTAATGCTCCCATGTACATCATTCTGTAGTTGTTATGTGTTCTTGCTGGTTCTCAGTCCACAGAACTTCCTTTAGGATGTT
>NW_006408569.1:14538317-14569015 GCF_000296735.1 Chrysochloris asiatica | reverse complement strand
CGGGTATTCTGTGTTGTTGTTGGCGGAGCTCTCTGCTATACATCCACCCGATCCGCCATCTTGTTTGTTCTCCTAATCACATTTATTTTAACCAGAGGTTACTGGAGGTCCTAAATCAAAGATTAGTCTATGGCCATACCACTCTAAATGCGTCTGATCTCGTCTAATCAAACATTAATATTGACCCAAGTATGTGTTCAAGAATAAGAGTCTGAAAAATGTATTAAATAAAAGCCCATTGAGTCAGCTCAGATTCATATTCTGAAATAATTCAGTCTAAAGTTTACTTTTCTGTGAAGTAAAAGGTTGCTAGGCAAATGAAGTTGCAGTCTCATGCCTACTTTTTTGTGACGATGATGTAGGACTGTGTACTGTTTCATTCTGTGTACTTAGGGTCGGTATGAGTCAAAGTCAAGTTGATGGCACCAAACAACAACAACCAAATATAGTAAAATAGTTAAAATCATATATACACACTGCAGTGCGAAACTCAAGAACTGGAGCTCTAGAGTCAAATCCTAGCTTTGCTACTTGTCCTTTAAGGGTGGTTTTTATAACTTCTCAAAGTCTCCAATTTCCTCATCTTTAAAATGAATCTCACAAGATAAGGCTTATAGGATTAATTGTTTTGGAGTTCCAAAAAGATAATGCATATGAAAGTCTTGGCGTAGTAGAAATAAATGTTGTTTTTGTTAAGTGCCGTGGAGTTGTTTCCGACTCATAACGACTCTGTATAGGGTTTGCGAGGAGTGGCTGGTGGGTTTGAACTGCAGACCTTGAGGTTCAAACTCACCTTTGCGGTCCAGTGCATTACCTTGCAGAACCATCAAGTAACAGCGTTTTGTTGTTGTTATGTGCTGTGGAGTCGGTTCCAACTCATAGTGACCCAGTACAGGATTTCCGAGGCTGTAAATCTTTACGGGAGCAGAAAGCCTCATCTTTCTTCCGTGGAACATCTGGTAGTTTCGAACTGCTGACCTTGCGGTTTGCAGCCCGATTCATAACCACTGACAAGCTGCTTTAAAGTTATTTAGCAGCACTCCTCTTTATTCAAATTACTATTACATCATGTTGTTATTGTTAAGTGGCGTCAAGTCGGTTCCAACTCATAATGACCAGGTAGGTATAGGGTTTCTGAGGAGCAGCTGGTGAGTTTGAACTGCCAACCTTACAATTATTTAGTGGTCTAGTGCTTATCCTAGGAGCTCTGGTAGCGTAGTGGTTACTAATCAGGCTGCAAACCTGAAGGTCAGTAGTTTGAAACTACCAGCCGTTCCTCGGGAGAAAGATGAGGCTTTCTGCTGCCATAAAGATTTACAGCCTCGGAAACCCTGTGTAGGTCACTATGAGTCAGAACCGACTCCACGGCACTTAACAACAACAACAGTGCTTATCCTGCGGCACCACACCAGGACTCCATATCATATTTTGTTATATTATGCTCGTGTGGCGCCGTAGGATAAGCACTCAACCTCAATGTCGATTTGTACCACAAGGTCGGTGGTTCAAACTCACCAGCTGCTCCTTGGAAACCCTATACAGCGTAGCTATGAATTGGAACTAACTCTACAGGACTTAACAACAACAACAACAACAATATATTATTATATGAGTGGACTTCAAAAAGTTCACGGGAAAATCACAGTATCTTTTAGTTCCATTTTTCCCCTCATAAGAGCCTTGGTAATGAAATGGTCAAGCACTGGCTTGTTAATCAAAATGCTGGTGGTCTGAACTTACTAGCAGTTCCCCAGAAGCAGTTTGAACTGCTGACCTTGCAGTTAGCAGCCAACCCTTAATCCACTGCACCACCAAAGCGCCTATATATTATCATTGTTGTTGTTAAGTGATGTTGAGTCAGTTTTGACTCATAGAGACCTTGTACAAGGTTTCCAAGGAGAGACGTGTGGATTTGAACCAACCACCTTGAAGTTGCAGTCCAGGGCTTATCCTACAGTGCCACACGACAACTCCATTTATCATCATTTGTTGTTAATTGTTAAGTACCGCTGAGTCAGTTCCGACCCATAGAGACCCTGTATAGGGTTTCTGAGGAGCGACTGGTGAGCTTGAACTGCTGTTTATCATCATAGTAACATTGTATTACTATATAATTGATATGATAATTAATATTGTTACTTACAAGTAAGCCTGACAGTAGTCTCTTAACCCAGTGAAATATTTTTCTGAGTTCAATGCTTTATATGCACTGAAAAATAACAAGACTACAATCTGTTACGACTGTTTAATAATTCAGTCTGTAATTTTGACCAATTACAGCAAGCCCTTATTTCCTCTGTCTAGTCTTTCATGGACAGATCAGTTCCTTGGGAGTATGAGCGAACCACGTTTCAAAAAAAAATAAAAATGAAAGAAAAGGTAGACTTGGAATTGTGGTTGTTGTTAAGTGCCGTCAAGTAAGTTCCGACCCATCGTGACCCTGTATAGGGTTTCCGAGGAGCAGCTAGTGAGCTTGAACCGGCGACCTTGCAGTTCAAACGGCTTTGTAGTCTGGCACATTAACCCATGGCACCACACCAGGACTCTGGAATTGTAATTAGGCAATTCCAGATTTAACAAGCAAGTTAGAGCTACCAAGTTTTCTTCCTGTGACTGCAAAGGTGACGTATCTGTGTGTGCCCCTCTACATCACATTTATATGTAATGGTAAGTTCAAATCGAGTGCATCCATTGTTCTTTTGGAATTTTTCAGTAATGGAAGTTTATTCTTTCACAGGTATCAAGGTTACATTTATACATACCGAGTGTCCCAGACAGAAACAGGTTCTTGGAGTGCTGAGGTATAGCTCTTTTATTATTTATTTTTGCTTCTGTGGGATTCAGGGAGGTGTTTGTAATTAGGCTGGGTTTATGAAAGTAAAATTCAATCACCAATTACCAAAATCCTCATCAGATTCAATTCACTAAAGCCCCAATCCAAAATTGTTCACATGGTCACTTGAGAGAAGGATTCTAGTCTTGTCCGGTCACCTTGGTATAGAGGGTTTGACTTTGGTGAAAAGATTTTTAAAAGCTAAACGATTGTGCCAAACTTACAGTGCCTATCTGGATTTTAGAAAGTGTATCAAATATCATTAAATATGTGAAATGATCACACCAACAATAATTTGCTGAATGATACTATTACAAGGTTGGTTCCACAGGATGAGGTAAGGGAGGAGATTAAACAACATGACTCCTATTTCCTTGTTGTTGTTGTTAAGTGCCTTTGAGGATGTTCTGACTGATAGCCACCCTGTATAGGGTTTCCAAGGAGCAGCTGGTGAGTTTGAACCACTGACCCTGTGGTTCAAGCCGACCTTATGGTCGCTTTATCCCACAGCGTCACACGAGGACCTATAATATACTAGTAATGGGTGGATCTAGGTTCTACGTCTGGTCCGCCCACCCCTCCCTGCTAGCTTTATGACCTTGGGCAGGCAATTTAGCTTTTCTGTGACCCAGATTCTTTATCTGTATAATAAACCTCACTGAGGATTAAATGAGATAATACATATAAAGGAAGCTCGTAGCCACACGACCTGGCATGTAGTAAGAAAGAGCTCACAAATTGCTGACGAATATAAGGTTGAATCTAGACAACGTGTAAGTTAACTAGCATAGGAGTTTAGAGAAGGGAGGGTTTTTCCATTGGTTAGGGTAATAAGGGCTGCTTTATGTGCAGAGTGAATCACGTGGGCAGTACTTGGCTATGTGGACTAGAGATGAAAGAACACTGCAATGCCTTCTTAACTATGCTCTACAGAATCCTAGAGTTCTTCTACCTGGGGGACTGCAGGGGAGAAGGGGAGGTACGTTTTTGGTTCGCAGCCTGACTTCAATCTGTGCAGTTTCCTTTTATTTTGCTTATAAACTGGGACTCTGAGTAGGATTTCATTAGAACAAAAGATTCTACTGCTTTAAAAATGTTTAAAAAGCCACTGTACCACTCCAAGAAATGTCTGTAGAGTGAATTTATTTTCATGAGCCAGGGTAATGTATTATAGCTTACCAATGTAGAAGTCTCTACAACTAAAACTTTCAACCTCAAATGCTTTCTTTAAAACAGCCAGTCTTTATAATAAAACACTTTCACTATGAACTGTTTGAAAACACAAATGCTAATCAGCCCCTAGTAATAGCTCAATCAATCTATGCATTTAAAGAACTTTAAAGTCTAGATTTAAAAAGAATTAAAATTGCTATATTTAAAACTAAATTCATCCATGAGCTGGCATACACAAATTGTGGGCTACAAATATTTTGAACTACTAAGATGAACTAGGACAAGTCTTCAAACACCTTGCTGCCTTACATTAAGACAACTACTACTGTGGTACTGATTAGAGGAAAAGCGGGACCATTTCTAATTACAACTGTATCTGTTTGGTTGTTTTTTTTTTTTTTTAATTATCTGCAGCACTGTTGAGATGATTTAATAAGACATCAAACTTCATTTGCGATGAAGAAAATTTGTGTATAATATATAGACATTTGTATATAATTTGACCAGAAATAACCCTTTCCCTTAGGAAAGTAGTAACCTTCAGCTACTGAAGAATATTCTTTATGGAAGGGATCCCAAATTCTTAGGCTTTAGCAACCTGGGTTTTAAACTTGCTTTCCTCTGTTATAAATGCAACATCATATGCAGCTAGTTCTATGCTTTGTGATGATGCTAAGGAAGACAGAGTTTACTAAACATGAATGGTCCCTTGCCCTGTTGTCTGACTTAACCCTACTGATATAATATTACAATTATCTGCACTAAGAGAGCAGAAGATTGGCATGGATTAGCCCCAAATGGAAAACAGTTCAAGGAAGTCTTTGGATCTATTTTGAGACTGCATATTGCATCTCTTTCCATTTACTAAATTTGCCTTCTTAGTTATGTTTTTGCTTAGGTGAATATTAAATTAGTATGTGTTCTCAGAAATCATGCCACCTTACTAAAAGAACTTTCTCTAGAGCATATTGAAGACCAGCTGTGATCCAAAACATGTTTCCATGGAGAACTCAGAGGTGACAGTATGAGAAATGTGCAAATTTGAACACTAGCCGAGTTCAGCGACAGGATGGGAGTTGTCAGTGGTGCAATTCTTGTGGTAAAGTTATTTTCATAATTGGGTAAATGATAGATATTTATATTGCTTTTCGGAGCAATGTTTAGTTTGCCACACTGCAAGACAAATCATTATAGCAGCACTCTGCTGTCTGTACAAAGATTGTGCTGGAAATATAAGAAAGTCTGGAAGTTGTTGTAAAGAGTGGAATGAAAAAGAACTCTGGAGTGACTGAATTATGAAAGACAAATACTATGTGTATTTCTAGTTTTAGATTGGATTATTATCTAGTGTAGTAATTCAGTCATGTGTTTCAAATGATAATTCTACTATATTATAGTTAATTTAGAAAATTCTATATACAGTTATCATATATGCCTTGTCAGCAGTTCTCCAGACTGATCTTCCCCTGCTGACTTCAGTGCCTTTGGGGTTCTGTGGATATCTGAGTATCAGTAGATGCTAAATAATTTTACTTATTAATTTAAGCAGAACACTATAAATTAGGTCAATTTTTCAAATTGCTTTTATACAGTCAGTACTATTATTCTTCTCTGTTAGTATGGCTAATCAAGTGTTAATTGCATAAAAATGATGCCCCTGTTGATATGGTTTTACAAGCCACAAGCACAGCTAAAAAGCTGTTTGGTTTGAAATCTTTCTCCAATGAAGGAGGAATGAGTGTATACTTTCTCTATACACTGGGGTCTAGCTTTGTTAGAACCTGTTTGGCGTAGTCCTAATCTGAAAGGCAAGAGACCAGGTCCTGGGATCAAGTGCCAGTTGTGTTCCTTGTTATCTCTGTGGCCTTGGGCAAACTGATTAATCTTTTGTACTTCCATTTTCTTATCTGTCAAACGAAGAGAAGTGAATCAGCCAAGAACTGCTGGTCTGTGAGGAAAGAGGTGGGCAAGAGATGGGAAAGTACTTGGAAAACGAAAAAAAAAAAAAAAAAGCTCTAAAAAAGGCATAAGGAATCATTCTATGGCAATAACGTACTTCTGCAATTTGTAGCTGCAATTTAGTAGCCCAAAGAACTATTTGGACTCTGCAAGGAGGTCCAAGGTTTATTTTGGATGAGATCTCAATAGAATGTTGGAAAAATGTTTTGACAACAAGGATGGAGCTAGATGGAAGAATGTTCTCTGGGACTCCTATGGGTGAACACTAAAACGCCAAAGAACATTCTATTGAGCCATTTGCATTGTTATCCATGGAAAATGACTTACGCCAATGTAGGAAATGACCAAGACTTACTATGAGCAGTGTGTTATCTTTAGTTTTTCAGTCTAATTGACAGAAGCCTGCATGCCAGCCTTCACGTTTTCTCATTAAGTGTTAAAAAACAAACAACTCCCACCTCAAAAATTTCCCAGACGGAATAGCTGAAAAACAACTTTCTAAAAAAAAAAGAACAAAAAACCCCAAACCGAAAACCTAGTCATTGTACAATTGCTCATAGCAATACTGTTTTGTTTCATTTAAAATGACAGTTTCGAGCTGATGCCTGAAGCTTGGCTTACAAGTTTTGCAGGGAATTGTTGCGAGTGTTTTTGCAAGAGAATGGATGTCATGGAAGGAATACATTTTAATAGTCACCTGAAAATAATGACCTTTTTAAAAACAGACAAATAAATCATAAAGGTGATCTTTTAGAATCTTTTATTTTTGTTTCGTAGAGAAAGTCTTGTCATGAAGTGTTCAAGGAAAGAGCAGTTTGAGGAAGGATAGGGAAGTTTCTCAAGAAGGAAAGCAATTAATGAGAAGGATGAAGCAGTACCTGTTGTGAAGTGAGAAAGTGTGTGTGTGACTACTAGCCGGGCATTGTGTGTATCACAAGTCAATTTTTAATTTCCTGTGTAGCATTTTATGTGGTGCAATGATGACTGGGAGGATGGCTTGTTGTTTTCTTTTGTTTTGGTTTTTTGTTTTGGTTCCTTAGGCTTTTTTTATTAATGACCTGTAGGATTTGTTTTTTGTTTTTCTCTGTGTTTAACTGCATCCTGTCTGTTGGTGAATTCATTGTGGGTAATGGCCTGTGTACCCTTAGAGGTTCGGTATGTATGATGGGTAGCAGGCAGGAAGGGCAGGGCGAGGAGCAAGAGAGTGTGCAAACTAATACTACCCTTGGGAGAACTGAAATGACAGCTCATTAGCTCCTCTGGCAGGGAAATTCAGCCAACCAAAGTAAGCTCTTCTGGAATGTTGTTTTTCCTCCTTCCTTATGTTTTCAAATATTTGAACAAGTTGTACAAATGGTACCTTTTTAAGCATTCCTCATGCATTTTGTAGGATTTTGGGGGGTCTTGTTATAAAGGAGATGAATAATTTGCTTGGCCTTTTATTTTCCAGACAGCTCCTGGGGTACATAAAAGATTTTTCCGGAAAATAAAAAATCTAATTTCAGCATTTCAGAAGCCAGATCAAGGCATTGTAATACCTCTGCAGTATCCGGTTGAGAAGCCCTCTGCTAGAAGCCCACAAGGTACTACAGGTATGGTTTATGGTTAATTTTTGATAAGGCTTGGAAGCTCAGTTATGAGTTAACTTATTCATAACCATATAGTTGTAGGAATTTCTGTAAGAAAAAGAGTGAGAAAGTTGATATAGCCAGAGAGAGAGATGACTATTTATTTACAGGCTGTGATTTCAATGTACTATACTATATCCTTTTCATGATACTTTGGGGAGCACAAACAGCTTGCGCTTGGCTGGTAACCAGTCAGTAGTTTCAACTCACCCAGAAGCACTACAGAGGAAAGGTGTGGCAATCTGCTTCCATGAAGAAAACGCTATGGAGCAATTCTACTCTGTAACACATGGAGTCACTATGAGTTGGAAACAGCTCAAGACAACAGTAACATACTGTAAACTTTTATAAAGTTCTGCAAAAATACCAAAAATTCTATGAGCCCACAGTATTTTAACCCCCAAGGAGCATTGACGGTGTGGTGGGTTAAATGTTGGGCTAGCTGTAAGGTCAGCAGCTCAAAGCTTACCAGCTGTTCCACAGAAAACAGACAAGGCTGTCTACTCCCTTAAAGATTTGGTCTTCAAAACCCTAAGGAACAATTCTACTCTGTCCAATAAGGTTGCTGTGAGTCAGAATCGACTCCATGGCAGTGGGTTTTTGGTTTAGTCCCATTTGAAGACACCCCGCTAAGGAGCTCTGGTAGCGTAGTGGTTAAGAATCGAGCTGCTAAACTCAAGGTCGTCAGTTTGAAACTACTAGCTGTTCCGTGGGAGAAAGATGAGGCTTTCTGCTCCCGTAAAGATTTGCAGCCTCAGAAAGCCTGTGTAGGGTCGCTATGAGTCGGAACCAACTCCACGGCATACCACCAACCAACCAACCAACCAACCAACCATATAGTGTTGCTATGAGTTGGTTTGGTTTTTGGTTTATGCCATCTTAAGCAGTCCTATGGGGGACAGTTCTACTCTTCTCCACAGGATTGCTATGAGTAGGATTTGACTCAAGTGTAACTTATTTTTTTCTCCCATCTTGACCCCCCCGTCCCCCAGCCTCTTTTGTAGATACATAAATAGCATTTCACCTCACTAATTTAGACATTATGAAGTGCACTGGACTGCAAGATCGGTTTGAATCACAAGTTTGGCAGTTCAAACTCACCAGCTGCTCCTCAGAAACCACATTCAGGGTCGTTATGAGTCGGAACCGACTCGACAGCACACAATTACAACAACTTGAAATATTGGGTGGTTCAGAGAACACCTGGACTGGCCTTTACTTTGACTTAGTCAATTCTTTTTCTTCAGATATGTAAAAGCTAATGTTAGTCTGGCCCACATGATCCTGATTTCTGATTTTGTGGTACTTGAATAAATTAAATTTTACTGTAGTAAAGAATATCAACTTAGTAGACTTTATTACTACACTGCCACGATTTCTTACATCTCTACAAAGCTATTTTAGGCTATGTATCAAGCTAGAGACAGAATACCAGCTAATGTCTGCAACTATCTGATATGTGGAGTCCTAATGAGGCGCTGTGGGTTAATGCACCCGATTGCAAAGCCATTTGAACTGCAAGGTCGGTGGTTCAAGCTCACCAGCTACTCCTCAGAAACCCTACACAGGGTCGCTGTGGGTCGGAACCGACTCGACGGCACTTCACAACAACAACAGCAATGTGGTGCTGTGGGTCGGAACCGACTCGACGGCACTTCACAACAACAACAGCAATGTGGGTGCTGGATTGAAAAATTGGTTTTGAACCTCAAGTTGGCAATTTAAGCTCACCAGCCACTCCTTGGAAACCCTATACAGGGTCGCTATGAGTCAGAACCAACTCAACAGCACTTAACAACAACACCAATCTGAAATGTGATTATTTCTTTCTTTATTGAAAGGTGTTAGATACTTGTTTGGAGTTAGAGGATGTGCCTTGATTGAAAGAATAAATTTTATGACAAAAGAAAATTAATTGTTATATCCTTTTTTTGACAGGGACCAGACTCAGGCATAAACTGACAATTAGACATAAGTGGTGAATGAAATTATTGAATAGTTAGCCTTTATAATAGAAATGTAAATAGAACACTAAATCAAAATAGGCTAATTGTTTTTTTAACCTCCGTATTTGTGTGTATGTATATATATATTCTTGTTGTTGTTAAGTGCTGTTGAGTCTGTTCCGACTCATAGCAACTCTTTGTAGGTTTTCCAAGGAGTGGCTGGTGGGTTTGAACCACCAATCCTGTGGTTAGCGGTGCAGTGTTATGCAACAGCACCACTTCAGGTCTCCATATATCTATATATCTATATGTAATTCAAGGAGCTCTGGTAGCGTAGTGGTTACGAATCGGGCTGCAAACCTCAAGGTCAGTGGTTCGAAACTACCAGCCGCTCCGCGGGAGAAAGATGAGGCTTTCTACTCCCATAAAGATTTACACCCTCGGAAACCCTGTACAGGGTCGCTATGGGTCGGACCCGACTCGATGGCACTTAACAACAACAACAACATATGTAATTCAGTCTTAAGTACTAGTTGTCTGTATCATTGTGATTCTACTGCATTTGTAGAATTCATGATTCTAATTTTGAGTCAAGGAGCACGGGTGATACAAAGGTTAAGTGTTCAACTGCAAACTGAAACATCATTGATTTGAATCCATCAGTGGCTGTATGAGAGAAAAAACCTGGTAATCTACTCCTGAAATAATTATAGCCTGGGCAATCCTATTGGGCAGTTCTCCTAGATCATATAGGGTTGATATGAGTTGGAATGACTCACTCAGTGGTGCACCACAACAAAGTTTGAGTTAACTTGTAATTTTCCTAGTTTGTAAGTTGATCTTTTGTTGATTTTTAAATGGTTTTTCTTTAGGGAGAAGAGGAAACCCTGATGTTGGCCTGAAAGCACCATGAAGAAAAAGAAAACACCTTGCGCTTTAGTTTCAATAATTTAAATATCTACTGCGTCTGTATATTGTTGATCATACAGCTGAGTGAGCTACAGCTGCATTTTTAAAGCCATCATAGTCCTGTAATGGAAGCATCTAGCATGATGTGAAAACGGAAATGGACTTTGTAGATAATGTGGAGCTCTAAAATGAGGATCGAGGGGAAAAATCCATTGGGCTATTCTCAGTCATTATATTTGCAAATGGGGAACAATCTAAAGCGTAATGGATGCTTTTAAAAGATTAATGTTAATTCTTGCTAAATATAAATAAAAATAATCCTCTTTTTGGTCAAAGGCACCAATCTTAGTGAAATATTATTTGATAGTTACTGATTTTAAAATGTCTTGCTTGATTGTATGGTGAGGACTTTGTGTATGTCTTTGCCATGTGTGGTTCTATATTGGGTATCATACTTTCCGCTAGCTACGCTGTCATAGGCTCTTTGGGGATTTTTAGAATTGTGCACTATGTGCCAGAACAAGAGCTAGATAAAGAGTGATGAATTTCTGTTTAATTCTGACAGTAACTTCTTACTGAATGTTCTGATATTGGACAGTGAAATTTACAAACCAAACTGGAATTCTGTTGTTGTTGGTTGCCATCAAGTAGATTCTGACTCACAGAGACCCCATGTGACAGAGTAGAACTACCCATAGAGTTCCTACGGTTGTAATCTTTACTGGAGCAGATCACTGGGAACAGATCACAAGGTCTTTCTTTCACAGAGCTACTGGGTGAATTTGAACCACCAACCTTTCCATTAGTAGTTAACCAATGGGCCAACAAGGCTCTGGAGCCTTAAATCCTGTATTTTTAGGTTAAAAATGTTCTAAAATTGGTATTGTATTTGATGCTCCAGGATTTGAAATTCCAAGGGGCTTCCAAAAACTGGTGGAAAAAATCCATTATTTTTTAATTCCAAGTTTCCATGAACTTCTTGAAGCCCCTAGTACATCACCTCTGCTCCAGTTGTGACTACTGCATGTAAAACCTCACTTTGAAGGGAAACTGGCTGCTGAATAACAGATTGGCAAGCAGCCTCCTTATTAAGTAGCCCTAGAAGAGCATCAAAAAGTTCATGCCTACAGTAGTTTTTAACAATTTCAAGTGTCAAAATTTTATGCAGTGGTGTGTATTTGCATTTTATTCTCACATTTATATTTTCATGACTTTTGTGATTGATTACATGTAAAGTTGGTTCAGGGCTCGTAGAATTCATAGTGGGTAATGGCGGTAAAGAAGTACCAACACCTTGTCCCTGCCCTCAGGTAGCACACTGTCTAGTTGGACAAGAAAACAATAACAGTAAAAAGCAATAATAGAAAATAATAATAGAAAACAATTAAACAAGCGAAGTTCCCATTGGGTCGGTAGATCTGTCTTCAGATGCAGAATGAGTCAGATCCATAGTCCCTAGAAGAAGGGGAAGTTTCATTGCAAATGAATGGATTGGAATTCTGAGCTGTACATGAGTGTTAGTGAGCTTGGTTAACATTAGTGAACTGCCAAGAAACAGCACTACTCTCTGTTTTGCTGGCAAGACCTGATTTCTGAAGTTTTCAAATGCTTGTTATGGGAGTTCCAGGTCGCTCAAACGGCTAAGCATCCAACATGCCGAAAGTTTGGTGGTTCGAACCCATTCAGAAGTGCCTCAGAAGCTTGGTTTAGCAATCTGCTTCTGAAAAGTCACAGCTTTGAAAACCCTACAGAGCAGTTCTACGTTGCACATTTGAGGTCAATGGGAGCTGGAAGTGACTGGACAGCAGCTAATGAAAAGAGTGCGAAGGCGAGAGTGACCACAAGGCTGTGTTATAGTCAGTTGATTCTTTCTAGAAGCAAAAGCCTCATTCTCACTTGTAAAGGAATTCAGAAAGCTGATTCTCAAAATAGCATGTGCATGTTTAAATAACTTCTAATTCATTTGTAGCCTGACTTTAAAATTTAATAGGTGTGACTAATTTTTCCTCTAATTTCTTCATTCTGGATGATCCTAAATGCATGACTTATGTTTGTGTGTTCCTTTCCCAGAGCTCTTTTGGAAAAGCTTGTTTGCATCATTAATGATCTTTCACATTTTAATAAAGTATTAGAAAGTTTTATTTACCTAATTTGTCTAAGCATATGCCTTTCAAAATTATTCAGGCAGGTACTATTCAAATACTAAAAAAAGAATTAAAGAAAGCCATCTTATATTATTGAGCAGATTCCTTGAAAAAAAGCGAGTGTTTTTCTGATTTTGCTACTGTCAAGCTTTCTATTGCTGGCTTTTTATTTATCAATTTCCACACCTTACCCTCATTTTTCTTTGCTAACCTGAGCATCCTTGCTACTTCCTGGTACGTAAGAGCTTGCACCTTAAAAGAAAGGTCATATCCTTGCCATAGAAAACAGATTACCATGCTAACATATACCTGTAAGATGCTGAGTCAAGGTGGAAAAATGCACATCTATTTCCAAGCTCTTCAGAAAAAGAAAAAAAAAAAAAAAAAGTGTGTCAGCAAGCCTACAAGGAACATGACAGCTTATCAAATACTTGTTCATTTCCTCTGAAATTTGTTCTTAGGAGATAAGGTCAGTAGGGTGACAAGCTTCGGTAATTGTCTGTTTGGCTGTTACAGGCAGGGATCCTTTGTGGTAGTGCATGGGCAGAATAAGTCTCCAGAGGATGCTTGTGATTAAGTCCTCCTCCGGGGTTTAAGAGCTAAAGGGCTTAAGATATATTCCTTGAGGTAGACTGGAGAAAGCATGAAAAAAAAAAAGTTAGAATCAGTCTGAAAATCTGTTAAGAATGTTTAGACATCAGTTTATATTTTGATTCATTTTATTGAGCTCAGAATTAATAATAAAATCCAGTTTTGCCCTTGAGCCTGTCAAGGTTGCAAGATGCCTGATGTTTCTGTTAGGATGCTATAAATTCCTCGCTGTCACCTGTATTCGTCCTGGCAGTTAAATAGGGTGTGATTATGTTGTAGTTTGCAGCTAACGGTGAAGTTAAACCACCCAGTTTGGGCACTTTCATAATTTGGGGTCATTGCCAAACTGGAAGTGAAAACTTGAATTCCCATTAGGTTACTTGCCTTTTAAATGAATATTTCTCATTGACAACAAACCTCATTGACTGGATAGAGTCTATGGATATTATACACATTGTTGTTGTTAAGTGCTGTCAAGTCAGTTCCGACTCATAGTGCCCCTGTAAGGGGTTTCCTAGGACCGTACACAGACACAGAAACTGGAGTGTTACTTACCATAGTCAATATTGGGCAAAGAGTGGAAGGAGAAGCAAGAATCCACAGAATCAGAATTTCCTTTTCTTCTTTGTCACTGATTATCCATGTGACCTTAGGTAAGTCCATTTGTTTCTGTTATTGCATTGGCCAAGTAGGGAAAATTAAGTTTTACTTACCTCACAGGGTTACTGAGGTACTATAGTTAGATAAAGTGAGGGCTACTAGGGAAGGAACATCTTCTCTTTCCTTAGTAAAACAACAACAACAACAACAACAACAAAAAAAAAACAAAAAAACAAAAAACCCAAAACTTTTTATTTTGATTTAGGCAAAAGTTCAAGGAGCCCTGGCGGATCAGTTGGTTACGTGCTGGTCTACTAACCACAAGACTGGTGGTTCAAAGCCACCAGCCAATCTGGGAGAAAGATGAGGCTGTCTACTCCCATAAATATTTACAGTCTCAGAAACCCTATGGAGCAGTTACACTCTACTATAGGGTACCATAGGGACAGAATCCTCTACATAGCAGTGGGTTTGGGTGAAAGTTTATAGAGTAAATTGGTTTTCCATTCAATAAATCATACACATTTTATTTCATGGCATTGATTGCAATCCCCACAATAATGCTCTCAATGTAAGAGTTCCGGTTCTTAGTCTTTTTATACTCTGAGGGTAGTATTTTGAAAGAAAAAAATTCCCCAGATGATATAAGTATGCCCCTCCCTCAGGTGAAACTAATAGGCCCCTATTGGTTTGTGCTGATGGGTTCTGCTGAGACAATCAAGGTTGTCTTCTGCTATATGGATAATTGTTTTTGACTGTTGTGTTGTTGTTAAGTGCCATCGAGTCGGTTCTGACTCACAGTGATCCTGTACAGTGTTTCTGAGGAGCAGCTGGTGGGTTTGAGTGCTGACCTTGATATTCACAGTCCAGTGCTAACCCTACAGCGCCACACCAGTATACTGTATCAGTGAATAAAAAAGGAGCAGGGCATTTTGCAATGGTATAAATTCCAGGATTCCAAGCAGGCTTTAGTAATGGGCTGTTTGGACTCTATGTGCCCTACTAATATCAAGTCAAATTGTGGAGCATCTATTGGCTAGTTTTCCCAGGGTCAGCTGTAAATGTCTTCGTGTGAAAAATCTGTGCCAAGTGGTCATCTGTAATGACTTATCCTTGTAGGTGCTCACAGAAGCTCTTGGTTTCTAGTCTTCACCATTGTCTCCCCACATCCATTTTTTCCCCAATATATTTGAATGCCGGTCCCTTAGTTCTCCCCTACTTTTTTTTTTTTTTCTTTGCAATTCGTTATTTTCTTTCTATTGCTGAAAAAGGCCAAAAAAAAAAAAAAAAAAAAAAAAGCCATAGTCTAGAGGTATTCAAATTTGCAGCAGTGCCTAGTTTTTGTTTATTAAATGGCCATTTGTGTCAGAGATCCCATTCGTATGAAAACTAAAAATGAAGAGATGTCTGTCTAGCATTCGTGCCTTTTTTATTTCTGAACCTACATTTTCAAGATGCCTCAGCTTTATTGTTTGCTGTTAGGGAGCCGCTTCCCATATCTCAGGTGACCAGGCTGACTTGACAATGCAGTTTGGCGCATGAATAAAATGGGGACACAGTGTTCATTTGCAATTTTATTTTTTAAAAATGAAATATTCAAAGTACTTTTTTCCTTTCAAATATCGACACATAATGTTTAACTTTAAATATTTACAGCATGTTGTTGTGATGCTCTTGTAGAAAAATGCATGCTTCTGGCCTGAAAGCCAGAGCAAAATGCAAAAGACCATTTAACTGCAGCCAGAGAACATGAACCTGTACAGTATCCAGTCACTTTTCAGCACAGGAGTGAGAGCAGGAATACAAAATTGGAACCTATTGTTTCCTAGCAACATGGCTCAGGCCTTTATAACACAATTTTCAGTATGATTAGAACCTCTAACTGTTGTTATATAGAAACTGAAAATCTTGGCATACACTGTAAACATCTTTACTTTTCATGAGAAAGTAAGCAGCTAAAAAGAATATTTTTCTGACATAAAGGCTATATACTCTTTTTTCTCCTTCTCTCTTACTGATGCTTTTGCCAGAAGAATAGTAAAGATTTAGACATTGTCATGATTCATACAAGTAAAATATTTTTCAAGGACACAATCTGATATAATAACATTTATTTAAGAGGTTAAAGTCCACCACTAAATCTAAGGAAATATTATTTTTTTTTAAGTGCCAAACACATTTCCTTTGACAAATAATGTAAGATGACAACTGCCAAGACAAAATCCACAGCAAGTTTAACTCTAAGTATTTTCAGTTACTGTTAGGAAGTAATTTCTTCTTACACACAGTAGTATATTTGGTCCTTAATAGCTTTCATATGAAGGACTCACGGACATAACAGTCATTATTTTGTGGCTGAATTCTTTTTTGTTGTTTTCGATTTTTAAAATTACTTTTGTTTGTTTGCTTGTTTTTGCAGAATAAAAATCCTTACAGAAGGCTGTGGAAGCGCTGAAGTACTAGTCAAGTCAGCTATGTGTGCGTGAGTTCCTCCAAGCAAGAATGTTGCATCCAATTTGTAGCCTTCTGTCTGTCCACATGCTCTATGACACAATCCAATCTCTCCAAAAGTTTCTTTCAATACTTGTTACTATACTTTTGCTTCCGTTATCACTGAACTACGTTACTATTGCCCTTATGTGAACACATCTTTATAAACACAAAAACTTTGCCCTGACTGTCAGATTATATTACCGTGGGGCCTGGTCTGGTTAAAAACAAATAAAAAATAAATAAATAAAGAAGAAGAAGAATAGCTATCCAATGACACCAGTTCAATAGTAATGAAAACGAAAAGCCTTCTGAAAATGATAGCTTGATTTGATAGCTCTCTATGTAATGAGCATGTGGATTCCGAATTATACATTGTTAGGTTTTCATACATTTGGCTATGTTGTATACAATATATTATATATAGTCTATATATTATAGATCTTCTAGATAAGATGACAGTAAAGGACATGTTTATTTCATACAGTATTTTGTGGGGTTAAAAATACAACATATGCTTATTTATATGGCAAGTGATTTGCTGAAAGAGAGAGAGAATGAATTGGGTTTTAATTCTCTTTCCTTCAGGAGTCATGCTTCTAACCAGTCATGATTAGAATGGCAACTAAAAAGAAATGTGTTTAAATGTCTGGTAAACTGTACTTTTCAGGTCATTTGGGTTTCTAGACTATAGTGCAAGAATCAAAACAAAACAAAAACTCACTAATAAGATGGGCCTAATGAGCAAAAAGAAACAACTGCGGAGACATGTATTCTTTATGGGAGAGCCCAACCACTGTGCTCTCCCTCTAACTTACTTGAATGGCATGTGACTGTGTAGTGTCAGTTACCTATGTCTTTTGGGTATGAGAAATGTATAAATTTCTCTATTATAAATGCTTTTACTTTCATTAGAAAATGCAAATGAATGGTTCTTTCATTAATTTAAACTTCAGAACTGCAAGTCAGTGATGAAGGCATCCTTTCTACTCAGCTGAATTGGAAGCGATATACTCAATCTTTCCAAGTTCTTATTAAGAAATGCCAAAATGTTTCTCTTAGATTTTCTACTTAGTAATGCCATCATTTTTCTTTCTTCCCCAAAACTTTGGGAGTGGTCAAGAGAACAGTAATAGTTCAAGGCAGTATTAAAACCACAGCTATAAGTGATAAAAAGTGCATTTCCTGAATATAATACAAGTATAACTTTAAGAAACTAAAGGCACAAACTAACTAAATATGTATTACAAACTAGAAATGCACAGTTCAAGGTAATTACTATTAAGTAAAAGCTTCAAATATTTGTTTCTAATGGATATTTAACGCAGTCTGAAAATGATACATCATCAGTGAATTGCAAAAAAGTATAATCACTTAAAATATAAGCAAAATAGACTCTAATATTGATATCTTGGATTAGTGGTAAAATACATCATCACATTTATGAATGCACTCTCTATATACAGTTCATAAATTATTTTTTCCAATAATTTAAAAGAACATCAGAGGTTCTAAGAACTTAAGGTCCATTCTTAGGCTGGTGTGGAGGTATTCAATTTTTCAACAAGTTTATTAGTAGTTGTAAAATTCTCTCCTGAATAAATATTGTGTCATTAACATAGGCCTAATTCAGGAAAAACCCAATCATATAATTTTAGTCTGGATTAGCAATTTTTTGCGCTAGTGAGCTTTCAATTTAAAAAAAGAGATGAGTTCTGCATCAATTCTCTCTTACTTTTTTTGGAATACACGTGTAAGAATGTGGTTATCCCCACTTGAAGGTATTGAAAATGAAATGTTTGAATACACCTTCCCTACTCTCTTCAAGGTCCCTGTGTGGTAGGAGCCAGACTCTTAAAAAAAAGAAAAAGAAAAAGAAAAACCTTAATATGAGCCTGGATCCTGACTTTGCATATTTTCAAAGAAACTGTCATTACAAAGCAAGGCAATGAGCCCACACTGCATTTAGGTAGTAGCTGGAAATAACCCAAACTGTAACATTCCATCATAAATTCTCCTTCAGACATAGCAAATGTCCAGACTCGGTGATGAAGAGTGTTGAAACTGACTCAGGGGAATTTTCCACAGGCCACATTGTGCTATCATGTATTTTCATTTGTGGTAACTTACAATTACACACCATTTTACAAACGGTCTCTTTGTCACTGGACACAAATCTCGTAGCTCACCAAGGGACTTCTTTTCCCGCAGTATTCATTGAGATTGAGAAACTGCAGTGGATATTAACACTAATCCGGATTCTTTTCTTTTTTTCCCCCCAATCTTAAATGATCACAAAACAAAAGAACCCCTCCTGGTAGGAAAGATGATTTAACAAAAATGCATAACGACAGAACACTGAAAAGAACTAAACCCTATAAAAGATAATAATTAAAAATCATCTGCCTTTCTAGAATTAGTTGAAATGTTTTCATTTGGAAAAGGTTCACTTAATTAAATTTCCTGAATATGGTTAGGAGATGTTCAGTCAAGAATGGTACATTTGAAAGATAAATCCAAGTGGGTTTAAACAATGCAGCAGCAGCTATCATGCTGTTTGGTTCAGTCTTCCCTTTGGTACTTTCCTTTCACCTTAGTACTAGGCCTGTTTCCTAAGGGTTTGGCTCTTATGAATTTCTGCAGTAGTTGATGTGTTTATCGACGTACTAGGCATCATGTCTGCCAACTCCTGCTAAAGCCTTGTTTTGGTTTTGGTACCAGGGTCATACTTCTTAGTAAATTACCTTTCATGTGCACAAAACCATTGGATTAATGTATAAATACTGAATCACAGATGTAATTAAAACTATGACCAAAACACACCCTATATATAGATGAGAAATTCCTATCTGGGTTAATAAAAGCTATGCTTACATGACACCAATACATCTGCACAATTGTTTTAAAAAAAAAAAAAGCACTTTTGCCAAAACCAGTTGACCAGCTGCTTGGGTGTCATGTAAACACAAGCAAATAGTGGCTATTCGGTTTGCTCACCACACTAACATGAAAGCATAGTTGACAGAACCCAGCCACCACACGCCAAAACACAGCACAACATCATGGCATTCACTGGAACGAGCAAGGAAGAATAATAAGGGAGGAGGGCCAATGGATCCTGACTCTAAGAGATGGTTGCTGAGGACAGTTTACACTCGTCTTTTAGTTCTCTATAACAGATCTGGAAAATGTGAAAGGGACTGGCAGTCTTTGGAAATTTGAGGTTCCGATACTATTGCACCATCTTTGAAAATAGCCTGCCAGTTCTGCCAACAGTTAAATATGAAACTTTGTGTCATAATAGATAGAGAACCTTAGGTTCATTCTATATATTTGAACATAGGCATGGCTTGACACATTTTAAGTGGTGCTTTCTGAAAAAATGTTTTCTTTTTTTAAGCTGTTTGAGTTCTACTTGTGTTATTTTGAATACTGCCACACAAGAACTAAAAATCTCTGTCATTTCTTAAAGAGTTTAAACAAACAATATTAAAATACCATCTTCCGTCACATTGAAAGGCAGTTGGATATGTTTTTTTTTTTTTTCCTCTATATTTATAGAGAGAGAATTGTGATCTAGAAAACCAATACAATAAACCATTTTGTGTTTTAAAAACAGGCAGTCTTTGGTGACGCAAAGGCAGAGATTTCTTTTGTTACCTCCTGCCTATTTCGCTCTGTCTCATAAAGTGAATATTGTTGGCACTGTCAGAAAGTTCTAAATACTGCTCAACAGATAAAACAAAATACCCATCATAACCTTGTACCCTCCCAGTGCTCAAAAGCTGCTGCTTTTCACCCTCTGTCCATGCCCGAAGACCCTCTTCCCCTTCTTGCAGCCTTCTTTGTTCCTTAGTCCAGGCCTGGGCCACAGCTCGAAGTCTGGCAATCTCCAACACGTGGTTCTTCTCCTCTTCCACAGTTGTCCCATACCGGATGTTGAAGCACAGAGCCCCATGCTGGAGCTGGATATCTGCAAACCGTCTAGTCCTTCCATTCAACACAGAAGTCATCTGGGACACAGTGACATTGACACCATTCTCCAGAATCCGCCTCCCCCCAGTGTTACCGATCAGTACCAGGTCTTCCTCCAGAGATCCAAGCTTAATAAAGTAGTGAGTGTCCCTCCCCTCTATGGTAAAATGTAGGTTTTCCAGGTAATGAGCATTATTGAGAATGGCAGCAAGCCGCCTGCTATCTTCATTGGCTACTCCTATAATATCAGCTGTTACTATGCCATCCTTAATGGCAAATTTGATACCTTTTCCAAAAACAGAAGGAACCGCAGCAAACCTTGGTTGTTTCCCTCCTTCAAGGCACCGTCCATCGCTATACTGAGGAGTCATGGGAAGTTGGTCCAAGGAAATGAAATTCCTGAGCTGTTTCTGTAGCTCACACTGAATACCCAGGATAGTCTAGGAAAAAGAAAAGGCACAGTGCAAATGCAGCCTAGGATTAGCCATGTGCTTGGTGCTCATGAAAACTTTAAAAAAGGCTCGCAAGGCTGCTTCCTTCTAGCTTTACTTTGATGGCGAGTGATTTAAAAACCGGTGAAATTTGGAACCTCTTCTTCAGAGATTTGGAAAAGAAAAGACTAACAGGTGACTTTGTCACCTGGCATGTATTTAATATCACGATTGAGTTGACCATTAAAAAAAACAGCTTCACAATTGATAGCAGAATCTCAGAGCTAGAAGGCACTTAAAGTTAAGTGGGTCCAGCTCCCCTCAAATGCACACATTTTCACCCATTAAACTATCAATGACTCTTGTCTTTGTCTTATACTTTAAAAAATATTCCCACCCAAATTTCAGTTTGATTTTGTTGAAGACAATTAGTTTCAAGCACAGATATTCTTATTTTCTTTTTAAGTAAAAAAAAAAAAAAGGTGCATTGTGTTTCTGTTTGTACCTCATACATGTTGAGTTTTGAATTGCAGCTGGTATTCATATTTTCCAGACTTATTTTCAATTCTGGAGTGTTTATTATTCTTTTTTTTTAAAATAAAAAATTTTAAACTTTTTATCGTGAATTGAGGGAAAGTTTACAGAGAAGATCCTCAGTTTTACATTCAACAAGCAATACACCTTGTTTCATCTCAATGATTGCAATGCCCTCCATGGAACAACAGTTATCCCACTTCCTCTCAATGATTCTTATTTCTGTTCAACCCTCAACCCTTCTTAAATGATTACCTCCTTAGGTAAATGCTGCCCTTTTAATCTTGAATGGTTGACCATTCCATGGTGAGTACATCTCACTGGTGTTGTTGTTCCCGCTATATACCCATCTACACGTTAGCTGAATATTGAGCCATGAGGGTTATTGAGCCATAAGATCTGTTCCAGATCTTAAGGGTGACTGAAGGCCATAGTCTTGAGTTACACCAGTCTTTTTCTGACCAGTAAGCCTGGTCTTTTTTATACTATTGAGTTTTAGTCCACATTTTCTCACATTCAATCCAGGGCATTCTATTGTGTTCCCTTTCAAAACATTTGATGGTGGTAGCTGGGCATCATCTAGTTCTTCTGGTCTCAGGGTTGTGGAGACTGATGTTAACATGTCCCATTCGTCCATTGGACTAATTATTTACAAGTGTCTTCAGTTTTCATCAATTTCCTTTCCTCCGCACAGTAGAACTTTTAAGATCCCAGTCGCTACTCACCAAAGTTGGATGTAGAATGTGGTCTTTGTGTGGACTATGTCATGCCAATTGATCTTGGTGTTCCCTGAGACTATGGTCCTGAGTCCCGAGGCTCAGGGAATCATTCCCTTAAAGTGTTTGGTATTGTCTAAAAAGTTTTCATCATTTTGCCCCTTTATGCTTCACCACATTCATAGATATGTTTGCAACAAATGTAGTATTTATTATCCTTGCTTCAGTTCTCTGGTAAGCTCTCATTATCAAAATTATTTTAATTATTTTATTCCCACATATTAATGCGCTATTTGCCAAATTATTTTATCATTGGGAATCAGATATTTTTGTGTTTCTTAGTGAACAATTTTCTCTATATAGACCTTGGTTGCCCAATCCAGAATTCTGAAAGTTCATTTTTCTTCTTGTTTACCTATCATAGCAGCCTTCAAGTCATCTCTAGTTCCCTTATCCTTTTTATCTACCTCCTCTTTAATCACAGATATCTCAGTGAATCTTAAAAAAGACTGAAAAATAAATAAGAAGATATAGGTCAATACCTGCCATGGTGTTCAGTGTTCTGCGGTTTTTAGTTTTATTGGTTTGCTGTTTTTTTCCTCACTAAAATAAAGGCGTAGTGGTTATGAATCAGACTGCGAGCCGCAAGGTCAGCAGTTCGAAACTACCAGCAGTTCCGTGGGAGAAAGATGAGGCGGTCTGCTCCCATAAAGATTTACAGCCTCGGAAACCCTGTGTAGGGTCGCGATGAGTCGGAACCAACTCCAGGGCACATAACAACAACAACAACAAAATAGAGAAGGTAAAACTTTTACTAACCTTTCCAGGATCCCACTCTTGTGTTTTTGTTTGAAGTTGCAGAAGTTCATAAGTTAATTCCAAATTTTCTAATTCAGGTTTTGGAAATCCAGGTAGCACATTGTGTAACTGGAAACCAAATAACTCCAACCAACTTCCAATATCTGTGAGACACAAGACGTCAAAGAAAAAAAAGTGAAGCATACTGTATAATCTTTGTTGAAAGCTGCTCTTGTAGCCTCAAGAAATTTAGGCAATGGGAAGTTAGGGCTAGAATTCCCTCTAGTACTCCCCACTCTAAAACAGGTGAACCTTTCTGTACAGGGAAACCTCTCCATTTGTGAACAATCCCAAACATAGGCTCAATGCATTGAAGCTCTTAATATGATAGTAATACTTGGGCCACATAGTCTGTGATAGTAGATTTCATTGATGGGGCATAATCCTGCAGTTTTATTTTTTGAAATTATTCAGATAACATTTTGAGAGTGCAAAACACACCTAGGAACAGTCTAAAATGAAAGAAAAAAAAAATGCATGGGGATGACAACAGCATCATGTTTTGTGCTAACGTTCACAGTCTTGCTCCCTCTAGAAAACCAAGGAAGAGAGTGAATACAGAGTAATGGGCATGAAAAGGGATCACATTTACAAAGACAATGAGTTTAGGTGATATACAATAGAAACGTTTTTTATTTAGTTGTACAAATACCTGTAGTATACTTTGCAACGTCTTGAATTTTGCCAACTGGGTAATTATTTTCAAAGGAGTAGAGGTTGAATGGCTTAGGAAGGAGGTTCAAGTGTTTCCATATGTGATGATTCGGTGTTGTCCATCTACCGGCAACAACATCATAATCCCGTTGCCCCAGGTGCACTAATTTAGTAAGGAAATCATAGAGTCCTCCATGGAAACCAATGATGACCTGAAAGTCAGGGTAAGTGTCATGGTAGATATCTCCATAAGGAGTGTACAATATCTCTTTTATCACCTGACCTCGGCTGCTGAACACAGCTAGTGGGGTGCCTGTATTATCACAGGCAACATAATATTCTTCCCCACTGCTTAGCTCCATGGCAATAAGGTGGCCTTGGAGATCATAATACAGAGATGTAATCTCTGAGCTTGTGTGGTTGTACAAATGAGTAACTCTTATGGGGTTGGCAAGGTCTGCATAAAAGAACTGCAGGTGCTGCCCTAGGCTGGACTTACTGGCGACACGTCGCCCAAGCCCGTCATAGTAATACTGCACAGTCCAGCCAGAAGCCTTGTTGTAGGCTTTCTGCAGCAGACCATTAGAATTGTATTCAAACACATCATTTCCCCTCTGCCTCAGAAAGCCATCTTCATCCATTTTATACTGAATTTCTCCCAGTCTGGTGATACGGTCCCGGAGGTCATATCGGAGAGGAGTAAGACGAGCACTATTCCCATGGCTTAACAGGTTGATGTTTCCATTCAGGTCATAACTATAACGCCACTGGGTTTTATCATTTACAGAAACAGTTTGAAGTTGTCCATCAGCGTCGTATTCATAGAAGTATCTTGTGATATTGGCATCTACTCCTACTCTTATATCGCATATTACCATGCGGCCCATATTGTCATATTGGATTGTCATCCAATAGGCAATTGCCTTTAAGATTTCATATTGGACTTCAATCACTTGACCATTGGCGCTGAAGATCTTGGTGTGCTTCATCACTGTGGTAGTTATGACCTGATTTAAATCATAATTAATGACACTGAATTTTCCAAATTGTTCTGTTCTACCAGAGACATCAACATAGCGGTACAGATCTATGGGCAAAGGTGTTTCATTTATAACAGCTTGCATGCTGGTGACACGGAAGTTGTTGTAGCTGTAGTCAAAGCGTGCATTCACAAGACCTTCTTCACTGAATCGGAAAATCTGGCGTCCAATGAGAGGGCCTGTAGGAAGCAAAATGATAATAACCATGATAACAAAGGTAGGCGATAGATGTTGAGCAATCAGAAAGGTCTAGTGCTGTTTGTTATTGGTGATTTTACATTCAAAATAAAATATTATAGATTGACCTCTGCTATCTATTGTCTGAGCATATCATTCTATATATATATATATACATATATAAATATATATATATATACTCATAGTGGTGGTCAGCAACCATGGAAACATTTGAAAAACACTGTATAGTATGACTATTAAGGGACTCCTGGTGTGGCTCTGTAGGATCAGCACTGGACTGTGAATCACAGGGTCGGCAGTTCAAACCCACCAGCTGCTCCTCAGAAACCTATACAGGGTCACTATGAGTCGGAACTGACTCGATGGCACTTAACAACAACAACATGGTCATTAAAAAAAATAATAAAGCAAACCTCCAACCCACTGCCATCAAGTTGATTTCGACTCAGAGCAACCCTACGTAGGGTTTTTGAGACTACGTTTTTAGGAGCAGATGACCTCGTTTTTTTCCCCCCGTGGAGCAGCTGGTGGGTTTGACTCAGCAACCTTGTGGTCAGCAGCCCAGACACCTAGCTCACAGCGCCACCAGGATTCAGTATGGGTATGTTGTTGTTGTTGTTAAGTGCCGTTGAGTCGGTTCCGACCCATAGCGACCCTGTACAGGGTTTCCGAGGGTGTAAATCTTTACGGGAGTAGAAAGCCTCATCTTTCTCCCGCGGAGCAGCTGGCAGTTTCGAACTGCTGACCTTAAGGTTCACAGCCCAATTCGTAACCACTACGCTACCAGAGCTCCTGTATGGGTATAGGATAATTTAATTACAAGAACTATAAGAGTAATAACTCATCCAGTAACCTAGGGTCATGCAACTAGAGTATAACCATGTTTTCTTACTCTAATCACTGAAAAAAAAAAAAGTTTTAATGTCATTTAACCCGAGCTACAATGAATGTCAGAGGGTCAGGTTTGGCAAGGTCCAATATGAAAGTGACCGCATTTGGGCCTTTTTCTACACCCAAAGAATGAAATGCAGTTTAAAGTTCCGACTTTTGAAGCTGTCTGTCACCAGCTGGGGCTCATAAAAGTAACATAGGGCTTGAGCTAGTTTCAATGAGATTCATATCTTGCACCTGCATCTTTGGGCGATGTGGTGGTGGGTAGG
The DNA here is from genome assembly GCF_000296735.1 of Chrysochloris asiatica. Taxonomy (NCBI): domain Eukaryota; kingdom Metazoa; phylum Chordata; class Mammalia; order Afrosoricida; family Chrysochloridae; genus Chrysochloris; species Chrysochloris asiatica. Next base: position 14,543,176 of record NW_006408569.1, on the reverse strand, counting down.
AACAGGAGAACAATTAAACTAGGTACTTAGCTTTCAGTTTTCTTGAGAGTTGAGAGAGATATACTGTTTTTAAGGAATCAGCTTTCATGCAGCCTATAATACATGTTTTTATTTTTCAATGGAAGATGATTTGATAACTAAAGTGAAAGTCTGTTGGATTGAATGTCTAGAGGTTAATATCTTTATCTTAGACTGTGCTCAGCAAACATTTCATAAGGAAATACGGATGTTGTCACATCACCACTTTCCCCCCACAAACCTGTTTGTCTGTATCTGATGGTGCAAATGAAGCCGTCATACATCAGATGTATTGTCTTAATTACTCCGGAAGATTCTTCATAAGTTAATGTGACCTGAGTGGTATCATAGAGAATTTCAGACAGCCTTGCTTGTTTGGTGTACTTGTACAGAACTCTGCGCCCTGTCCCCAGATGCAGGGTCTGTAGCAGCCGACCATCTCGACTATAGTCTTGGATGAAAGAAGTGCTACTGTCGGGGGGAGTATAGATGTTCCGGAAGTAACCCACTGAAAGCATGGTTTGTAGGCTGTGGCGCACCATACTAGGCATAGTGACTGAGAGCAGGCAATCCGATTGGTCGTACTCAAAGATGTAACGCCGCTGACTGTGTAAGAGGAGCATCACTGACTGCAATGAAACAAAGGCAAAATCAAATAGCATCATATGTACCACTGAATTGGAGGCGATTAAATAACATATACCTTAATACATTCAACTCCAGCTTATTTAGCATCTACTATGTGCCAGTCAAGGAGCTCTGGTAGCATAGTGGTTACGTATAGGGCTGCTAACCTCAAGGTCGACAGTTCGAAACTACCAGCGCTTCCGCGGGAGAAAGATGAGGCTTTCTGCTCCCGTAAAGATTTATAGCCTTGGAAACCCTGTATAGGGTCGCTATGAGTCGGAACCGACTCCATGGTACTTAACAACATCTTAACAATGTGCCAGTCAGGATCCTGCTGTGGCGCTGTAGGATCAGCACTGGACTGCAAATGATAAGGTTGGCAGTTCAAACCCACCAGCTGCTCCTTGAAATTGTATACAAGGTCACTATGAGTCGGAACTGACTCGATGGCATATAACAACAACAATATGTGCCACTTGGAGTCCTGGCATGGTATTGTAGGATAAGCACTAGATTGCTAACCACAAGGTTGGTGGTTCAAACCCACTAGCTGCTTCTTGAAAACCCTGTACAGGGTCGCTATGAGTCAGAACTAACTGGATGGCACATAACAACAACAATGTGCCAGGCACTGTGATAGACCTTGAGAATACAGGAATGCACAGGATGCTATTGATTCTCATGGAATTTCCAGTATAATGGAAGACAAAGTGAAAGACGAGGCTTTCTGCTCCCGTAAAGATTAACAGCCTCGGAAACCCTGTACAGGGTCGCTATGAGTCGGAACCGACTCGACAGCACATAACCAACCACACAGCTTTCGGTACTATGAAGGCCTGGTATGTAAAATCCCCAGAACAAAACCATGGCTTTTTCAGAAAATGAGATGTGTTTTATGGGGGCAGAGCATGGATGTGTTGTAAGGGGTAAGAACTGACAAGAGATAAGGCCAATTAGGTAGGCATTCCTGATCTTGTTGAGCTTCCTAAGTCATATTAAGGAGTTTAGGCTTCAAAATGGTGACAGCAGGGAGCCATTAAGGGTTTTAAGCAAGTTGGGGAGGGGGTGCTTGAAGAGTAGAGAGAAGCAATCAAGTCTGTTGTTTCAGTACAGAGATAGGGGGGAGGGGCAGAGTATATTAACTCATAGCCACCAAGGGATATTTATTGACGTCGTGGGGTAGACATCTTTCTGAAAAGTTGCATATGAAATATTCTTAGTTTGCAATTCATGTTTTAACTATATTAGGGGAACATAGCATTAAAAGTGAAGATTTCTCAGGTTATGGAACACCTCACCCTTCAACTAATGTGTATTTCAGAAATAAGTTGTTTGTTGACGTATAATGCCTTGCATGTAATAGGTGTTTCATAAATATTGGTTGATCTGATTTTAATATGCAAGATAAATAGACAAGGAGCAGTGTTTAGGTAGGACTCAATTCTGTTTTGAATTGACTAGCATTTAAATCTCACCTCTTAATGAAAATAAAATTCACTCACCCTTGGAGATTCTGAGATAACACCCTGGAGGGGCGTGGGAGTGTGGTGGGGCTTTGCCCTTTTCCTCTTGAGAATGATCTCATCAAGCAAAATGATTGGTTCAAGCTTTAATTTCTGAAGTTTGTAGAATGAAAACAATAGGTATGTTTCATGTTCTATAGATAAATATTTATAAATGTGGATGATATAAAAGTACATCGTGTACATTGATGTCTTCTACATATAAAATCATAGCCTAACATGAAAAATGTGTTTTGACATAGCATAGCCTCCTTGCTCTCTGGAGAATTGCTGATTTAGAAATTGGCTTTTTCTTTCTTTATCACCAAGCACTATGCCTGGGGAGACCGAGTTTGGAGAAACTTAGTGTGGAAACACTGTCAACTGGTCGCCTGTGGGCAGTCTGCAGCTTGCCACAGCCTGTAGTTCCTCAGTTTTAAACCTCTGCAAACCCTCTTGGGAATCCTGCATGGGCATGGGCACACAAAGAGAGAACTTTCTCCCAAGACCAAGGCAAAGAGCAACAGACCTGTTAAGGAATTTTTCTATAAATGGGGCAGCAGGTGGGAGGAGTGGCTTTTACATAGGAATGTTGTTTGGTGTTCTTGTTAAATGCCTGTAAAGGGTTTCTGAGAAGCTTGAACCGCTGACCTTGCAGTTCAAACCGACCTTTTAGTCCAGTGCATTATCTCACAACGCAAGACCAGGACTCCTAATATAGGAATAGGGGGGCAAATGCCTGTGCATTATCTCTAAGTCTGAAAGCTTTCTGATCTCATCTCTACTCTCTTCTGTCAATATTACATGAACAAATGACATCTGTCACCTATGATGTGGACCAGGGATCATCATCATATGGCCCCCACACACTGTCTTGTACCGCCCTGCCTGGACCATATCTTTTCCAGTCGGTGTACCAGCTTTATTCTCTTCCTTCAGCCAGCAGTAAACCATTGTCTAGGGGGCGCTGATGCTGCGCTATCTCTATAGCTACTTGGTTTGAAAACTTTCTGCCCACAGCAAGAAGGTGCATCACCATTTTGTCCTCATTTGGCTGCTCTGCTCTTTCACTTCAGGTTGTTAAGTGCCTTCAAGTCGGTCCTGACTCATAGCGACCCTGTTTAGGGTTTCCGAGGAGCGGCTGGTAGGCTTGAACCGCCGACCCTGCGGTTCAAACTGACCTTACAGTTCAGCGCATTAACCCACAGTGCTGCACCAGGATTCCTCATTTTGGGTAAAAAAACCCAAAAACTTATGAGTCCAGAAAGTGGCCATAGAACTACTCTTGTTGTTGTGAAGTGCCGTTGAGTCGGTTCCGACCCATAGCAACCCTGCACAGGGTTTCTGAGGAGCAGCTGGTGAGCTTGAACCACCGACCTTGCAGTCCAAACAGCTTTGCAGTCTGGCGCAGGACTACTACGGAATAAAATGTCATTTTTTATTAGCCAAAGAACAGAACAGGAGACATTTTACTTAAAAAAAAAAAAAAAAAAAAAGATTGTGAGATCCGAAAAGAGATCGTCGTAAAGATTACTAAAAGAACAATCATGGCTATACTCATTTAAAGATACGGAACTGTTATAGAAATGTGACAAATTAAAGCACCTAAATGACCACCAGATGGCAGCATTGGACCAATTGGACCTTTTGGAAAACTACGCAGTCTGAAAACTTCACCCCCAAAGAGGCAATATCATGCAAATATATGAGATCAAAGCATCTGATTAAGTGATTGTAAAATATACTTCAATGCATTTTTAAAATGATGTTCTTAAGGACAATTTTAGGAAATGAAAAGATTTACACTGACTATAATACAAAAATTTCACCCCCCCAAGTTTTCAAAATATAATTAACTCAGAGGAGTCTAATAAATCTACATAGAGAATTAACGATCGCGTAGAGAAAATTTAAGAAACAATAATTGATTTTTTTAATACAGAAGAGATCATTTAAGCAACCGCAGCCATTACCCAAATAATTATTTGTCTCTTATGGGCTAACTTTCACTTACTGCGGAAGAAATAAAACTATGTTTACAAAATCTCAGCATGGAAAGGTGAAAAATGTGCTGCTGATTTTTAATAATGTCTGGGTAGAGGTATGGCAAGCAAGTTTACAGAAGTAATGCTGCCATTTTCTATTTTGGGGTGACCTGGCACAGTGCTGACAAAGAGGTTAACTCTTGCAATATATTTTAAAGAATTCTCACAGGAGATGAATGTGCCTGCAGAGGAGAGGAACTGGAGGGAGGGAGACACAGGGAGATACAGAACCTCATAAAATCACTGGAAAAGTTACATGCAAATTAATTTTTGGTAAATTCTATCTTCTCCTTTTTTTCTAGAATCACAATTTCAAAGATGCTATTATCAACTTCTTTTATTTGCCTTTCTTCTTCCTTGGATCTTTTACTTTCTCTTTATCCTTCCCTTTTTCCCTGTTTTGATTTTGTCTTCAAGTGGCTTCAATTTCTAGCATTTAAGTTCTCTACTTGTAAATAAATATTTTAATGCACTATTTCAATGGAAAGAAACTGGCTTTTACTAGGGTAAGTCAAAAAGTATTGCTACAAAATCATAGCAACGTTACTAAACAAAAATACCAAAATATGAAGCTATTGTCTCTATATATATCCTCTGGCTGGGCCTATACACTTCTGAAGGCAACATTATCATCTCTCTGGTAGCGTAGTGGTTACGAATCGGGCTG